>NC_092872.1:484804952-485112952 GCF_028372415.1 Notamacropus eugenii
ACAGTTCAGTTAAAAGAATACAGAAAGGACCATGCTGCAAATAAACCTACTGATGAAACAAGGACTTTAACCTTCAGTTCATTAACAGAAATTGCAGCATTTAAAACATACTGCTACTTTTGACTACCCTGGCCACAGATTTTCTTCAACTGAAAAAAAAAGAAGACTCCTACCTATTTTCCATAAAGAAATCTTTGTAGCAATCCCAGTGGAAAAGTCAAAAGTTTGACTTGAAAAAAGAAGCTACTTCAAAAGCATTGTCAAACAGAGGTGAGGGTTTCTTTAAAATGCATAAATTAAAGGGGTATATGTTAATACACCTATAGAAAACTTTACATTGGGGGTTCTGTCCAGGGGTGGGCAGGAGAATGTGTATCTTCATATGCTGGGGAGGTGAATAAAATATACATTTAATAAAAGAGCAAATTAATCTGTTTATTACTTACTGTTTGGACTGCCTGTGTGTGTGTGTGTGCGTGCGTGTGTGTGTGTGTGTAGAAAAATGAAAGAAAAATGTAGAATTTTCTCAATAATAAAAAGGGAGTTGCACTGCGGGGCCCCTAAAGCTTGTGAAAAATTAAACTCGACGGATTCAAACTGTCCTATTTCCACTTCAAAAGAGAAGAGGCACTGAGCTCTTCCCAACTTATCTTCAAACGCCCAGCACCCTAGAAAGTTTCTTTAAAAAAATAAAGTCTCCTGTTCCCCCAAGCACTGTACCGGTTACTGTATCCACTGTCTCTCCCTCTTCTAATTATACCCATGTGAGTCTATTAATCAACTTGTAAATTATTTAGAGAGTCATGCGCTATCTTCAGCTAGTACAAACACACTGCATGCAAAGACTTGCTGAAATCGCACAGAGGTCCCTATGGATCTCTCTCCCGTGTTAAGACAGCTTGCAGCTCTCCAATACAGCGCCGTTAAAAACAAGGAATAACATTCAGCTTTACCTCCTCAGATAGAAAGATTTACTTTGCCTTTCAACTCAGCAACTCTTTGCAAGTTTTTAACAAAAGAGAAAAGCTGGCCTATTGTCGAATCTTTAGTGCGCATTTAGTGATGAGAATATTAATTCACCATCAGAAATGAAGGCTTTGGCAAAGCGATTATCATTATCATCCTGAGGGTTGGTCTTTGGGAAGTCAAATTTGAAAACCTTCATAATCGTTGGAAGTTAAAATGCTTGTTTGGTTTCTGATTGTTGTACTTGCTGCACAATAGCTAGTTCTAGCACTGGTGGAAATTAGGATATCCATTTTCCTTTTCCCTTCACCATATTCCCTCCCTTCGTGGGTGTGCCGCATCATTAGAGACCCCTCTAGATGGAAATACCTAATAAATAAAGGGAGAAGGAAGATATCTATTCTGGTTCACCTCCGAGGGATTTCAAACAGCGACATAACGTGATCTGTTGATCTATTTTTCCATCTATCCTCTATGTGCATCAGGATCTGCATTTTAATGAGAAAAGCCATTATAGCAACTAAATAGCTGCTTTCCCAACCAAAAATAAGTATGTCTCTACAATATTCTCTGAGGAATTCAGAGATTTTTGTGATTGCCCTGCTTTGGATGAGGGTAGGGGGTGAGGCGTGAATATCAGGGGATGTGAGGAGGTTTGGATTAAAGACTAGTTGCGGCCTAGCAAAAACAAAAACCAGCCAAACAAACAAAACTCAACAAACCCGTTTTGCAAGGGTATGAACATATTGACGTTGTCTCCTGCTCAACTCTTAGAAAAAGAGATAATCTATGAAAAATGAGAGCCCAACTCAGAAATTTCTGGCTAGATGAATAATCGTTCCCGCATTCTCCTGACCTTACTATTCCAACAAGTACGAGAGGATGCCTCTCAATAATAAAGACAAACATCTCACACACTCAGAGCAAAGACTTCAACCAAGAAGGACAAGATATGCCTTTGGCTGTTTTTAAATATCTTCCCTGGGCAGCCATTCTCCAGAGAGAGCCAAGCAAAGTGAGGAAGAGAAAACAATTACCACAGTCTCAATGGAAGGCAACCTTTCTGAACTAAAGAGAGGATAAGGTGCAGGCTAATTGGACTCAGAAATCTGAAGGTGGGGCTCCTACCTCCTACCAGGGTCTGGACCACAATTTATGGGTGTAACCTATCTATCAAGGGGCAGTGTATTTCTTTGTGGTGAGGTGACCACAGTGTGATCTGGTGGACTATGTTGGCTTTTATACTCAGTATAAATATAGAAAAAGAATTTTATGATTCCAGAACCCTCACTCTTCCCTAGGAAATGTTAGATTTAGGGACACAGCATCCTAAAACCAACTCAGAGATGGCAACCAGAGCAAAGGTTTGAGAAGAGGAGTAAGACTCTATGACTAGAACATTATCTCCACTTCCAAGGATGGGAAAATACCGACTTGTGATGTCAATAGTCCAGACTTGCAAGGAACCTATCAATGCCAGGAGCCTGATTTTAAGTGGCACATAAACAACTGAGTACTTAATTCTACCGAACACCTGGAGATGGTATTAACTCTGCACTCTACCACTGTACAAGTGACAGAGATGTACAGCAATGAAAATGGCATGATTTAAGATTTAATACCGTTCTTCATATGCAGACCAAACACCTATCGACTTTAATGGGGATTGTCTGCATAAAGAGCATGTGCTTAAACCCTTGGGGAATAAATTTGCTATTCAATCTGCAGCTATAGTCAGAATGAGTTTAGGAGGTCAGACCTATATATTTCCAAGTCTAGGACACATATACTCAGCCAAAGGAAAAAAACCCAACCATCCTTCAAACACTTCATCCATGCTGCTCTAGCCAAGGTCCCACAACAGAAGATTTAAGACAAGGTTAAGGTGGGACCCTGGAGTGTTCTTGCCAAATAAATGTGTAGACATGGGTAAGTGGCATAGTTCTTAATTTTGTAACTGATACTAAGTTGGGAGGTGTTGGCAGTACCTATAAAGACCAAAAAAAAATGTAAACAAGACTATAGAGAGGTCAGAAGGGGGTTATAACATCATGAGACCAAAACTGGGGGGAAAGGGAGAAGCAACAAATCCTTTTAAGGAGAATGATGTGACAACTAGTACAGTGGGGCAAACAATTATGATTATGGTGACAGTGGTGATAATGCTTTTATATCTATATATACACACACAAATATGTATGTATGTCTTGTATGCATACATATACCAAAATCAAGACTTTGTCTTCAGAGATGATCTCCCAACAGTTTATTCACTTCGATCATATAATCCTGAGACCAGAGCTAGATGAGGTCTTAGAAAATGTGCTTATTTGAACACAGACTATAACAGTATCATTCATTCATTCAATCACTCAACAAACATTAAGTCCAGTATTTATCTTGTTCCCAGTACTGTGCTGTTATAAGAGTTTAGATAATATACAATCTCTATCCTTATGCTTACAGTCTATAAGGGAGACAAGACATGGCACCCACATAACTACAATATACAATAATGTGAAATAACTTTTCCATTCAAGAATGCAAAGCAAAGTCTGAGGGGGAAGGCTGTTACCAACAGGAACATTCATGGCAAAAAGAAGCACTTCCCTTGGGCTTTAAAGAATGATGAGGAACCCAGCAGTTGAAGAAGAATATGGGAGATTTTCTAGGCATGAGCAAAAGGCAGAGGCCAAAGAACAACCAAGAATGTTTGGGGACAAAAAGTGATCCCGTGCAGGATTAGGGTAGAGTACTTGGAAGGTCCTACTGTGAGATAAGATTGGAAAGGTGACACATGGCAGACTCTTGATCTTGAATGCCACACAAAGGACTCTGCACTTTCCTCAGTGAGCAACGAGGAACAAATTACAGGCTTTTGAACAGAGGAGTAAAGTGGAGAGATCTATGAGTAAAGGAGATTATCTCATCAGAGTATGAAGAATGGAGTGGAAAGGGGCAGGTAGTGGAGGCAGAAGGACCTGTAAGGTTCCAGAAGGGTCCACATGAGTGTTACCAAGAGCCTTTACTAGGGTGGTGGCAGTGGACAGAGAGGAGGGATTGGATGGGAGATGTATCTCAGAGAAGTATGATGTGTGCTAATGATATCAGAGTCAAACAGAAGTGGGGGCCACTAAATCTTACATAAGGATCCTTGCAGCCCTGATGGTGACTTGGCTTTAAAATGTGATATTATCTGTATTTGAGTATATTTTTATTTTGCTAAACGTTTTCCAATTATATTTTGATCTTAATTTAATCATGGGATGCATGCAGCCCATGGGTTATATTTTTGACTCCTCTGGTCTACCAGACTAGGTGATGAATTGTTTATGATGGTAAAGAGAGAGGGAACAATCCAAGAAAACTCCCAAGATTTTAAACATGGAAGAACAGGTGAACATTGATATTTGAAAAAAGAGAAGTCAGAAAGTCAGAAAGAGGAGCAAGTTAGCAAGTCAGACAGCTAAAGAGAAGCTCAGTTAGACAACATGAGAGCAGAGACCACAAAATGTTGTAAAATAGAAACTAGAAGGTTATAAGCTGAAGAGACCTTAGTAGTCCCCTAGGTCGGAGGTTCTTAAACTAAGATCTGTGAACTCATTTGTTTTTTAAATACTATGATAACCGTGTTTCAATATAATTGGTTTCTTTTGTAATCCTATATATTTTATTTCATTCATTTAAAAATATTATTCTGAGAAGGATCATTGTTGTTGTTCAGTCATGGCTGACTCTTTATGACTCATGGACCATACTGTCCACAGGGTTTTCTTGGCAAAAATACTGAAGTGGTTTGACGTTGCCTTTTCCAGTGGATTAAGGCAAACAGAGGTTAAGTGACTTGTCTGAAGTCACACAACTAGTGTTAAAGGCTGAATCTGAACTCAGGTCTTCCAGAATCCAGATATAGAGCTCTATCCACTAAGCCACCCAGACACAACCTTTCCATGACACATAGAAAAGGTTAAGAATCAAACACACACACACACACATTCACACACACACACACACACACACACCACTAGGGGCTTAGTCTTGGACCCCACTCATTTCACAGACAAGAAGAAATTCCAGAAAGGTCAAGTAATTTAATCAAGTTCACACAACCAGTTGAAGGCAAAACTAGAACTAGAATCCAGATCTCTTAAGACTCCCAGACTCTCGGTCATAGAGTACTCTAGAAAGAAACTAGAGAGTAGATATATCAAAACAGGCTCTGGCAGCAGTGAGCAAAGACTTAAGCATAAACATAGGTAGTAGGAGGTAGGAGATGACCTCACCGTCATTAGGCCAGTGTCCATTGTCAGTGGGAGAAAAAGAGACTCAAGCCTTAGAAGGGAATGAGACCAAATGGGTAAGTCCAGGGGAGTTGATAGATCTAGAGTCTGAAGAAACCGTAGGGGCCACCTAATCCAACACACCCATTTTACAGGTGACCAGGCTAGATTGAGTGACTTTTCCAAGGTTACACAGGCAATAATCATAGAAGTCAGGATTTGAACCCACTGCACCACACAAGCAGCTACTATGAGCAAGGCATAAAGACAACATCCAAACAGCCCTTGTCCTCCAGCAGTTGACTCTCTACTGCCAGGCGCAACTTGGACACAAGTAAGCATGGCACAAGGGAAATGAGGAAGAAGAAAGAACTACAACAGGAGAGATGATCAGGGAGGCTTTGCAGAGGAAGTAGCAGCTGCATGGAGCCTTGCAGGAAGATAAGACTTGTGAGTTACCACTCTCAGATCTCCTTCCTAACATCAGTTCTAGATATGAAAGCACACAAGCAATTTAAAACAAAAGTCGAGCAGCCTCTTATAATAGATAGGGTCAGAATTCAAGAGTTTAAAAATCCATGATGGATGTAAAGGGATTGCCTTGATGCTCACCCCTTAGTCCCTTCACTCCAAGGCAGCAGCGAAAGAGAATTCATATGGACCACGAGGCTGGGATTTCAGGAGAAAAGATTTGAGTGACTTCTCATCACCTAATGTGAAACGACCCTCAGTGATGACATGTAAGAAAAAAAGGGAGAAATGACCCATGGGGAGAGGGAAATCTACTCTGTGACCTTAGGCAAGTCACTTAAACACCTTAAGTTTCAGTTTCCTCTTCAAGATGAGAGAGTTGAACCAGAGGGTGTCTAAGGTCCCTTCCAACAGTCTATGTTTTAATATGGTTTCCAGCTCTAACATTCTGATACTAGGATTGACAAAATGTCAAGGAAACTTGAAATGGATATATAACATGGTTCATGAGAATAACTTAATTTTTCTATTTTTCCCATAAGCTAACAGAGTACTCTGTGCATAATGGATACTTAATAAACGTACATTTAATAATACATTTAATAAATGAATAAATTGGACATTACGGAATAATGAATGAATCCATCAACTTGGGTTGCAACTCAGGTTGCCTGCAGCAAGTACTCTACATGAGTAATGTTGTATTTGGTTAAATAGGGCAGCAGTTTTCAGGCTGACCTTCTCTTCAAAACTAAATTCTATTGAGGATTGTTTTCAACTTTCTTCCTGACTTAAATGGTAACAGGAAAGTTTCATGCCAAACTGGTGTTTTTCCTTCTCCCTCCCTTCTCAGAACATAAACCTCTCTAGTTTTCTCCAAGGCTTTAGTGAGGGCCACTAATGAGGTCATGTTAGTATTTACTAATGTAAATTCATTCTTTGTTATTCCTTTGAGAAGAGGATTAGTGGAATGACAGAATTTATTGCAACTCTTACTGAGATATGATAGTTGCAGTATCTTTAATTTTGTAGAGATGTACAGCCTAAATAAATAAGAAGCTTGGGGGCATATCTTTAGCATAGAACACAAGGTCTGAGATTACCTGATTGCTAGTAATACATATGGAAAATGGTAGTCAACTTTCCTTATGTTTCTTTAAAAAAATTATCCAACTGAAGTTAAATTTGAAAGAACTACTCTGGATTTGTTTTGCAGAAAGTTCAAGGAATTACAGAATGTCAGAACTGGAAGCGATCCTCCTCCTCTCCATTTTAAAAATAAAGAAACTGAGCCCCAGAGACTTAAAGTAACTGGCTAAAGGTCACAAAGTATGGCAGAGCTTGACTGAATCTAGATTTCATGATGATGATGATGATGATGACGATGATGAAGATGAGCATTTATATAATACTTTGGTGTTTTCAAAGCACTTTACATTTGTAAAGGGGCAGCACCAGTGCAGGAGTCAGGAGGACCTGAGTTCAAATCTCACCTCAGACATTTGACACTCACTAGCTGTGTGACCTTGGGCAAGTCCCTTAACCCTAATTGACTCATCCTGAGTCATCTCCAGTCATCCTGATGAATATCTGGTCACTGGATTCAGATGGCTCTGGAGGAGAAGTGAGGCTGGTGACCTGCACAGCCCTCCCTCACTCAAAACAAAATCAAGTGCAAGTCATGTCATCATTTCTTTGATGGCACGGTCTTCTTCGACAATGAAGGGCGAACACACACACACACACACACACACACACACACATTTGTAAAGTCTCATTAGAGATGAGGAAATTGAGGAGAGTGGTTAAGTGACTTGACTGAATCACATATCTATAAATGTTTAACGCAGGATTTGAAATCAGGTTTACTTAGACTCTAAGCTCAACAACACTAGGCACCACCTAATTGCCTCCAAGTTCACTTGATACCAAGTCCAATGTTCTCCCTTGCTTTCTCAAACCAAAGCAGCACATATTTATTCCACTTTAAAACAAATCATTTCACCAAGACTAATCTACAGGAAGAAAGTAACTGGCAAATGGATCAATGACATAGAACAGAAGTAGGGTTGCCAATATTTCTACAAAGAGGTTCATGATGCCCACTAAAACTAAGTGATCTATTTTGGCAATAGTATCAAGGAGGGATGTATGCTGTTTTCTTAATTCACTGTGGCAACGAATGTAGTTTAGGGAGCTGTCTCCAAGGAATACCATGGAACCAACTTTTAGTTCATACTCCTATCTTGACTTCTCCTTCCAGAGATAGTAATTTATAAGATCATCTCCCAGACTCAACACCAGCCCCAGTCAGCCCGGACACCATTTTTCTCCCTACAATTTGCCTGCTCATGGCAACCATCTCACAGTCCTTTCCTAGGTCAAATTAAAGATTTTTTAAAATTTAAAATGACCCATTTGTTTAAGAGGGAGGAGGAAAAAAATTGACTATGCACATCATTAACACTGATAATTAAAAACCCCATGAGACCAAAGGTATTTCAAGGCTCATGATGGCAGTAGCTTACATATGGATGTTGACGTCTTTCATATCTCAATCATCACTCTACTGGCCTGACATTCTAAGGGTTTGAGAATTACACAAGTCTGTGGCTACTAATTGATCTCTTTTCTAAGAATTATGAGACAGACTATGAAATATACATTTGTGAAATGATTTGTTATTCAGGGATGTAAAGATCTACAAGTGAAGTAACATTCAAGTATAGAAGGTGAAAGAGAAGAGAACAAGCTTTCATTAAGTGCCTACTATGTGCCAGGCATTGTCTTAGGTATTTTAATAATAATACTATCTCACTCGATCCTCACAACAACCTTGAGAGTTGGTGCTATTATGATCCCAATTTTACATTTGAGGAAACTGAGGCAGACAAAGGTTAAGTGACTTGTCCATGGTTACATGGCTACTCAGCATCTGAGACCAAGTCTGAGGTTGTCTTTTACATCCTGCTTACTGCAGCTTTACCCCTCTCCCCCACAATAGGTGTGAGATATTTTGATATCCAGTGAAGGGGAACTGAGTGAAATGATATTCAAAAGGTAGTTTGGTAAAGACCTTAAATACCAGCCAAAAGAGTTGGTATTTTGTCCTCTAGGCAATGGAGAGCCACTCATGGTTGGTTTTTGAATGCTGGAGTGAAATCATGAGACCTATATATTCTCATGTCTTTTGTCAACTGTGTGAAGGTGTCCCTGCAAGGGTGAGAGGTAGCCTCAACCTTAAGAGCCTGTTTGTTCGAATTGCTTATATGTTTTGTTATCATATATAAAAGTTAAGCATCCTCCATGTCACTTGGTAGGTATCAGTCTGTACCTTGGAATAAAACTAAGAAAGACAACCAAACATGGAGGCCTATATTCAGCAATGAACATCTTGGTTAGAGAAGCACCAGAATCAGGAAAGCAACATGAGACAAGAGAAATGAAATGCAACAGGGAGAGGCTTGGGAAGAATTACTAGGTAGGAGCTGCATGAACAGCCAAATAAATGGTGGGAAGGAAAATAGTGTCTGTCTAGGCTTATGCTTCAAGGTTACTCCAAAAGAATATCCTTTGAGTGACTATCTCTGGAAAGGAAAGTCAAGATGAAAGGAAAGACAAGAAATTATACTATTTCTTTGGTTCCATGGACTATTTGGAAAGTGTTCCCTAGACTATTTTTATGTTCATGGTAGCTTGAGCAAAACATCCCACCTTTCACACCTCTCTGTCATTATCTCAAAAAGCACATAATTTAATTTCAGAGAATCCTATTTTCTCTCTTTGAAACTCTTCCTGGTTTTACTCTAGTAAAGAAGGGCTCCTAGGGCTTTTTTCGAACCCAAAGTTTTCTTTGAGCCATAACACAAATTAGCAGAAATATATTTGTTCTTAGAGACCTTTTGAGTAGTGAAAGAACAAAAAGGGCAGCCCATTTTCAGAAATTTTTAATATTAGTTACTCTAGCAAAAAAAAAGAGAAAGAGATCATCAAAAAAATGACTAGGTTGAGATTTACAAGTTTTTTTATAAGGACTTTTATAAGGTCTTTTCCTTTCAGCAAAAATCTATTACCATCATTAATCTAAGCTCATATTAAGAATGCAGAGAAAACATCTCTCTACAATATCCCAAGCAAGGAGTCATCCAGGTTTTGCTTCAATTTAATAACATTGATTATGATGATAATAATAGCTTCTAAATAGCACCTTAAAGTTTGCAAAGTGCTTCATAGATATTTCATTTTGTCCTCCCAACAACCATGGAAGGCAAATGTTTTTATTATCCTCATTTTACAAATGGGAAAACTGAGGCAGAAGAAGGTTAAATGACTTGTCAAGGTCACACAGCTAGTACGTATCTGAGGCAGGATTAGAACTCAGGTCCTTCTGCCTCTTAAGTCTCCCATATCACTTAACTGCCTCTTTAAGATGGGAATTTCCTCAGAAAGTCCATTCCACCTTTGGACAACCTAATTTTAAAAAAGCTTTTCTTTACACTAAGCCCCAAGTCTTCCTTTATGCAATTTATACCTTGATAATTCAAGTTATTGAATCATAATACACTTAGTTTTCATTATCCAAACTACAAGAATAGAAAAACTGGAATAAAATCTTGGACCTGAATATTAGCAGACTCTCTTTTCCAGATTTCTTGCCACAAATAATAAAAACTACACTGGTTCACAAAGCTTTAGTTCTTCTTGCTTCAGAGTTATCAGAAATTTTACTTCCAATTTTCACAATCAAGAAAACACAAAAACTCTGTAATAGTTCTTAATCTAAAGTTAACACTAATCATCCCTTTCAGGGAGCATGCCTGGTATCACACATGCTATCCCTAAAGTTAGGCCCCTTCTGGCAGTGATATATTTCTAGTGAAAACCAGAGGCCTCCATGTTGGTCTCCATGTGCCTCCTTTCTCCTACCCACCATGATGGGGGGAGAAGGAAAGGAGCTCTGTTAAAAGCACAGGATTTTGAATAGTAAGAGCTATCCATTCAGCAGACTTCAGAGAGAGAAACAATTCTTCAGTTTCTTCTTCCTCTCTTCTGAATGTGTAGCTTGGGCCTCTGACAGCTATCCCTTGGGCTTCCTCAGAGGAAGGGAAAGGATTTCTTCTTATCCTTTCAGCATCTAGAGAGCATGCACGTGTTTAGGTGAACCTGAAACTGAATCTCAAGGTTTTAGCAGCTTCTTGTGCTTTGTGTGTTTTTTTTTCCTTGAGCACAAGTGACCAAACAGTGATATTAAGAGAGGAATTTCTGAACCCAATGGCTCCTTTGGGAGTTTTGGAAATCCTGGGTTCTGCAGTTGGTGCCAGCTGCCCTGTGCGAAGTGTTTCTTGTAGATACTACAGTGCTTCTTGGAGAAAAAGATGTCCACTGAGAGGAGATTGAGGTAAAGCTATGCCTTAGCTTGTCAAAAGATAAAGATAATTTAAAAAATTATTTAGACAGTTTTAGACAGTTAGGAATTCAGGTGAAAGTGAAATGCCTCTTCCTGTCTTAAATTTGTATCATGCTTTAAGGATTTGTCAGTACATGGCTATGAGTCTTTTGTGTTTAAGCATTTCTTTTGTGGTGGAGGAATTAAATAGCTGTCCTATACCTGATCAATCTACTTAGTCCATGAGTATCCTTTTAGAAAGGAATCTGTAAATCCCTCTTGGGATATGAGCCAAATCTAAGCTTGCTGAAAATGTTGTTCTCCAGAGTTCTATTCTAGGATGAGGGGGCATAACAAGTCAGAGAATTTGAGAAGAAACTTCTTTGTCTTCTGGGGGGAAGAGTTATAGTCCCCACCAGGACTGACCCTGGTCTGTGTGAGTCCCAAGCTAGAGTCCCTTAGTTGGAAGGGGCATCTAGCCCCATGGGCCACTGGGTTTGTTACACTAAATATCGTAGCTCTGGAGGGGACTTCAGGTGAAGATCATTTTACTCTCCCTACCTTTAGGCAAGTGAATATCTAATCAACCTAAAACAAATAGTGAAAAATCAAATTTCACGTTCATAAAGGAAAAAGACTCTTAAAAATCTGTTTGAAATAAGGAGATAGCTCCCTTCCACCATTACAATCTTAAGTGTGCTGTAGAAGAAAGGTCATTGGACTAGGAATTAGGAGTCCTGGAGCCTAGGCCAAACTCTGCCACTACTAACTCACTCGATTTTGGGCAATTTCCTTCCATTCTTAGGGCCTCCATTTCTCTTTGAGTGAAATGAGGGGGGCTGACCCAAATAATATTTAAGTTTTTTCTGGTCCTAAATTTTGAATGACATAAGTTAGGAACGATCAATGTTACTGCAAAGCAGGTCAGTGTTCACAAACTTGCCTCCCTTGGGCATCAAATTTAAGTGCACACAGAAGCTACTCATGAGTAAAGCAGTTGACTCTTTACTTATGAAACAGCCCATCTTTAATTCACCTGGTTATTGTTTCTCATTATGAATCAGAGATTTCCCACGCTGGATTATTTCTCATCAGAACTTGTAACCCTTTGGTGGTTAGTAGATAACATGACTCACCTTGCATTTCCTTTTGGAAAAATGGCCGGATGAGTTCTCCAACATTCGAATTGCGTGCGACTTCTTCTTTCAGCAGGTGCCCACAGCAGACTAAGGGAAGAGAGGAACAGAAAGATATAGGTTAAAGTTTAAATACGATGGGAGGAAGAGAAAAATAAGCCCCAAAGCTGCATGGTAGAAAAAGGTCACTGTGGACAGAAAAAAATAAAAAGGATTTCTCTCATGAGAGTATGGCCAAGCAAAAACAAATATCATACAGAAACTGAGCAGCAAAGGCTGTGAAATGAAAAGGAATGCATTTGGTGAAGAACATATTAAAAATGGAAGGCAAGAGAAAAGACACTAATAAGATGTCACCAAAATAAGAAATCCAGGAGGGCCTAGTTTAAACTCAGAATTACAGAGCAAAATTTGATACTCCCTGGTTTAGTAGGAACAAACAATATCCAGGAAATGAGTAAGCACAATTCTGAATGATGGGTCCCAAATGACTTGTGTTAATAATACTATTACGCAGGAACTGTTAGGTGCACAAGAGCCAGGATGTTTCGATTGCTGGCTATGGGGATGATCCTTTCCATCGGCAAATCACTTGTAGGTCAGGGTGGTCCCTGGCAAGTAATTTTCAAAATATGGTCGTGTTTACACTGCTAACGTTTAAAGGTATAATAACATCTTTAGAAGCAGTACTTACTATTAATAACAAAGGTCATTTGGTTAGTAAGCCATGAGACTCAATTTTCACATTAGTTGCTATATACATAAGTCAAACCTTCTTCTTAACTTTGTCAATCATGCCTTTATCAACCTGAGCCTGAGGCAGATAGTGAAATGAAATTAACTAATTAACTAATGAAATTAAATGCAAAAACTGAGAACTTCTTTACCAACTAAATTAGTTACCCATTATTTTGTCCATCATGACGATGCAGTGAGAACAATTCTGTCCAATTGCATTACAACTAATTTATTGTAATAGTAATGAAAAGGATGCTTCAGCATCACATTTCATTATAAAGTTCTGGAAGTTTGGAGGGATAAAAATAAAGTGGGATTTGTAATGATGAAAAAAGAGGTCAAATAACTTTGTTATTGCTTTTGTTGTAGGCTGTAGGAATTCATAAAAGAAGGCTGGGTGATATAGTTGGATAACATCAGGTTAGGGGCTCAGAAACCAGAGTTCCACTGCTAAGGGTCATGAAGTTGGGCAAGTTTCATAACTCAGCTTCCCCGTCTTTTAAGTGAGAAAATTGGAATAGATGTTCTTTAAGGCCCCTTCCAGCTATACAAGTCTATGCATTTGTGTGGTCCTAGGCAAGTCACTTAACCCTATTTACCTCAGTTTCCTCATCTGTAAAATGAGCTGGAGAAGGAAATGGCAAACCACTCTAATATCTTTGCCAAGAAAACCTCAAAGAGGGTCATGAAGAATCAGACAAGACTGAAATGGCCCCAAAACCACAACCCGTAAGATTAATAAGTATTAACTGTATAAAAATGTTCAAATGTTAGAAACTGTCTAAAGAAGGCTTTCAAGTTGTATCTTCTCCATCTACCCACTTCTGGAGCCTCATTTAAAGTTCTATAGACAGTAGTCACTCAATATGTCTAGACTGACTAGAAGAGTTTGATCTTGTTGATTTCTTTAGTTTCTTAGTTTCTAAGGAAATGGTGAAAAGTGTGGTTTGGTAATTTATAAGTGTGCATGGACACAAAGCAAGGAGCTGGCACAGAAGACAAAGCTTTTGACACTTAAGACCCAGAAAAATCCTTTTGACTTGCTATAGCAACTCTATCTCAGCACAGAGATTCTGTAAATGTGTTAGCTACCTGCCCAAATCTTAACTGGCTGAACTGAGGTTACTTATGTTGTCTTAAATTGATCAAGTAGCTTATAAAATTATAGATACAAATCCTCAAGTGTCCAAGAGAACAAAAAAGATTTCCATTTTAACATATAATCAAAAAATGAAAGGAAAAACTATGATGGGTGGCTTTTAGCTTCTTTCTTAGGAAAAAATCTTACCAGTTAAGTTCATTTCTGTGCAATTAGTTTGTGGGGGAAGAATTCAAATAAAAACATTACTGAAAGAAATATATTGCACAAGATAAAAATAGAGTATAGTGATAATTACTTAAGGATAAACTAACACTTCATTGATCTAACTCATTTTTAAAAATCTAACATAATTTGTTTGTGCTTTATTTATTCGATCTTAATCCTTTAGTTAAGGTGTTTGCTATAATAACTGCACATGTACGGACAAAATAATAAATACAAACAACAACAAGGCAATTTTAAACCAAGGATGACTCTGTGTTTGCTTTTCATTTGTGACAAAATGCCAATGCACTCTATTAATTACAACTAGGATTTTAGTTATAAAAAGACTTACAAGGCTGATTATATAAGCAAAATTAAAAAGAAAACATACTATGTAGGCCAATTTGGCTTACAAAAACCAAAAACCTATTACTGTGGGAAGGAAAAGTCAAAATTTTGACCAGAATACGTATCTCTGCTGATCAAATACAATGGATAACTGAGCAGTCATTCATTTTATACATGCAAACACAGAGGCACTAACCCTGGTTATTCTGAGTAAACTGAGGTTTTTTTTTAAAATGCCTTTATCAAGGTGAAGATCCACTAGAAACTTTTAAAAGTTCAAAGTGGGGTGGGGGGCGCACAGGTTGTGTAACTACATTTTATCTTTAAAAATAAAATGGAGGTTGCTTTAGGGTTGCAAAGAGTTTGAGGCAAGGCCTTTAACTCTCACCATCTACCCTGCTCTGTCTGGTGCTATTTCCTCTGACTTTCAAATCCTTTATGCTTTTTAACACATGCTGGCATCTAAGGCCACCTGGGACCACCCTGTGAAAGGCCGGGAGAGCTCATTTCAATATTTTCTCTCCTCCTGGTAAAATATTTATTGAAATGGTATACAGGAAAAAGTCTCCATCCACTTCAAAAATTGTTGGACTGTAAACACCCCAGGCTGAGGTTGTTGTATGACATCAGAAAATAGATGGATAGATAGATAAAAAGAGAGCCTGCATTATGCAAGGTCCACAGTTTCAATGGAAAAGTCAAAGCAGGAGGGCATCTCTGAAAAACTACCATTCTAAAGAGTATAAAAATGATGACCAGAAAAATGTTCTAACTGGTTTGAACTTGGATATATGGCTTTATTTGGTTAATTTTTTATAGCAATATTTTTCAGGGAGAAAAGTTGTTCTGCAGTTATAGACTAACTGAAAAATTTTATGAGCATTTGGGCAGGAAAGAAAAAAAGATAAAATTATTTCCTCCCCCCCCACCAAAAAAAGTTGGAAAGGAGATGGAATATATTTACTGGAAACTTACCATTGATAATGCCATATTTCTGAGCAAGGAGAGCTGCCTGTAGACTTTTCCCACTACCCGTGGGTCCACAAAGCAAAATCTTTGGAGTAAAAGGAGCGTTTGACCGATGCTGGCTTTGGACATAGGTTAGAGCTGAAGAGAAAGAATATAGGGATAATAAATTCTAAGTCCCAAATAAAAAGAAAACCATCTTACCACACCTTTGCTCTGCCTTTCTTAATGGGGACAATTATTCCCTTCTTTTATAACACCATGGAAACTCTGTGTCTCTGCTGAGTAGCCACCAGAGCAGCAGGGGAAAATAATTATATTTCAGAAACTCTGCCCTCCATGGAAAGACATAGGAAAGGCAGAGGGGCAAGGAGGGAAG
Source organism: Notamacropus eugenii (assembly GCF_028372415.1). Taxonomy (NCBI): domain Eukaryota; kingdom Metazoa; phylum Chordata; class Mammalia; order Diprotodontia; family Macropodidae; genus Notamacropus; species Notamacropus eugenii. The sequence goes on from NC_092872.1 coordinate 484,820,929, forward strand.
CAATTAATTTCAGGAGAAGCTGCAGAAGCACCTGAGCACTGCCCAGCAATCTCTATAAAATACAGTGGCTCCCATTCTTTCCTACATGTTCAAAATACTTGTTATTGGCATGCGGGCTGTACATGAATGGCACTGCACTGTGATTTCTCAAAAATCAAACAGGATTGTGGACTTCTTCATGCTTTATCCCTATTATTATTATTTGCATGAAAAAGAGGGGTGGCATGAAGCCTCCAGACTGATTCTGGTCTCCCTTGTCAGAATCTGCTTTTGATTTCTACTGATCATGCCTGGTATTAGATGGAGGGTTCTAATAAATTTATTAGTCCAAGGGCCTATCTCCTGGGAACTTCTAAAGGACGGCAGGATTTGTGAAGAATAATCCGTGCAGCTGCACTCCAGTGACACAAACTTGGTTTCAGGTCCCCAAAGAGACGATGATCAAATAGGTCAGGGAGACAGTGGGGTTTAGCTCCCTCCACAGGACTGACTAGGGTGTGCCTGGCATTTGATGAACAAAGAGAAATGGAAACACAGAGGTGAGATACTCCTGGAAATAAGGTGACTATCACAGCGGTATGCTTCAGGGACCAGGGAGTCATGAGAGAAAGCAAGTGAGACCACCTGAAACCAGAGGGAACGAAAGCTTGGGGAAGTGAGACAGCCTCATCAGTCCAATGAAAAGACAGATACTTTGGAGATCTAACAGCAGGTATTTTACAAGGTTGCAGCCCCCCACATCCTCCCACTCCTGCTGAACCAGATCCCCTTCTTAACCAGGCCTTCCGAGGGAACAGCCAAAGACTCTGGCTTTGCAGGCAATTTGCAACTGGAAAGACAATTAGATTGCAAGTGTGTATGTAAACCTTTGGTCCCAGAATACCTTCTAATTCTCCCCGATTCTCCCCGATGAAAGAACATAAGGAGGAGATGCAGATGCCCCTGATTTTAGGAAACGGGGCATTTCAAAAGGGGAGAACTATTACCTAGTGTTGAAATTGTGGGAATTTCATAGTCAACAGTCTTCATAGAACCCAGATGGGGATTCAGACTGAAACTCAGATCCCAGAACGTTAAAGTTTAAAGTCATCACAGAGTAAAGAATGTTAGAGCATAAAATATTGGAGCTGAAAGGGACTTTAGACCAAAAATTGTTAAAAAACAGAGCAATGAATCTGGAAGAGTTCTGAGAATAAGAAGTGTTAGAAAAGAATAACTTAGTCCACAGAACATTAGAACATGAAGCATAAGAGACTGGATGGAAAACCTTAGATCATAGAATGGCAGAGTTGGAAGGCATCTCAGATCCTTAAGTCAACCCCAGTCATCTTATTGATGAGTAAACTGAAGCCCAGAGACATTGACTCCCCGCCAAGGTCACATAGCTAGTAAATGTCAGAGATGATGGTATAACTAATACTATTTTCACTGTTAATAGGTTGCCTGCATCCACTCCCCCAAAAAGGAAAAGCTGGAGAAAACTTGCCAAGTAAGATTCTTTATCCTTAATCCTTTTCACAATCCAAAATGTCTAAAAGCACACACACTACAGGCAAAGTAGCCTGCTTACAAATGATGCCCAATTTACAGTAAATAAGTAAGTTAATTAGAAATAATGATCCCCCAGACAGTCTCAACATCTAATTATTCTTTTAAAAATATCTGGCTGGTTGATACACTGCAGAGAGGAGGGAGAAAAACAAACTAGAGATTTTTTTATCCCAATTTTCAATTTATCTCTCTACATTATTAATTAATAATAATTAATATTCAGAAAGACATTTTTTTACAATTCCAAGCATGAATTCTTTATGAACAATCATAAGAACTTTTAAATTTAATTAAGTAATTTGGAAGTAATTAATGTATAAATTCAGAATCATGGCATAATATAAACTTCTTGGTTGTTTATCTTAGAAATATAGTGCTTGTTATTAAATATCCTTTTGAGATGCAAAGTAACTAGAAAATTATAAGTAATCACAAGATGGATTTTTTAAAGTGTAGTATTCTCTGAACTTTAAACTGCTGGTTGATTTTTTTTTCTTCTTCAGTTTTAAAATATAGGATTGTACTTCGGATATCACTCAGGTAAAATCAAGTTTCAAAAAACTCATCAAAGCAAAGATACCTTACTCAACTCACTCCTTAATAACGGTAGTTCTTCAATTAGGTGTCCTGAGGATGGATAAGAAGACTCTGTCTATATGGGTAACAGGATCGAGGGTGATTTCTATGAGTATCTGACCTGGATAATTCAGTCCCTCAAAACCTAAATCTCCTTTGCTTCACGAGGTTTATTCAGATAATTGCCTCAGTTTTCTGCATTGCTGTGTTGACAGAGTACAGACAGACACTCTTCAGGAGTCAACCACCTTTAGAAAACTGGTGAATTTTCCAGATAACTGAAAGTTCAGCCTTTAAGTACAGGGGGAAAAAATATTTTAAAATGCTAATCCTTTGAAATGGAAATATTTCTAAAACACATTACACTCTTTTTTGAATAAACAAGATTGCTGAACATAATTTCTCTTTTTCTTTATGACTCAGGAAAATCATTAATGACAGCAATTATTGAACCATACAGGAGCCACAGTGATGTGCTCAGTTGCCTATTGATGTATACAAAGCTCCTTGACCCCAAGTTAAATTATGTCCAACTTTTTGAGAGGTTAAGTCCACTTTTCATACTTTTTCCTAGTCAATTCCTTTACTATAATTTCTTTTTACAATTTTTTTTTTTTTAGTAAACAATGCGGGGGGGAGGGAGAAAGAAAAAGAAAGATGAAACTTAGGTAGCAATATGCATAATTCAAGCAAAATAAATTCCCACATTGGTCTTGTCCAAAAAATGAATGTGTCATTTTGCAGCTCCCTGCCAGGAGGTGGGTGGCACACATCGGGCTTCTGGAATTATAGTCAAGTCTTTGAGTTGATCAGAGTTCTTAAGTTTTTAAAATTTATTCCTTTTCACATAATTATTATTATAGAAATTGTTCTCCTGGTTCTGTTCCCTTCACTCTGCATCACTTTGCGTAAGTCTTTCTAGGTTTCTCCAAAGCTATCCCTTCCATCACTTCTTATGGCACAATAGTATTGTTATATGTCATCACATTTGCTCAGCCATTCCCCAACTGGTAGGTACCCTGTTAGTTTCCAGTAATATGCCACTATAAAAATAGCTGTTATAAGTATTTTTGGACAGGTTAGTCCTTTTCCTATTTTTTTATTTTCTTTAGACCTAATAATGGTTTGGGGTCAAAGGGGTTTGGCCGGGAGGGGAGAGAAAGGGGCAGGCAGCATAGTTGCAAATTGCTTTCCAAAATGGCTGAATTGATTCACAGACACAAACAGTGCCCTGGTGTGCCTTTTTCCTGAAACTCCTCCAAGATTTGTTGTTTTCCTCTTCTGTCATCTTTATCAGTCTGATGGGTGTGAGGTGAAACTTCACAATTGCTTTAATTTGCATCTCTAATTATTAGTGACGTGGAACATTTTTTGATATGACTATTGATAACATGGGATATTTTCCTCTGAAAACTTCCTTTTCATACCTTTCACCCATTTATCAACTGTGAAACACTTATTCTTATACATTGGAATCAATTCCTTATATATCTTGGAATTGAGACCTCTGTCAGAAAAACCTACTGCAAAGATTTTTTCCCCAATACTTTATTTTCCTCCTAATTTTATCTAAGTCAGTTTTGTTATTGCAAAAACTTTTAAATTTTATATAGTCAGAATTGCTTATTTTTCTTCTTTGTCCCTCATTTGGTGATGAACTCTTTCCTTATCCATTTATTTGAAAGGAAAGTTCTTTGTTCTTACCATTTCTAATGATGTGACCTTCTATATCAAAGTCATGTATGCATTTGGAGCTAATCTTACATAGAGTGGACTCATCATTTCTTCTTGTTGTCAGTGTGACTCTCCTCTCTTCAATCAATCAATCAATAAACATTTATTAAGCAATTACTATTTGCAAGAGACTATGCTAAAGCACTGGAGATACAAAAAGAGGCAAAAGACAGTTCCTGCCTTCAAAGAGCTGAGATATATGATACACTCAATAGCCTCAGACGTTACTGTTATAAAGACACTGGATAAATAAGATGTCACTTTGATGGTCATCTGTAATATTGCAAATGATGCTATGAGGTCATATTTACCCTGGTAGAAGACATCCACACAAGGCTGATCAGAACTGATCACTTTCAAAATTTTAGGATAAGAAGGGAGAATCCTAGTAATGTTCCTGTGATATTCAATGAGTCTCTTGGCTGTTTCCTCCTCAGAGATGTCCAATGGTGCCTTCAGCCGCTTCTGCACTTCAGGATCCGAGGGCCAGTCAAAAGTTGTGTGATAAACCTCTGGGGGAAAAGAAGGGGTGAGGGGATCTATTAGAACAAAAGGCGATTGCTCCAAATCACCAAAGCTTGGACCATTGAAGGTCATATATACCATCTGCCCACAATTTCTATGTTGGACCTAAAGTTATGCTAATATAAACTTTAGAAATCTTTCATCTATGTTTGGTTATGATCCAACATTCATCCAATTATTCATTCAATAAATATGGGATGGAGTGGACAAGTTCTTAATTCAATCCCCAGATCTTCTCTTCGGTTTCATTAGACTAAGCAAGAATTCAACTTCTTTCTGCCTCACCATATTTGGAAGGGATGAACAATCACAGATTACAACTGAAGAAAACACAGTTTTCTTCACAGAAAACACAGAAAGTGTTTCTTCAAAACACAGAAAATCTGAAAGACAGCCAGAAACTAATACAACTCCTGAATGAAGACTAGTAGAGATCTTCATTGTAAGTAAAACCTAATTAAGAAAGTGATACAAAACAAAATGAATTGTTGTAATATATTCCTAAGCCAAATAGAAATGATTTTATGAATTATTTACCACTTTGGGTCATCCATGCCACTATTCCCCACCTCTTTCAGACATTGACTCTCAAGGTAGAGAGAGAACAAAAGCTATTTCCCTTGGTCCTTGGTAGGTACCCTCCCTCAAAAGATGAAAGAGGCTCCAACAAAATTAGCATCTTCATGTATTCCCCTGCTTCATTCACTAAGGTAGATATACAGTTGACTGTCCAACAATAGCCCACAGACTAAAACCACACCCCTGATGTCACAATCTCACTTCACTGATGTGTTCCCCAAAGTGCCACGGACTCTTTATGCAGTTACCATAAGTTTCCTGCTTATAGTAGGGTCCAGAGGCCAAGTGGAAAGGAAGTTCTCATCTTTCTGCTCCATCACATAAAATCAAAATATTGGAGTGGAGGGAGGGATGAGGTCCTAGTCCAGACACAGACCCAATCCTGAATGAATGAATGAAGGATTTAAGTGTTTATAATATGCCCAGAAGCTATGCTAAAACCAGGAGACACACACAAAAAAAGCAAGACATTCCCAGTTCTCCAGGACTTCACACTTTAATGGGAATTCAAGTAGGGGGGAGGGCAGAGAGGGGAAAGAGACACAATGAACACAGGAATGTTCACTTGCAGGGAGCATGAAAAGTTTCAGAAATTTTAAGCATTCAGCACTAGAATAGATAAGAGGACCTTGGGGACTGGAAGATGTAGTGGAAGGGTAGATGGTAAGGTCTTGAGGTCCTCCCTCTTACCAGAAGAATTGTAATTGGTGGCTTTCTGCTCATCAAAGTGAACAGCCATGACCACTGTGCAGGAGGAGGTAGGGAACTGGAGGTATCTAGTCCACCACCATTAGAAAAAGGGGAAAGAGGCTCAAGCATTTGAGTGAAAAGGGGATTCTGAGTTTCCTTCCATGGGTGAGGAGGGGTACAGTGTCAATGTTTAGCTATGAGGCAAGAGAAAGAAGGGAGGACTGACAGAAAGGTTTGGGGGAAAGGGGACTCATTGGCCACTACTTGGGTTGAGGAGAGAAAGTACTCGCCCATCCCCCTCATATGGTTGTCAAGGACGTATCTTTCCAGAGTGATCTTGGACAAGGCTCTTAACTTCTCTGGTCCCCACTTTTCTCCTCTTCAAAATAAAGAAGTTGGACTAGATCAGTATGTTCTAAATTCATTTCCACAAGATGAGAATAGACATCCTATGACAAAATAACTAGTACTAGAAATGTTACTCTCTAAAATATCAAACAGCAATTATGTATGTCTGAAAAATACTACAAGCCACAAGATGTTTGTTATGAAAAGTAAGTTTAATTTCCTCAGTCTTAATCTATAATTTCCCTGACAGCTTCTAATCCCCCAAAACAGTTCACCTCCCCAGGACTGTTCAGATCAGTATCTATGGGTTCTATCAATTTGCTTCAAACCTCAAATTTTTCCAAAGTCAATCTGGACTATTAGTAGTTTCCTTAAATTCGATATTCATTTCCCAATTCTATACTCAAGCTGTTTCCCAATGTCCTTCATCTTCATCTCTAAGAATCCCTGTCTTCCTTCAGGGATCAACTCAGTTGCTACTTCCTCTATGAAGCCTTACCCTAATTCCCACAATTGTTCATGGTCTGTCCTTCTTCAACTGTTTTTGTAATATATTTATCTGTACACATGTTCAATTCTCCTAATAGAATGTAAGCTAGTTGAGGGCAAAGACTTTTGTTTTGCCTATGTATACACAATACCAAAAACTATACATAGTAGGTGCTTAATGTTTGTTTAATTGAATTGTCATATAAGTTTGGGAAGTGTTGAGTTAAACTTCTGTCTCATGTTTTATGAGTCTATGGATTTATGAGTCTAAGAAAAGAACTGCAGCAAAGGAAAGAATATATATAACACAGCTATGATTTCCTTACAAAACTGATTCTACCATCTTGGTATTAGTGTCCACCATACTATTTTTTAAACTCTCCATTAGAGAAGACTCATCTGCAGGAGTAAGTCAGTCCAGTCAGCCAATAAACAATGATTAAGTACCTACTGTGTGCCAGGTATTGTGCTATGTGCCAGGTATTGTGCTATGTGCTGGGGATACAAAAAGAGGCAAAAGACAGTCTCTGCTCTCAAGGAGCTCACAATAACATTACCTCCATTATAAGGATCAATTCTTTTGCCCAGATTTCTCTCAATCAGGACAGTGTCTGGAGCTTTCAGCACAACTAGAAAGAGAAGGGGAAAAAAGGAAAAATAGGTTAAAGACACTGACTTTCTATTTTGTTTCTGTATTGGAGGAATGTGGGTGTCATGTGAGGTTGAGGCTGAATGCTACTTACTGACATGCCTGGGAGAGATTCCAGAAGTCTGTATCATCAGTGCCTGTTCTCGAGTTTCAGGAATGCCATCCAAAATCCAGCCCTAGTCAGAAAAATCAGGAAAGGCAGTTTTTGAAATGAGGACAATCTCTACTCTTAATTAAACCTGAAAGTCATATGGGAATGAACAAAACCCTAAGGCACAGATGTCACTATAGAGCACCAAGACATTCCTCCCCACCTCCACCCTCCACCACCGCCCCTTCTAATACTACTTATACCCCTCTTTCTTTTCTCGTTCTCTCTTTTGTCTCTCTCCATCTTTTCTCCCTTTTCCACTCTTTTTCCTGTTCTTTTCTTCCCCTAAATTATAGCTTTAGTTTATCAGTGGTCCCCATAGGTTGATGATCTCCTTCCCTTTCTATCATATAATTTCATCAATTAAGGGAACTTGATTGATAAAGGCTCCCCTGATTAGCCCCCTGCTAACTTTACAAAAATACTATTTCTTTCTCAAAGTAGCTTCTTAGTGCTAAATTTGACTTGAGTTATTACTACTCTTTATATTCTTGAGATGATTGACAACTTTCTGATTTCCTTTGGCCATATGAAGATGACCAAATATGTGTGAAAAGTTGCATTCTGTGGACATTTAATAATAGCTTTATAGGCATTTTCCATGAAGTTACCTTCATTCTGGAGTTACATAATTTTATTTTTAACCTGTCACCATAAATTACTTTGCATTTCAAGTTGCTCCCTGCCAAGTTGCTCTCACTATTCGAAAATGTATTTCAATAGTAATGGAAAAGTACATGATGAGTATATGTAGATTATAATATGCTGCCAACAATGTTTTGTGCACAAGTATCATTTTAAAAAACCCCCACTGGTTTTGAGAACATGTAAGATAGATGGACCAGTCATGCATCAAGAATAAGGAATAAGAGATGAACCATCTGAATACTACAGCACTGATATCCACTAAATTAATGATATCTACTAATTACTTTTTTAATCAGCCAACATTAACCTTTTCACTTTCCCATCCTAATCTTCCTAACCCCACTGAGGAGACAAGAAAAACAAAACCCGTTACACAGATGTATAGTCAATCAAAACAAATTTCTACATTAGCCATGTTCTAAAAAATATTCATTTCATTCTGCATTCTGAGTCTTTCACCTTTCTATCTAAGATGTTTCATTATTAGTCTTCTGGATTCCTGATTCATCATTAAGTCATTAATTCATCATAGACCTCGGCTCTATGATAGTCTATCATATCCAAATGCCATAACTGGTTCTTCTATTCTCTATAGCCCCTCAGATTCCCATTTTTTGCCACCTCAAAAAAGGATATCAATATTTTTGCATTTCCTTAGAGTTAGTTTTGCCTAGCACTAATCTCTCCCTTAATTTACCCTCTAATTCCTACTCCCCTTTCCCTTCTACTTCTCTGTTAAATGAAATATATTTCTGTTCCCAATTATGTGTGTGCATATGTATTCTTCCTTCTTTTGACCAGTTCAAATGAGAATGGTGCCAGTGTCAACTGCTTCCCTCCACCACCTCCTCTTTGCTTGCAAAAAATGGCTCTTTGATTCTGTGAGATAATTTTCCATAACTTTCCTCTCTCTCCCTCCCTCCCTCACACCAACTCTCAACGTATCCCTCTTCCCCTCTCTTTCCATTCTCTTAAGATCATAAAGATATAATAGAACCACTGCCAGGCCTTGCTAATTGGATTCCTTCTATGAACCCTAATGATGATATATTGCTCATAGGGTACACATGTATTATCTTCGCATATTTGAATATAGTTTGTCTTTGTTTAGTCTTTTATCATTCTTCATTCATGTTTACCTTTCTTTTTTTTAAAAACCATACATCCTTTTTATGGTTAAGTCATAAAGAGGTATCAAAATTAAAAGAGCAAAATTACAGGAAACTTCATGTAACTACTAGGAGAATTGAAGGAAGTGGCAAAGAGACTAGGTGCAGGGCAGAATTAATGAACATGGGAAGGATAAAGTTGGGTACAACAGTGAACATGTGCTGGAAGATACTAAGGGAGAGGATCTGGTGAAAAGTTTGATCAAAGACAAGCACCTAGGTAAAGAAATAATGGGATGAGAGCACCAACATGTGCTTAAGAGTCGTCCTCACCATTGGTGCTGTCTCTGTCATCCTCTCCTTCTTCAGGTTCTTTTTCATCATCCTTCATCAACTCCAGCTGGTCATCCCTCCATCTTCATTATCATCATCATCCAGTAGGTCCCCCTCCTCAGCAGTCATCTGTACCCCCCTCAGACTCCATCTTCACATTAGTCTCATCTTTCTTCAGGGAGCTGCTGCTCTGCTCTTCTTCTGACTTATCATTCTTCATCTCTACTGATGGTTTGCTTTGCTCTTTCTCAATTTTTTCCAGACTCTCCAATAAAGAATCCGCTTTCTGTTTTATCTGGGTCAACTCCTTCTTAATTGTCTGAAGATCATCACCTTTCAATCTGGCAGATTGGGATGAAGAGTCCCGCTCTCCACTCTTGGAATTACAGCCACTTTTGCCTCTGCGGGAAGTGTTTCCTGATACACGTTGGCGTTTGGAGGGCACCACTCCACGAGCAATGGGAGGAGGAGATGGTACACGTGTTGGGTAAATGTACATTCTGTCATAATAATCTCGTTGAAAATCATAATCCAGGTCAAAAGAAGAGCTCAGTGGAGTAGAGGGACGGAGAAGGTTGTTCTGGTACTGACCCGTACATCTCCGCTGGAGAACGCTTCACACCTGCTTTTCCTCGGTTCACTTTTGGCTCAGCAGCCAGATTAATATCTAGTACCTGGCCAGCAATCATTCTGCCATCCTCTCCTGCCACAGCAGCGCGGGCATTTCGCTCATAAACATACTGAACAAAAGCGAAACCCTTATGAACAGAGCAGCCCACGATCTTGCCGTACTTGGAGTAGATGGCCTCAGCATCAGTCTTCTTAACAACCAGAGTGTTGAGATTTCCAAGGAAGACACGAGAGTTCATGGATCAGGGGCCAGTCTCGTTGGTGACATTGCTGGTCATGGTGTTTGATGGCAAGGGTCAAACAGCCACAAGTGTAGCTGAAGAGCAAAAAAGTCTCACCGATGGGGAGAGGGAGAAAAGGGTGAATTCTGAATCTCTGCCTCGCCGATCCGACAGTGGCAAAGAAACGCACTACTGCTCCAGGAGCCTCTTCAACCGTTACTATTACTTCTCCGTCCCAGTCTCCATCTCCTCACCATGTTTCCCTTTCAATGTTGCTCCTCACTCCTGAGTTTGAACTTCACAGTTTCTCTAAATCTTTGCTCTTTTCATTAGGAATCTTTTGTTGTTGTTCAGTCACGTCTGTCTCTTCATGACCCCATTCAGTATTTTCTTGGCACAGAAATGGCAAAGAGTGTTTTGCCATTTCCTTCTCCAACTCATTCTACAGATGAGGGAACTGAGGCAAACAGTGTTAAGTGACTTGCCCAGGGTCACACAGCTAGTAAGTGTCTGAGGCTGAATTTGAACTCAGTTAGATGAATCTTCCTGTTTCCAAGCACAGTGCTCTATCCACTGAGCCACCTAACTGCCTCCTAGGGATCCTTGGAAGTCCTCTTTCATTAAAGATCCATTTCCCCCTACTCTTGCATTATTCTCAGTTTTTCTGGGTAAGTTATTCTCAACTGTAAGCCCATATCCTTTGCCTGTAATGTCACAGTCCAAATTCTCTAGTCTTTTATAGTGGTGGCTGCTAAATCAAGTGTGATCCCAATGGTAGCTCCTCAGGACTTCAATTCTTTTTTCTTAGCTTCTGGCAGTAATTTTTTTTTTTTTACCTGGAAGCTCTAGATTTTGACTATAATGTTCCTGGGGCTATGAAGTTTCCCTTTGAGGTTTCTTTCAATAGATTCTTTGTGGTTCCCTTTAGCCCTCTAATTTTCAGAGTTCTAGATAATTTTCAGATTTCTTGAAATAGGCTGTCTAGGTTTTTGGGTTTTTTTTTTTTTTATCACGGCATTCATAGTCGAATGATTCTTGAATTTCTTCTCCTCAATCTGTTTCCCCCCCTCAGGTAACTTTCACTTTCTTTATGTTTTAGGTTTTTTTTTACTTTGTTTTAATATTTCTTGTTGCTTCATGAAGTCATTAACTTCTGCTCAGTCCATTCTGATTGTTAACCAGTTTGTTGCTTGGATGAGATTTTGTACCTCTTCTGCCAAACTTATGATTTTCCTTTTCATTTTTTCCTTCCTTAGTTCTCATTTCTTTTCCAGCATTTTCCTCATATGGTCTCATTTCATTTATTAAAAAAAAAACCTGAACTTTTTAAAAAAGTCTCACTTCATCTCTTCCAAGAATTCTAGCTAGCTTTTTTTCCTCTCTGTAGCAATACTTGTAGATGTTTTGGTGTCATTCTCTTCTGCATTTGTGTCTAGAGTATCCTTGCCACTCTAGTGGCAAAACTCTAGAGAGTTTTTGGTTTGTTTCCCTGTTCTTCCAGGATGTTGTTGCTAGTTAGGGCTGGTTTCTGTACACTTCTGAAGGGAAGGTCTGTCCTGTTTCTACTTTCTTGGGATATTTAGTGTTGTGTTATTCCAATACCTCAGGGACAGTCTAGGGACCTGCAAGCTTTCAGTGCTCTCAAAGCCATCTGATCCAGGCAAAGTCTGATTACTGCCCCCCTCATCTGAGCTCTATGAGTTTCTGACCTCAGTTTTGGTCTGGGCAAGAGTAAACTGCATTTGAATTCCTTCTCTATCAGCTAGTTGGAAAGCTCTGTTGGCTCAGAGCAACAGAACTATGGGCTTCCAAAACACTGACAACACAATAGTTAATACAGAACAATTCAATCCAATTTAATTTAATGAATATTTATTAAGCACTTACAATGTGCAAGACACTGTAGGAGATGATACAAAGACAAAAATAAAAAAAATTGTGCTGATTTTTTTTCTCTCTAAAAAATACTATTTGTCATATGAGATTGGCTCTTGGGGAGAGGGAGAAGATAATTAAGATAACTATGATGGTGCCAGAAACAGAAACATAGATAAAATTATTTTAAATGTAATTAGGAAATGTTTAACAAAATAAAAATACAATAAAACTTAAAGGAAAAAGAAAAACAGCTTCTGTTTTCCAGGAGTTTACCTTACATTAGGGGATGCACATAAGTAAACAGATAACTAAGACAAATAATTTGAGGAAGGAGAGGGAATTAAGGGGGAAGAGGAAAGACTTCCCATGATTGGTGGCACATGAGCTAACAGAAATCTAGGAATTCTAAGGGGTAGAAGTAAGGAGGGAGCACATTCCAGATGCGGTGAAAAGCAAGCCTGCACACAGGGACACAGAGACAACAGATGGAATGCCAAGTTCAGGAAACAACAAGTAAGCCAAGTAGGATGTGAAGCGGGAGAAAGTGAGTAATAAGAAATCTCTTGAAAGACAAGGTGGACTCATGATGAAAAATGCTATCCACATCTAGAGAAAGAACTGATGGAATCTGAATGCAGATTGAAGGTTACTATTTTTCTTTTTTTTCCCTTTTGGTTTGTATTTTCTTTTACAACATGTCTAATATGGAAATATGTTTTCCAGGATTGCATATATATATATATATATAACCTATATCAAATTGCTTACTGTCTTGGGTAGGAGGAAGGTGAAGGAGGGAGGTAGAAAATTTGGAACTCAAAAAAATATTTTAATGAATGTTTTAAAAAATTATTTTTGGGGGGGCCGAGCCAAGATGGCGGAGTAGAAAGACGCACATACACATAGCTCCGAACCCACAACCCACAGAACGGCTACAGGGGAGTAACTCATGGTGAATTCTGCACCCAGAGGCCACGGGAATATTGGAGCGAGGGAGATTTCTGTTCCGGAGAGACCTGCAAACCTCTCGTGGGGGTCCTTCGTGCTGCGGACTGGGCGCCGGGACTGGGAGCTGAGGGCAGCCCTCCCGTGGCCACAGCACCGAGAGGAAAAGATCCGAGCGGGCTTCGGGGATGGGATCTCCAGCGGCCACGTGGGTCCCTCCACCCACAGAGGGACCTGCAAACCTCTCGCAAATGGTACGTCTCGCTGCAGATGCGGAGCCCAGCCCAGCCCAGACCTGCTGCGGCCACAGCACCAAGAGACACAGACCCGAGCAGGCTTCAGGGACGGGATCTCCAGCGGCCGCACAAGTCCCTCCGCCCACAGGTGATGGGGGTCGGTGAGAGAGTCTCTTTGGCGGGTCAAGAGGGGAGTGGGGTGCCCCCATGATTCGGGCCCCCCCCGGGAGGTAGAAGCTGAGAGGCGGCTGCAGACCAGGGCTCCCCAAGCGGGAGGGAGCATGAATCCATTGTGGAAGGTCTGTGCATAAACCCCCTGAGGGAACTGAGCCTGAGAGGGGGCCCTGCCCCGACCTGACCACCTGAACATAATCTCATACTGAATAGCAGCCCTGCCCCCGCCAAAAGCCCTAAGGCTGGAAGCAGCATTTGAATCTCAGCCCCCAAACGCTGGCTGGGAGGATCAGGAGGCGAGGTGGGTGTGAGGAGAATATTCAGAGGTCAAGTCACTGGCTGGGAAAATGCCCAGAAAAGGGAAAAGAAATAAGACTATTGAAGGCTACTTTCTTGGAGAACAGGCATTTCCTCCCTTCCTTTCTGATGAGGAAGAACAATGCTTACCATCAGGCAAAGACACAGAAATCAAGGCTTCTGTGTCCCACCCCACCCAATGGGCTCAGGCCATGGAAGAGCTCAAAAAGAATTTTGAAAATCAAGTTAGAGAGGTGGAGGAAAAACTGGGAAGAGAAATGAGAGAGATGAAAGAAAAGCATGAAAAGCAGATCAGCTCCCTGCTAAAGGAGACCCCAAAAAATGTTGAAGAAATTAACACCTTGAAAACTAGCTTAACTCAATTGGCAAAAGAGGCTCAAAAAGCCAATGAGGAGAAGAATGCTTTCAAAAGCAGAATTAGCCAAATGGAAAAGGAGATTCAAAAGCTCACTGAAGAAAATAGTTCTTTCAAAACTAGAATGGCACAGATGGAGGCTAAGGACTTTGCAAGAAAGCATGATATCACAGAACAAAGAGAGAAGAATGGAAAAATGGAAGATAATGTGAAATATCTCATTGGAAAAACAACTGACCTGGAAAATAGATTCAGGAGAGACAATTTAAAAATTTTGGGACTACCTGAAAGCCATGATCAAAAGAAGAGCCTAGACATCATCTTCCATGAAATTATCAAGGAAAACTGCCCTGAGATTCTAGAACCAGAGGTCAAAATAAATATTCAAGGAATCCACAGAACACCGCATGAAAGAGATCCAAAAAGAGAAACTCCTAGGAACATTGTGGCCAAATTCCAGAGTTCCCAGGTCAAGGAGAAAATATTGCAAGCAGCTAGAAAGAAACAATTCAAGTATTGTGGAAATACAATCAGGATAACACAAGATCTAGCAGCCTCTACATTAAGGGATCGAAGGGCATGGAATAGGATATTTCAGAAGTCAAAGGAACTAGGACTAAAACCAAGAATCACCTACCCAGCAAAACTGAGTATAATACTTCAGGGGGAAAAATGGTCTTTCAATGAAATAGAGGATTTTCAAGCATTCTTGATGAAAAGACCAGAGCTGAAAAGAAAATTTGACTTTCAAACACAAGAATGAAGAGAACCATGAAAAGGTGAACAGCAAAGAGAAGTCATAAGGGACTTACTAAAGTTGAACTGTTTACATTCCTACATGGAAAGACAATATTTGTAACTCTTGAAACATTTCAGTATCTGGGTACTGGGTGGGAGTACACACACGCACATGCACACACGCACACATACATAGAGGCAGAGTGCACAGAGTGAATTGAAGAAGATGGGATCATATCTTAAAAAAAAAAATGAAATCAAGCAGTGAGAGAGAAAGATATTGGGAGGAGAAAGGGAGAAATTGAATGGGGCAAATTATCTCTCATAAAAGAGGCAAGCAAAAGACTCATTAGTGGAGGGATAAAGAGGGGAGGTGAGAGAAAAACATGAAGTCTACTCTCATCACATTCCACTAAAGGAAAGAATAAAATGCACACTCATTTTGGTAGGAAAACCTATCTCACAATACAGGAAAGTGGGGGACAAGGGGACAAGCAGGGTGGGGGGGATGACAGAAGGGAGGGCATGGGGAGGAGAATGCAATTCAAGGTCGACACTCATGGGGAGGGATAGGATCAAAAGAGAATAGAAGTAATGGGGGACAGGATAGGATGGAGGGAAATATAGTTAGTCCTATACAACACAACTATTATGGAAGTCATTTGCAAAACTACACAGATTTGGCCTATATTGAATTGCTTGCCTTCCAAAGGGAAGGGGTGGAGAGGGAGGGAGGTAAAGAAGTTGGAATTCAAAGTGTTAGGATCAACTGTAATGTTCTTACCACTAGGAAATAAGAAATACAGGTAAAGGGGTATAGAAAGCTATCTGGCCCTATAGGACAAAAGAGAAGACGGAGACAAGGGCAGAGAGGGATGATAGAAGAGAGAGTAGATTGGTCACAGGGGCAATTAGAATGCTTGGTGTTTGGGGGAGGGAGGGGATAAAAGGGGAGAAAATTTGTAACCCAAAATTTTGTGAAAATGAATGTTAAAAGTTAAATTTAAAAAAAAATTGTTTTTACATGTGATTGGGGGGAAAATTAAAATATTATTTTAAAAAAAGAAAGGTTGGGTCCAAATTTTGAAAAACATAAGGGCCAAGCTAAGGAATTTGCATTTTATCAAAGAAACACTAGAAACCTCTGAAGATTCTTGAGGAGGGTATGACTTGATCAGACCTGGGCTTTAAGAATTTTGGTAGCTGTATGGGAGAAGAGATTGGAGAGGAGAGAGCCAAAAGTCCAATTAAGAATCTCAATAACCTAAGCAAGGTCATGAAATAGAGTGGTAGCCATGAGAGAAGAGAAAAGGAGGTAGATGCAAGAGATGTTACAGAGGGAGACAATCCATAGGATTTAGCAGTCAAGTGAAGTCCGTGATGGCTATCCTGTCAAAATGTAATTCATCTTCCAAGACTATTCCTTGCTCTTCTAAATTGATTGCTTCATTGTCTATGGTATCTTTTAGCAGATGAAGTTTTCTTTCTTCTCTCTTTTAATTAGCTCTATTTTTGCTTTTACTTTGTCTAAGATAAGGATTGCCATCCCTGTTTTCTTTCTTTTTTTAAATTTCAAATTAGATTAGATTCACGTTGGATCATGAACTGGTCTGATCCTTCCAGTCTCTTTCAAAGGATCATATTCTTTTATGTTTATTTCCCCCAATCCAGATTTTACTCTGGGAAAATCTCCAAACAATATCTCAAGTTTCAGTCTCCACAAATGTGGGTAACAGAGATCATTACTGGCTCTGGATGTTTGTCCTTTGTTATCGATGAGAGCATCAGGAAGGTGATGTCATGACTTGCAAGTGAATTGGATTTAAGGGAGGAAAGACTATCTAAAGTCACCAGCCTCACTCTCTCCTTCAGAGACATTTGGGTCCAGTGGCAAGATATAGATCAGGACAACTGGAGATGGCCCTGGATGCAGTGGGAGAGCTTGGCCTTTTTAAGCTAAGGTCTTTCCCAGATCTCAGTTTGAATGAAGCAATGAACATTCAGTGATTAAAGTTAGGTAAGAAATGAGGCAAAGAGTGGCCTCTTTCACCTAGTCAAAAAAAAAGAAAATCAGTCTGGGAGGGGAAGACCCTCCAGGGTTCCTGGTCAAAACAGAAACAATTGCTATTTACATTCACTCCGAGCCACCAAAGCTCAATCAATGACAAAGGGGAGGCTTGGGCTGGGACTTGTTGGTGGCCAGTCAATGAGAGTACTGGCTCCCATACAAACATTCCAGGAAGTCAGTGCATTTAGGTAAAGGACATACTTTATTTCACACCACAGAAAATACAGAATATCCAAAGGAGTCACAGAAACCCATCAAGGGATAGAGTAAAAAAATACATCGTAAGGTACTTAAAGAACTCAAAGGAGTACATCAGAGTTTTTCCCTTTAAAAAGAACTGAACTTGGGTTACCATTGCTGCAACACTGGCATTCTGAGGAATCCCATACCCTTCAATGGGTACCTTACACAGTTCCTTCTCCAAAAATCATAATGCTCCTTCTCCTAGAAAATAAAAAGAAGAAATTCCCTCCTCCTGCCCTCTCTCTTCCTTACTCTGAAAAGAGGTACAAGGAAAAAGGACCAAGAACCATCTGTCATTCATTTATATAAGCCAACATTATATAAGCCAGACTGACAAGGTTCTATCTTCTCAAGACACCTAGCCAGCTAGCTATCTTGGGAGAAGCCTCAGCCACTTTAGATGAATAAGGAGCTCATGCCCTGTCTTCTCAACAAAGTACCAATGGGTACATCCACAATTACCAAGGAGAGGGTGCTCATTAGATATCCCAAAGGCTCAAGCTATAAACATATCAAATTGATCAAGTAGCTCATTAAATTGATCTTAGAAATTCCCATTGCCCCCTCTTTTTCTTTGCTTTTACAATGTTCTTGCCCCCCAAAAACCTGCAGCTGTTTTTTAGAAGCAATTTAATGCAGAAGAACTACTGACCTAGGAGCAAAGAGATTTGAATTTTGATTCTGGGATGGACCACTCACTTGCTGTGTGACTTGGAGCAAGTCATTTGCTTTCTCTGGACCTCTTGGTCTCTCCTAATCTATACAATAAAGAGACTGGACTAGCTGGTCTCAAATATTCCTCTTCCAGTTCTATCATCCTTGAGTTGTTTTTAAATATTTGCACATAATATATGCATGCATACATATGTACGTATAATATATGGGTGTATATATATATGTTGTGTATATATATTATATACACACACATATTTATGTTATACACATACATACATGGTATGCTGCTTTAATAGTCAAATTAATTCAAACAGAATCAGCTTTTGGGGACTAAATGTGCAATTGGTAAGACACAATGCTATCAAATGAAAACTAGAAATGAACTTTGGCTCACTGTAAATATTCTTTGTAAGAGATCTCACTTTAAATCAGATGCTTCATAGAATTTGGTAGCTCTACAGATAACATTTGTTGGAGCCACACAAATACAAGAATTCCCACAAAGGTCAGAGGTACATTGATAGGCACGAAGCAGCAATCAAGGTCACACACAAAGAATAACAGTTGATTTAGGGAAGGAAGTCCACTTTAACCTACCAACGGTGAGGATAAACAGAAAACAAATGGCGTTCCCAGGGTGTCATGTGGAGAGGAGAATTTTTCCAATATTAAAATATTTAGGCTGCCGCAGCAATTGAGTGAAAATAAAAACAAGCCAAAGAGATTTAAAAAGCAAAGAACATTGGCAAAAATCAGGCTAGCTTTCATTATTTTCTTAAATTATACAGCAAAACTCAGAGTCACTGAACCCCTCATTTCTGGAACTAATGAAGCAACGGTGTTAAAAAAAATGTTAACAGCCTTTTGCTCCCTTAAGTCCTTGTTATAGCCAGCTAAGTGTTGGATTGCAGATCTTAGAAAAAATAAACATTTACAAATTTAAGCAATACTACAGGAGTACAGTGGAACACCTCATTTTTTTAGAGGCACTGATATCTCTCCCACTTATAGATCTTGAATTTGAATCAAAAAATTCCCAAAATATATCAAATTCTTAACTCATTTTTCTTTTCTTTAAGATATGTAAAGGAGGATTTTTTTTTTTAATAGAACAACTGTTTGTCATTATGCTTCAGATCACTTTGGGGAATGAAGGAAACTGGTATAACATCTTCACTCAGTACCTAAAAAAAGGCATCTGCTTTTAATATTGCATTAGTGAGCAATCATTTTAATCTCTGCCATAAATTTTCAGCTGATAACAGTATGTGGTCCAGAGCTTTTAGAACTATTTCAGGGGAACATATCTCACTGACTTCTTTTGGGGAAAGTGGGACATTCCAATTACATAGGAAAAATGCAGCAAATGAGGAACAACTCCCTAATTAGCCTGGCTTCACTGATGCACCATTCTCCAGGTGCAGGAATGAAATAAAAAAAAAAAAAAAAGGAATGAGCAAACCAGCAGTCAGCCATTCCCAAGGTCTGCTTTCTCAGGCTAGGATGAACGATAAGGTCACCCAGGTGCCAAGAAATGAATTATTCCCTACAGGACTCCCAGAGGAAGGAGAATGCCAGTCCACATAATGGCAGTATAGATGGTATCAGAAGTCCAGAGCTCCACTGCAGAGGCAGGCTATTTAGCCAGCCAAGTGAGACATTTTATCACCATGCCTGCCCAAGTCAGCTGGCTTGAATTCCAACGAACTAAAGGGAGCCATAAACCAGATCTCTGGAATCAAGGCAGTTTCAATATGGCGAGTCTCCAAGACAGAAGCTCTGAGTCTAGCCGTGAATCTCGGAGAACATCTTTCTCTTTCAAGTTGCTCTTAATTTTACAGAAATTGTACGCAACTGCCCAACTTCAAAATGGATGTTACTTTCTAGTCTAAAAGAAAGTACTTTAAGCTAGAGAGCAGACAGCTTAATGCCTGCAAATTCCAGAGAAACAAGAGGTTATAAATCAGTAAAGAGCATCCTCTCACTAGCATTATGAGGCACCAAACACATGTGGAATAAAACGATACAGTTAGGTTTCTAGGTCTGATTTCCAAGTCACTGGATTCTAAGATATCAGTCAATTCCTAATTAGAATATATTATCCGTCTTCTTGGCAGTTCAGTGAAATGTCTATTTCACTCCAGAGCTGCAGCTTTGTTCAGAACAGGTTAATTGATATTCTGATGCATTCTCTCACCATACCCCCAGTGGCTCGGTTCTGTTTTATCACACATCAAAAAGGCCTTCTGCTCAGGGCACCCCATGCACCAGCACGGGGCTGGAGGTCTGAGCAGCTGCAAGGAGTACGGTATCACAGGAGGGACAAGCACTGAGCAGATGTCACACATAAAAAAAGAGAGAGAGACAATAAAAAGGCAGGAAGACTTGGGAACCAAGCAAGGGGAAACAAGGCACAGCAGAGCAAGACCTGACTTCAAAACATTCTTATCATGCTTTATGCAAACACAGTTCCTTCCTGCCCTCAGGATTATTATTAAAGTGTAATTAGCATCTTCACATGATAAGATTCTGTTGCTTTCTGAATCTTCTTTTCTGATGAGTTGCTCTTCATCTCATATCTCCTCCTCTAAAGCTTAGATTGGATGTGTTCCCTCGTGTTTTAAGCTCCTTGAGGGCAGGGACAATGCTTTACTTATCTTTCTATCTCCCCTACATTTATCCCGTACAGCATCTTACACATTGTAGGCTCTAAATTGTTGGTTGAATATATGAATGAATGAACAAGTTTTCTCCCAGCATCACCACTTCTCCCTACCCCAAATGAAATCTACCACAGGTTTTCAATTAGTAAGCAACACATTATCTTTTTAGAGAGAGAGTCTTATACCCCACTCTTCTTCAGAATCAGATCTGGATCCAGCACCGAGTGCCTCCAGAACCCAGATTAAAATTTACTGGGAAATGTTTAACAAAATAAAGAAAAATACAGTATAGCAGAGATAATATTAATTTGTGATTTTGCAAAATCAATAGATGACCTGCAGGGATCTGTTTTCATTTGAGTTTAACACTACTGCTCCATACTATGCAATTCAACTGATCACTTAAATTTACTCAAATGCCATGCAAAATTCTCTTTGACAACCTATGCTAGCAAAAGGGTCCTTATTTTGAATTCAGGCCTTCAATTTTTGAAAATAATAATATAAATCTTTGAAATAAATATAAAATAAAAAATAAATGTTTGAAAATAAAAGATATTTATGAAAAATTCTGAGCTACAAAATAGTTCTTACAACAGATGATCCAGATATCCAGCAAAAATCAGATAATATTAAAAAATCAAGCCTTATGTTATACATACAGATACACACACTTAAACTAAAAGAGAACCTATATATGTTCTCTATGCTTAATATGTATTCTCTGTACACTATTATATATATGTATATATGTGCACATATATATACACAGACACATACACATATATATAATCATAATCCCAGGTATTTGGTACCCTTCCACCAAGATTATATTAACACTGAGTTAGCGTTGCCTAGAAAAATAAGTCTATACCAAAACCCACACTCTAAATTTTTTAAATGATAATAAAAGTGTAACCTCTTGGCAAGAAGAATAATAGGTGTTCCTAATCTGAAGAGAGTTATTAAAGTAAGACTTGAAAAATAAATATATTTCAATTATAACTGGGGCAAACCTAAGTAGGGTATCAGTCACTAAGAATTCAGTCAAAACCACTTATTCAGGCTACTTTAAGCATTAATTTTGTATCAGCTAGTCTCAGCCCATGGATTGTAGAGACCAAATCCAATACTGTAAAACAACATTTTCTTTATATGGAAGCTAGGCCTGTGACTAGGGTCAGGGAGAACATATATGTCTTATAGGTTCCACATTGCTACTATGTTTGCTGAACTGAATTGAATTGGACCCATGTTAAACCATTTTAATATAGTAATTATACTTTGAGGGTGCTCACTTATTTACCTAAGAGTCACTCATTTAATGAATTTTTTAAACATGTATGCTGCATTTTTCTTTTGTAAAGTAGAAATCTGGTGTGGTATTGCTATTATTTTACTCAGATTTTCATGAAAACTCTTAGTTAATTTCCCACATTATTTGATGCCTCTGTGGTTCCCTGCATGACCTTGGTTATTTCACTTCCATTCTTTAGGTCTCTGTTTCCTCATCTGCAAAATGAGCTGATTATATTTGATGAAGTCTAAGATTCCTTCAAGCTCTGACACTCTGTTCTACAGTCCAGTATCAGTAAGTCTAATCTTCAGTAACCTACTTCCATCTGCAGTGAGACATACTGTATAAAAACCAATTCCACGTCAGAGAATCCAGTCTGGTATTCACATCAGCAATGAAAATATTTCATTTACTGAAAAGATCTCCAAGAATTTTCTTAATTATTGCTCTGATGAGATAAGGAAGGTCACCTGGCTTTCCAGTATCTATTACTCTCGCTTCACAGTATTGTAACTATTTCAACAGGATCCATCCCCTTTTCTTTCATTTCAAAAGCACATCTTCTGCCTAGACATTCTTTGGTCATATCATACTAAAATACCGGACCAGTCCATGACAAACCTGTAAAGCTGGGGAAATGTGTCTTTAACATAGTCTCTCCTCTATCAGTGCCTTTTCTTCATTCCCTTCACTCTGCTACCCCTGGCATCCCGACCTAGGCATCTATCTTGATCTCAGCTGGCTGTCAACGGAACCCTGATAAAGTATTCACTGATTCTGGTTTATGGTGTTTCCTTCCCATGGGTGCTTGCATTTTAATAGATGTCTTTGTATTTCAGCAACACTTTCCATTTTTCAATCACACTTTCAAGTCCCATCTACACTGACCAAATGTGAGACAAAATTCTTCCATTTGGACTTCTAATTAAAAAACAAAACAAAACCTCAGATATACCATAACACTATATCATTATTACTAAGGGGTGATCTTATCACACAATAGTATAAATTACTCCATTTTAATCTGCATTTATGTCTTATTAGTATTAAAATAGTGTATCAAATAGAATTTATTGAGACATCCTGAACTATATGAACCAACCAAGGGACTCTAAATCTCTAGCCTCACTAAACAACACTGTGGTCTGGCAGAACCAAAAATAAGGAAATGATCATGGAGCCATACTCACTGTGTACTAACCCCAGGAGATGAAATGTTCTCACAAGTCTCTGCTCCTAACATAATGCTTGCAATAAGTTTTCTGTGTACGCACTAAGACCTCCCCGTCTGATCCCCTGCAATCCTAACTACATTTGTATTAGAGGAACACACAACACACAGTCTCAGCAGAGCTGTTGATCAATAAAACTATACTCCTTAGAGGATGCATGTGACATCTATAAACCTGTGAGTGTCAAAACAATGGCAAAAAAATTCAGTATTCCTACTGTCAGTGGGATGAAAGCTATGCAATTAATGCTGGTCCAATGACACCACAAGGAAAAATAAAACAAGCAGCTGGTGGTACTACAGTCCAGCATATGACTTCTCGACTCTGTTAACATTTTCAGTATAAAATACTGACTCATGTTATGGGCAAGACAGCATAAATCTGTTACCAAAAATAAAAATAAAAACTCTGGAAATCTTCCAACTATGAGCTTAAACTTTGGATTCTGTGGTTAAAATGACAGCACAAAAGGAAGGATGTTGAACATTTTCTACCTTTTTCTTCAGGAAGCAGCTTTGGAGTAGTGAAAACTAGATAGGGATATATTCAAGTTCAGTCTACATGCACTGAAATCAGGATACCCACTAATACCCAAGGAAGCAGTGGGTTCAGGTGCCAAATACAATCACTGAATTTGATCGAGTGCTAACTACACGAAAGTCTTGTGCATTCATGACATACATAGGGGTGTGTACATGTATAACATATACATGTATGTTACAAATATCTATTACATGAGTTATATGTGTGTACAAATATATATTGTGTATATCTTTGTGTATACATATTGTCTCTACCAGCTTATATTCCAGACAACTTTGGCAATGAGTAATTGGGGGTTTTTTAGGTCCCTAAAACATTTTGCCTTCTAAAATTGGAGTCCCTTCACTTTCTAGCTGTATGAGTAGGCAAGTCCCTGCATTGCCCTGGACCTGACTTTGACCAACTGTGAATGTTAATATTAGAAAGACTTGTCACAGGGCTATTGTATGGAAAGCATTTTATTAGCCTTGAGGTACTTTGGAAATATAACTACTACCCTGAATTATAAGTATATTTGTGATTAAGGGCCTTAATATAAAGTGAAGTCTAGACAAAAATAAATTAGGCTATGAACTCTTTGGTGATAATTTCTTACTTTCACTAAAACAGAGAAACTACCCCATAGCGATATATGTGTGTATATTATAAGTAAATATGTAATATATACCTATAATATACTTTTTTGTTTAGGTAACTGTCTCTTATGGACACTTTTAAGATTGTCATCACTGATGAACATCCCTACCAGTTTATATTCTGATATATACAATGTATACATGTTCAAAACATCAAGGAGTTCTCTGTACACTGTATATTTGATGAAACTAAATGATATTCTGCACTAAAACTCAATCCACTGCTTCTTTTAGCATTAGTGGGTATGTTTATAGCAATGGACCAAATTCTGATTTCAGTTATATGTGGATAAAGGTTGAATGAGGTAGCTAGATGCCTCGGTGAGTAGAGCACCTGAACTGGAACTGGCTGTCTAACCCTGAGCACATCATTTAACCCTGTTTTTGCCATAATCTCCTCATCTGTAAAATGAGCTGGAGAAGGAAATCCAAACCATGGTAGTATCTCTGCCAAGAAAACTCCAAATGGGGTCATGAAGAGTCAGACACAACTGAAATGACTCAACGACAGCAACAGAGGTTGAATATAGCCCTGTTCATTTCTTATCTATTCTGAAAACAGGCCCATAGGTATGTGGATCCATAGAACCAATTAGAACAAACAAACCTAGTCACAATTTTTTCTTAAGTTCTATAGAAAGCCTGAACTCACACCACGCTTCACAATAATAGCGAGCACAGGTGGGATGGGATATCTGACAAGGAGCCAGAGTGTGGGGAGGGGGGAATAAAGGGTCTTTTTGAACAGGTAAGTGAAATGGGGTGTTTAGAATTCATTAAACAGGAACACAGACTTGAGAGAGCCTTCCTCTGCAGACTGAAGAATGTCTTTCATTTAACAGCACCACAGGAAGACACAAAGATGCAGCATGTATGTTTTTCATTAGAGAAAATATGATTTCAACTAGGGGGACTCAGAGTACCATGGGGCTTTCCAAAGTGTTTGGTAAAGAAGAAAGGAGAGGTACTTGAAGATAGAATCATGATTGAAGATCATATCAGCAGAGGAAGACAGAAGGATAAAGTGACCTCCACAGTTGAACATCAGGAAAACTAATTTCTAACTCAATCACACTAAAGGCCCTTCCCTTAAGGCATAAGTATGTCTTAAAAGGAGTATGCAGAGAACTGTGTATACTCTGCCTTCTTTCATTACACTCAAGAACTTTTTGAACTAAGCCTCACCTCCAAAAGAAATGAGCTCAGTCCCAAAAGGGAACTCACATGAGTGAAAGAGAAAGAAGAAAGAAGATTGGGGGTGGGTGGGGGGTGTAGGAGAAGCAGTTTATAGCTGGTCTGGCAATCTTATTGATTTTTTTTGGTGGGAAATGCATTTAATCATCATGCATCTGGTACCTGAGCTACTCAGACTTCTTTGAGGCACATAATGGTGAACAACATTAGAAACTCGTAGTATCAGGGCTCAGAAATGTAATAGTATTGTTGGTCTGTGGATTCAAGGGTGCTAGAAGCTGAAATACCCATTGGCCTTAACAAGTTTCTCCCATTTGTTTTCTTTCTGCATACTCCCTTAGCTGTTGTTCTGCTGCCTGGATATATAAGGCTTGTCCAGTGCCCTTCCCCCAGACTGATTGCTCCTCCTTGGCCATCTGTGGAGTGCCATAAAATGCTGCCTTTCTT
This sequence comes from Notamacropus eugenii, assembly GCF_028372415.1. Classification (NCBI taxonomy): domain Eukaryota; kingdom Metazoa; phylum Chordata; class Mammalia; order Diprotodontia; family Macropodidae; genus Notamacropus; species Notamacropus eugenii. The sequence continues at coordinate 484,846,803 of NC_092872.1, forward strand.
GATGCTATGAAGAGCTATGGCCTTTTGTGGGTGATAAAATATCGGGGCTCTGACAAGTCACCATAACTGTACATGAGTCACTGCTTTTGTGTTTTCGTAAGTTTAAAAAACATCTTTTTTTCCCTACTAGCCAGATATTATCCAGCTCATGCAACTCTGACATAGTCTAAGAGAAGGAAACAAGCATTTTCTAAGTGCCTACTGGGTACTGTGCTAAGCACTTTACAAACATTATCTCATTTGACCTTCACAACAATCCTGGGAAGAAGGTGCTATTATGATCATTTACATTTGAGGAAACTGAGGCAGACAGAGGTTAAGTGACTTGCCTAGGGTCACAAAGCTAGTAACTTCCTGTCTCCAAGTTTGGCATTCTATCTACTTGTGCCACCTAGATGTCTCTAAGTCTAATTCAAGGAAAATTCAAACTAAGCCTTTGTCCAAAGACCTAGAACCAAAGAATATGGAATGTTTAAGCGTATAAACATGATCTAGCTGAGTCCATTCTCACAGTCAGAAAACAGTTTTCAAGAAGAAAACACTGCAGTACATTAAAATGAAATTCTAGGTGCAGCTCGGCACCTAAGTATGTCACCTTGGACAAGTCATTCCCCATCTCTGTGGCTTAGTTCTCCCCCCTCCCCCCCATTAAAAGGGTTGGACTTGGATGATTTTTAAGATCTGAAATTCTATGACTTTATTTAGATTGTGATCCTGTGTTTTCAATTTATTTGCAAAAAAAATGGAATTCATATATAAGGTGATATTTTTATTCTTAAATAACACTAATACTCTTAAGTAAGTTTATTAAATAAGTTTAGGTACATAAAACCAAACTCATTTCTTCATGTAGAAGAAAATGTATCATATGAATATGAATACAGCTTCTAAACAATTATATTCTGGTTACAATAGGCAAAAGAATGAAAAAAATATAAAAAATGTTGATAAGCAAGATGACAAGGTTAAACTGGAAGATTAATTGGTTCTCCAAAACATGGACCTTGGATATCATTGAATAATGACGATAATACATTGTGACTGTTTAATTTGACAAAGGATCAGAAGAGCAGAAAGCAATGAAAAAGAAGAAAGCATTAATGACCAGGGAATCTTACAAATGCTCCAGGGAGGAAACGTATCTATGAAACTATATTTCAGAGAATTAAGAGGAAGGTCACTGTCAATTTTTTTAATGGAGCAATAATACAAAAAAATTCTCACTGAAACCAAAAAACCCCACCCTAGTCATGTGGTAGAAATCTTTAGGAAAATAGATTTGAAGTTAAAGTACTTTATTTCTTCTTTCTTCCCCAAAGCAAACTTCCATTGCTTATGATGAAGCATAAAAATCAAGATGATCATTTATTTAGGCAAATTAAGCCTCTGTTTCTCTTCCCCAAAAGTTATTTTTGTTTTACAGGTAATTAATTCTCATTTTGCAGGCAATTAATATTTAATAAGGTAGCTAGCAGGAAGAAGTAAATACAGCACTGGATCTGGAGCCAGGAAGACCTGAGTTCAAATGTGACCTCAGACACTTATTAGTTGTGTGACCCTGGGCAAGTCACTTAACCTCTGTTTGCTTCATTTTGCTCAACTGTAAAATGAAGATAATAAGAGCACCTCTCTCAAAGAGTTGTTGTAAGGATCAAATGAGATAATAGTTGTAAAAAGCCTTTAGCACAGTGCCTGGCATATAGTAAACACTATATAATGCTTATTCCCTTATTCTTTCTGTAATGGACAAAGCAAACTGAAGCACATTCACACTATATTTAACAGAGTTGGATTTGGCTTTGAGCTTTTCCCCAGAATTATCAAGATGATTTCTGACCTGTCTGCCTCTAAATAAAAGCTCATATTAATAACTCACAAAAATTCAAACATATTTTTAAATGTTTTCAAAATTTTAATGATATTGGAAACATAGTAATTCACATTTTTCTAGCAAATTAAGGATAATAAGGCACTTTCCTCACCACAAAACAGTAAGACAGGTAATATAAGTATCACACTCTCCCCAGTCTACAAATGAGAAAATAGGGGGAAGTCCAGAAAGAAGTGACTTGCTCAGGATTACACATGTAGTTAAGTAGCATCACCAGAATCAAAATCCAAGACCTCTGATTCCTCTTTCTACACACTGTGCTGTCCATGGAGATCTCTTAAGCCCATCTATTCTGAATGTGCTGCTGAGCCCCCAAGCCTTGAAGTCATTCTCCTCACTCTTAAGAATGGTTAACCAACTTACTACTGGTAGAATCCAATCTCTTTTGATGTTTCCAATACAAAGTGCTAATTTCTCTTTCTTGAACTTATTTGATGGTCACTTCAAAGAAATTCTTCAAAGAGATTGTGTTATACCAAAATAAAAGTATTATCTGCTGAATCCCAATGAGTTACATTCCCAACATTTCTCCCAGGAAGTTATCTACACCTTTATCTCTTGCTCTGAATTATACATTGGTCTTCCTACATAGCCAAATTGTAATAATTAAGTGATAACTGAATGTGCATTTGTATTAATTTTCTGAAAAGAGATGAATATACTTGCTTTACCTGTGTGTTGAGGGACCAAAATATACTTAGATTCTTATCATCTTTAACCCAGACTGTTTTTCAATACTCTCCTAACTGTTTTCCTTGCATACAGATGATCTGCACTTACACTCAATCCTCAATATTGACATATTTTAAATTTTGTGATTTCAGGCATTCACATGATTTTACCAGTAACCACATTTTCACTTTTGTTTTGGCAATTGTGCACATTCATGGCTATGTGCAATACAGAAAAAAATGAGAGGCATGATGTTCTCAAGTTTATGGAGCAGCTGGTATCCTACTAGGCAATTCATTGGTCTTGTTCGCTCTACTATTGTAAAGAGCTCCCTGAGAAGGGCAGAGCCAAGATGGCAGAGTAGAAAGATGCACATACTCTAGCTCTTCCCCTGCAGCCCATAAAATATCCATAAAAAATGACTCTCAACAAATTCTAGAGCAGCAGAAGCCACAGAATGACAGAGTGAAAGAGACTTCCAGCCAAAGGTAACCTGGAAGGAAAAAGGAAAAGGTCTATCCCACAGGATGCTGAGCAGAGTGGAACCCAGTCCTGGCCATGTGGCACCAGGAGGAGCAGGACAGGAACAGGCCTGTGGGGCAGAATCCCCAGCAAGGAGGTTCTCAGATCCCTCAACCCAGAAGCACTAAAGAAAGCTTCAAAGATCAGTGAGAGGGCTCTTCCAGCTGGATGAGAGGGGAGCAGGGTCCCTGCCAGCACAGGCCCCAGGAGGTAGCAGCAGTAGTTGCAGTGGTGGCATCCATCTGTGAAGCACTTGGCCTAAAGCTCCTGGAGGAACTGAGCAGCTGATCAGAACCTCAGCCCTAGGTGACCTTGCCCCCACCTAAAGCCCCTGAGGGAATTGAGCAGCTGATCTGAATCTCAGTCCTGAGCATGGTCCTGGGGTGAGGAGGAGCACTAGGACCCTCCTTTTGACAAAGGATTCAGAAGTCAAGTAACTGCCTGGGAAAACGCCCAAAAAAGGGAAAAAAATAAGACCATAGAAGATTACTTTTTTGGTACACAGGTATTCCCTTCCATCCTTTCAGATGAGAAAGAACAATGCATACCGTCAGAGGAAGTCAAGGCTTCTGCATCCATTACCTCCAAAATGAACATGCAATGGGTTCAGTCCATGGAAGAATTTGAAAAGCAGGTCAACAGCTTGCTAAAGGAGACCCAAAAAAATGCTGAAGAAAATAACACCTTTAAAAATAGGCTAACTCAATTGGAAAAAGAGGTCCAAAAAGCAAATGAGGAGAAGAAAGCTTTAAAAAGCAGAATTAGCCAAATGGAAAAGGAAGTTCAAAAGCTCACTGAAGAAAATAGTTCTTTAAAAATGAGAGTGGAGCTGAGGGAAGCTAATGACTTTATAAGAAACCAAGAAATTACAAAACAAAACCAACAGAATGAAAAAATAGAAGATAATGTGAACTATTTCATTGGAAAAACAACTGACCTGGAAAATAGATCCAGGAGAGACAATTTAAAAATTATGGGACTACCTGAAAGCCATGATCAAAAAAAGAGCCTAAACATCATCTTTCATGAAATTATCAAGGAAAACTGCCCTGAGATTCTAGAACCAGAGGGCAAAATAAATATTGAAAGAATCCACCAATCACCTCTTGAAAGACACCCAAAAAGAGAAACTCCTAGGAACATTGTGACCAAATTTCAGAGTTCCCAGGTCAAGGAGAAAATATTGCAAGCAGCTAGAAAGAAACAATTCAAGTATTGTGGAAATACAATCAGGATAACACAGGATCTGTCAGCTTCTACATTAAGGGATTGAAGGGCTTGGAATAGGATATTCTAGAAGTCAAAGGAACTGGGATTAAAACCAAGAATCACCTACCTAGCATAACTAAGTATAATACTTCAAGGGAAAAAATAGTCATTCCATGATATAGAGGACTTTGAAGCATTCTTGATGAAAAGACCAGAACTGAAGAGAAAATTTGACTTTCAAACACAAGAATCAAGAGAAGCATGAAAAGGTAAACAGGAAAGAGAAATCATAAAGGACTTTCTAAAACTGAACTGTTTACATTCCTACATGGAAAGATAATATTTGTAATTCTTGAGACTTTTCTCAGTATTTGAGAAGATGGAGGAATTACACACACACACACACAGAGCACAGGTTGAGTTGAATCAGAAGGGATGATGTCTATAAAAAATAAAATTAAGGGGTGAGAGAGGAATATATTGGGAGGAGAAAGGGAGAAATGGAATGGGGCAAAGTATCACTCATAAAAGAGTTATGGAAAATCTTTTCCAATGGAGGAGAAAAAGGAGGAGATGAGAGGGGAAAAGTGAAGCTTACTCTCTCCACATATGGCTTAAGGAGGGGATAACATGCTCACTAAATTTGGTATGAAAATCTATCTTACATTACAGGAAAGTAGGGGAAAAGGGGACAAGTGGGGTGAGGGGGATGATAGAAGGGAGGGCAAATGGGAGAAGGGAGAAACTAGAAGTAAACACTTTTGGGAAGGGACAAGGTCAAATGAGAGAATAGAATAAAGGGGCAACAGGGTAGGATGGAGGGAAATATAATTAGTCTTACACAACATGACTATTATGGAAGTCTTTTGCAAAACGACATGTATATATAGCCTATATCGAATTGCTCGCCTTCTCAGTGGGAATGGGTAGGGGGGAGGAAGGGAAACAAGTTGGAATTGAAAGAATTAGAAACAAATGTTGAGAACTGTTATTGCATATAACTGGGAAATAAGAAATACAGGTAATGGGATATAGAAATCTGTCTTGCCCTACAAGAAAAGAGAGAAGATGGGGATAAGGGATGGGTGGGGTGTGATAGAAGGGAGTGCACATTGAGGGAAGGGATAATCAGAATGCAATGTGTTATGGGGTGGAGGGAGGGGAAAGATGGGGAGAAAAACTGGAACTCAAACTTTTGTGGAAATGAATGTCATAATCTAAAAATTAAAAAAAAAAAGCTTCCTGAGCATCATTTGCATATTTTCATTGCTGGCCTTAAAAACTCAAATTTTGTGTTGCAATTATGCCCCCAAAGCATAGTGCAAGTCCTTTCAGTTCTAAGATGACGTCAAGATCTTGCCAGTCTCAGCTTTTCCTGCAGCAACAATTTAAATCCCAGCAATCTCTCCTTTGGTTTTCAGAGGGTCACCAAGGCTGATAGATTTACAGTAGTATAATATATAGTACAATGCCCTCATACCTCTATATAATAAAGTAGAATTAGTTAGGATTGGGGGTAAAAAATGTTTTAGCTTTAAGAATTTTATTTGCTGTATAGTATTCGTGTTATTGTAGATCGCATGTATTATAAATTTGAATATGGTCTGACATCAATGTTTTCTTTGAGATGTTAGCACAAAACATCACAGAATTCTAGGGAACTACTAGCAAGAAAAAATGTTTTGCATGTTACCAATTTTATTTCATTTATTGCATTTTATGGGTTATTTCAAGGTTACCATGTTAGAAAAAAAGCATATTAGTAGAATTAACATTTAGTTATAACAAATTATATGCAGAAAAGTGTATTTTCAGTAATTTCTAGTGAAAGATTACAATATTTGGTGGTTGTAGGAACATAGCCTGCTATTTCCCATAGGCTCAAAGTATCAACATTCAAGTTTCTGACATTCTGGCCATTTTCTAGTTGCAAAAATTGAGGATTGATTGACATTCCTACAGGATATCTAATCATTTCACTCCACTGCTCAAGAAGTTTCAGGGGCTTCCCATTGCCTTTAGACATTAACTTCTCTATTTAGTAAAGCTTTTCACATTCTGTTTCCAACTTTTTTTGTAATTACTCCTCTTTCCACACCCTATGTTCTCTCACTCTATATTCAAGAGTTGCATTTTATGCATAGTAGTAGGGAGGGGTGGTTGATTAGGGATGCTCTTCTACCCAGCCCAGGTAAGTACATTATGGCAATAAAAGGTATTTTAGGTTTAAATGCTAAGGTTAATGTTAAGGTTAAATGCTAAGAAGGTGGGATTTTTTTTTTTACTCCTGTAGAAGGTGGAAAGAACTCTTCAATCAAGCCTAATGGAATTAAAAATGCACCTATCAATATAATGGCTCTTAAGGATTAATTGCACAATGGTCCTTTTTAAAAGTGCAACACATTCTCTACAGAAGTCAAGGGAGTGAGAGTCTGAGTTGAGCAGGAGTCTGTTTCTTACTCAGTAAAAGACACTGAAGTTAACAGGAACAACAGGCTGAGTGAATGAAAGAAGGAGATGACTGATTAGTGAGACCTTTGGCAGCAGAAAAGAGAGTCAGCTATATAAAAAGACCCAGTTCTTGAGAAGGAACTTCCAGGTCAAAGAAAAATACGATAAGCAGTCAGAAAGAAATAATTAAAGTACTAACAAACTACACTCAGGATATCTGTGTTGCATCTATGATATGGGAGAGGAAAACTATGAATCCAATATTTCAACAGTCAAAAGATAAAGGTTTATGACCAAGAATAATGTATCCTGCAAAACTGAATATAATCCTACAGGGAAATTCACCATTAAAAGCAGGGGGCAAGCAAACTACTGCTGAAGAGTCAAATATAGCCTGCCCTCTATTTTTGCACCAATCATGAGATAAGAATGGTTTTAACACTTAAAAATAATAAACTTTATTTAAAGATGTAAAAATCATTCTTGATTCTCCTGCCCTACAAGGATAGGTGGCTGGCTAAATTTGGCACATAGACATAGTCTGCCAATCCCTATTTAAAAAAATAAAGCATTCCTGATGAAAAAAACCAGAGCTGGGTAGAAACTTTGAAATGCAAACATGAGAAACAAGAGAAATCCAGAAAGGCAAACACATTTGAGCAACTGGAAGAGGCTAAAAGGTAACGAAGGATTTCCATTCTATTGAGTGGGAGAAAACATAAGTATCCCTTTAGAATCCCATTTTCTTCAAGTTGTAGAGAGTTTTAAGAAAAACAAATGTGGGACCTGGGTAGACTTTGTTAGGTTTTTTAAAATTGTTTTGTTGATTTTAAAGGAGTCAGTAAAAGGGATAAGAAAAGGTATTCAGTGGAAATTCCATGAAGTTACTCTTTCTTTAACAAGAAGTAAAATTTATTAAAAGCATATGTTTAATTATTTAATTCTGCATTGTTTTTTTCTTTTCTCATGTTTTTCTTACTGCTAAGATTCAAGCTATATAATTTCCTGCTTTTTAAATTTTAATTTATTTATTTTCAGTTTTCAACATTTACTTTCACAAAATTTTGAATTTCAAATTTTCTCCCCATCTCCCACCTACCCTCACCTCAGGATGGAATGTATTCTGACTACCCTTTCCTCCAATCCACCCTCCCCTCTATCACTCCCCCCTATCCCCTTCCCTTCCATTTTTCCTGTAGGGTAAGATAGATTTCTATACCCCATTGCCTATATATCTTATTTCCCAGTAGCATGTGAAAAGAATTTTTTAACATTAATTTTTAAAGCTTTGAGTTCCACATTCTCTCCCATTCCCCCTCCCCATCCACCCTCATTGAGAAGGCAAACAATTCAATATAGGTTATACATATGTAGTCATGCAAAACACTTCCATAATAGTCATGTCATGAAAGACTATATTTCCCTCTATCCTGTCCCGCCCCCCATTTATTATATTCTCTCCTTTGACCTGTCCCTCTACAAAAGTGTTTGCTTCCAATTACCCCTTCCCCCAATTTGATGTCCCTTCTATTACCCCCCGGCTCTTACCCCTTCCCCCCTGCTTTTCTGTAGGCTAAATTAAACTTCCACATCCAATTGAATGTGTGTGTTATTCCCTCCTGAAGCCAAATATGATGAAAGGAAGACTGACTTTTTCCCTCTCATCTTCCCCTTCTTCCCCTCCAAGTTCTTTCTTGCTTCTTTTATGTGACATGATTTATTACATTCCACCTCTCCAGTTCTCTTTCTCCTAATACATTCCTCTCAACACTTAATTTTCTTTTTTAGATATCTTCCCTTCATATTCAGCTCATCTGTGCTCTCTCTCTCTCTTTCTCTCTCTCTCTTTCTCTCTCACCTGTGCACTCTCTCTCTCCATATGTATATATATATAAACATACATACACATATATATATATATATATGCACACACACACACACACACACACACACACACATATACTCCCTCCAACTACACTAATACTGAGAAAGGTCTCATGAATTACAAATATTATCTTTCCATGTAGGAATGTAAACAGCTCAGCTTTAATAAGTCCTTTATGGTTTCTCTTTCCTGTTTACCTTTTCATGCTTCTCTTGATTATTGTATTTGAAAATCAGATTTTCTATTCAGCTCTGGTCTTTTCATCAAGAATGTTTGAAAGTTCTCCATTTCATTGAATGACCATTTTTTCCCCTGAAATAGTACACTCAATTTTGTTGGGTAGGTGATTCTTGGTTTTAATCCCATCTTCTTTCACCTCTGGAATATGATATTCTAAGCCCTCCAATCCCTTAGAGTAGAAGTTGCTGAAAATTGTGTTATCTTGATTTGCTTCCACAATACTTGAGTTCTTTCTTTCTACCTTCTTGTAATATTTTCTCCTTGACCTGGGAACTCTGGAATTTGGCTACAATATTCCTAGAAATTTTCCTTTTGGGATCTCTTTCAGGAGGTGATCAGTGAATTCTTTCTATTTCTATTTTACCCTCTGGGTCTAGAATATCAGGACAGTTTTCCTTGATAATTTCTTGAAAGATGATTTCTAGGCCCTTTTTTTGATCATGGCTTTCTGGTAGTACAATAATTTTTAAATTATCTCTCCTGGATCCATTTTCCAGGTCAGTTTTTTTTTTTCCAATGAGATATTTCACATTGTCTTCTATTTTTTCATTATTTTGGTTTTGTTTTATAGTTTCTTGATTTCTCATAAAATCATTAGCTTCCATTTGCTTCATTCTAATTTTGAAGGAATTATTTTCTTCAGTAAGATTTTTAGATCTCTTTTTTCATTTGACCCATTCTGCTTTTTAAGGCATTTTTCTCCTCATTGGCCTTTTGGACCTCTTTTGCCATTGGGGCTAGTCTAATTTTAAAGGTGTTATTTTCTTCAGCATTTTTTGGGGTTTCCTTTAGCAAGCTATTGACTCCTTTTTAATGATTTTCTTGCATCACTTTCATTTCTCTTCCAATTTTTTCCTCTACTTCTCTTACTTGATTTTCAAAATTCTTTTTGAGCTCTTCCATGGCCTGAGACCAATTCATATTTTTCTTGGAGGCTTTGGATCCAGGAGCTTTGGCTTTGTTGTCTTCTTCTGGTTGTATGTTTTGATCTTCCTCATCACCACTGACATAAGAAAATACCTCTTCTCTAAGAAATTAAGAATCTATAGTCTGTTTCTTTTTCCCTTTTGCTCATTTTTCCCAGTCAATTACTTGACTTTTGAGCTCTTTGTTATGTAGAAGACTCCAGAAGCAGCCTTTGCTTCAGCAGTGGCTGCTGCTGTCCTAGGACTGGGACTGGGCCTCGGGTCAGGCCATGACTGGGGCTGGGGCCAGGGTCATGCCAGACCATGCTCCCCTTTCAGCCAGGTGAGAGGCCCTTCCCACTGACCTTAAAAGTTGTCTTTAATGTTTGTGGGTCAAGAAGTCTGGAAACAGCCACAGCGATTCAGTCCCCTAAGGCCTGCTCCAGCTGTGTCCACATAATTCCATTCTGCTCCCAGCCTGGTGCAATAGGCCCTTCCTGTCGATCTTCCACATTGTCTCAGGCTGGAAATTTGCTTCAGTCTGTCATTTTGTGACTTCTGCTGCTCTAGAATTTGATTAGAGTCATTTTTTACAAGTTTTTTGAGGGGTTTAAGTCATGAGCTCTCGCAGATCTCTACTTCTACTCCACCATTTTCAAAGTTACTTTTATCTGAACCAAAAGGAGGTTAAACATACACAAACATACATACAGATATGCATACGTACACAAGAGTATGGTATAGAAATACATTAAATTCAAAAGGAAAACAGGCAGGCACAGGGAGGAGGAGAAAATTTAAGAGGGAAGATAGAATATGAGACAGAATAGTCATAAGCAAAACAAACATTAACTCCAGAGAGTGATCATGAGGGAGAAAAAAAAAACTAGTCATTTGAGTCTAGGATAGAAGAAAAGAAAAGAAGTTTGGGAGTGAGAGGAAATTGCTTCAGTTATAGATCATTAGTGTTGATCATATTTCCTCATCTTTCACCATTTTGTTCTTTGTAAAGAGTTGAGAAAAGAGGAAAGAGAGGAAAAATGTATTAATGGATATGATAGAGGTATATGTACAATTAATAATCAAAATCATGAATATAAATGGAATAAACTCACCCACAAAACTGAGGATGACAGCAGAATGAATTATAAAGCAAAATCCAACATGACATTAAAAGAAACATAATTGAAACATAAGGATTTACACAAAATTAAACTGATGAAATGGAGTGAAATTTATTATGTTTTAGGTGGCTTCAGAGAACGAAGGGTGGCAATAAAGATATCACACAAGGCTAGAGTAAAAATTTATATCTCTAAAAAGACAAATTGGGAAACATTATGCTTAAAGGCACCATAGAAAATGAAATAATTCCAGTACTAAATATAAAGGCATCAAGTGGCATAGCACCTAAGTAAATACTTAACGGAAAAGCTAATCAAATCAGCTAGGTAGCACAATGGATAGAGTGCTGGGCCTGGAGTCAGGAAGACTCATCTTCATGAGTTCAAATCTGACCTCAGACACTTCCTAGCTGTCTGATCCTGGGTAAGTCACTTAACCCTGTTTGCCTCAGTTTCTTCATCTATAAAATGATCTGAAGAAAGAATTAGCCAATTGATCCAGTATCTTTACTAAGCAAACCCCAAATGGGGTCACAAAGAATCAGACATGACTGAAAATGACTGAACAACAATAAGAAAATTAAATTACAGGAGGAAAAGATGGAAAAACTATAATCGTTGGGGACTTTGGTGTTCCCCTTTTATATTTATGCAATCCATCAAAAAGACAAACAGGGAAGAAGTCAAGGCCTATATCAGAAAGGACCCCGGCATATACAGGAGGGCCTGCTGTAAGGTACTTAGATCTGCTTTTTCTAAAAGGAAAGCAACTTTTGAGGGGTAAACACTGACTTTAATCAAGCACATATATCATTTCCTTAGTTCAGGGGAAAAAGTCAGCAACCTGAACTTCAGAGAAAATACAAAGAAATAAAAATCAACAGACAGGGCTTCCAATGGTCTGACTGTAAGCAATACATGCATCATAGATCAACAGACAGATCCAACTGTCTGACCATATATACATAGTTACCATAGAGAGAAGCACCAACATCTAGGTTTTCAAAGCTGGGAGCTCCTTAGCAGCTGCCCAGAGTCTCATCTGGCCAAACAAACACTTCCAATGAGTAAGCCCCAAAGTAAAACTTCACCCCAGAGTATTTATACAGTTTTCAGAGCCAGAGAGCATCACAACCCTTGAGAACCAATTCCTTATTAGAAAATTAACAAAAGGTGTGGGCCTCCCGTAATCAAGTTTCCCTTAATAGTTAGACCCATTAATGGGTGAGGAAGATCTTTAATTCTCATAATTACCATTACAAAGCCCCAAACAGAATTTCAGAAAAGTTACCTAGAATAGATCTCCGGTGATGATGCAATAAGAATCAAAAGGAGTATGTATATTTCTCAGTTGTCATGGCATCTTTATAAAAACTGAGCGTATACTAAGGCATAAAATTGTGTTCACCCTTCGTTGCCAAAGAAGACCATGCCATCAGAGAAATGATGACATGACTTGCACATGACTTTGTTTCGAGTGAGGGAGGGCTGTGTACTTCTCCTCCAGAGTCATCTCAATCCAGTGACCAGATATTCATCAAGATGACTGGAGATGACCCAGGATGCAGGGAAGTTGTGGGTAGGGGAGGAGATGAGGAGGGCTGACTTCATTTTCAAGTAGATTCTATTTTAAGAAAAAGTTGATACATGAAAACCAGAACTTTAAAAAAAAACAACCTCATAACCAAATGCAAAAAAGCAGAAACATCATGCACATTCTTCCCTGAACACAATGTAATAAAAATTATAATCAATAAAGGGCATTCAAAGAAAGTATGTAAATAAATTGTGACTAAATAATTTAATCATAAAGAATATGTGGTCCAAAAAACAAATCATAGAAAGAATAAATTATTTCATTTTAAAATGGCAACAAGACAATATGCCAAAATTTTTGGTTTATAGCCAAATTAGTCCTTAGGATAAATTTTATATCTCTAAATAATTTCTTCAAAAAAAAAGCAATAAGAAACAGCTCAACTAATTAAAGATGAAGTAGAAAAGCAATAAATAAAAAACCCAACTAAACATCAAGATAAAAATTCTAAAAATTAAAAGAGAGATTAACAAATTGAGAACAAAAATGAATTGATAAATCAAAGTTGGAGCCTTTTTAAAAAAATAATGTAGGAAATAAAATAGATACCTATTAGCTAAGTTAATTTTAGAAGAGAAGAAAACTAAATTATCAAAATGAAAAATAAAAGAGAATTTACAACAGATAAGATAAAATAAGCAAAATTATTAGTTTATCAAGACTAAATTGACCTATAAGGGATTATCCCATGGAGCATAAACAGATGCCATTTCTAGTTCCAGTCAAGCTGAAAAGACTGCTTCTGGTCATGAGTGATACAGAGTTAAAGGGCTTGACTTTTAAATGAAAAAGAGTTGCTTTATTGGCTCCAGAGCTGAAAGAGCTGATGACTCAGTAAGTGCATGAAAGAGAACAACTACCTTCTCTGTCTTTCTTTCCTTTCCTAGCTGTGAATCATGTTAGAACTGTTCCAAATGGGATAGAGACCAAAGAGAGGAAAAACATAAACCTCAACTCCAACCACAAGTTCTTTGTAGCTGTGAGTACATGGTATCTAAAGCTGATGTCCTAATAGATAATCCTGAACTTAGGATTTGGGCAGCCTCTTTTTAGGTTTGCTTTTTCCTGTTCATAGACAAATGAGCACTTATCCTGAGATGAGCACATTCAAGTTTGGAAGAGAGTTCAAGGAATCTCAAGGTTGAATTTAATAAGTTGAATTTATACCTGGAATGGAGGATTTGTTCTATATAGGAAAACGATAGACATAAAAGACCTTATTAAATCAATCACAATTATATCACTAGACACAGAAAAAGCTTTTGAAAAAAATACAGTACCCATTTATGTTAAAAAAAGTTTGAAAGTTTAGAAACAAATTAACTTTTCCTTAATCAGGTATATAAAAGCTATCTAAAATCAAGAACTAGTATCTGTATTGAAGAAGTACTCTAAATATGTCCAGTTTTATCAGGAGTAAAGGGCAGCTAGGTGGTACAGTACAGTATAGGGCATGGGACCTGGAGTCAGGAAGACTCATCTTCCTGAGTTCAAATCTGTCCTTAGACACTTACTAGCTGCGTGACCTAGGGCAAGTCACTCAACACTGTTTGTCTCAGTTTCCTCATCTAAAATGAGGATCTAAATGAGGATGTAATATGAGATGTTGATGGAAATGACAAACCACTCCAGTATCTTTGCCAAAAAAAAAAACAACAAAAAACCCAAATGGCATCACAAAGAGTTGGACAGAACTGAAAAACAACCACAAAAAGCAAGGATATTCACTGTCTGAATGATAATTTTATATAGTTTTAGAAATGCTGATCATATGACTTTAAGAAGAAATTGAGATTATGGGCATTGGCAAAGAGGAAATAAAAGGATCACTTTTGTAAATGATATGATGGGATTTAGGAATTCAACTAAAATTAATTTCTTCAATAAAGTAGCAGGATAGAAAATAAACCCACAAAATCATTAGACTTTCTATGTTTTACCAGCAAAACCCAGAAGGAAAAAAAAAAGAAAAAGAAATTTCCTCCAAAACAATTTTAGATTGCATAAAATATCTGGGAGTCCACCCATCAAAGTATACTCATCCAAGAATTATATGCCTAGAACTGTAAAATACTTTTAAGGAAAAAAAGAAACATATAAAGTAAGGGTAGAGTTGACTGATTAAATTGATTGAATTGTACCCTATGAATCATCTATAAAATAAAATAACAGTTATCTGAGTCCCTAGCAGGGGCCAGATCACAGTGAGATATGAATGAGGAGATCAAGTTCTTGCTAAGTCCTCTTAGGAGGAGCTGCTTGGAGTGTGGAGGGTGGAGATCACTTGGCTTTGGCCTTGGTCCCCTCCTCTCCTCCACTGACCAGAGGAGGACCTAGTGAACTTTGATGGTCTGCAACAGAGATGTGACTTGCAAAAGGCAACACTCTGAAGTGCTACCTAAATCAGATTAAAATGTAATTGGGAAATTGTTAACCAAAAAAAAAAAAAAAATACAATACAACATAGATAATGTTAATATGTAGTTTTCTAAGTCAATATTCAGCACCTCGGGATCTTTATTTACTGTTTAGTTTTAAGTTAGGCACCACTTATCTAGAAGACTTCTCAGTTCCCCATCAACATCCTTAGTTGTACCCCTGTAACAGCTAACAGTTGTTTGCATAGAGAATCAAGCACAGACTGGATATGATTCATAGGATGTTGACTCTACAAATCATCCAGGAAAGAGACCAGGTGTGGGGAACCTATAACCTTGTAGGTCCTTGGGTGCAGTCTTTTGACTGAGTCCAAGTTTTACAAAACAAATATTTTTTCTAAGGGAATTTGCTCTGTGAAGTTTGGATTCAGTCAAAGGGCCTCACTTGAGGACCTAGAGGGCCACATGTGAACTCGAGGTCACAGGTTCCTCAACACTGGCACTATACTATGCCTAAGGGAAACTTCTGAGCATTTCATAAAGGGAAGAAAGGGACTTCCAGCAACCAGAGACTGTGAGTTACCCCTTGACCACATGTTTTCTAAGCTTGAGTCCTCTTTCTCCTGGATTCTGTATGTATTAAGGGGAAGATGCATCACAGAATTCTGGATGGGGAATGTTTTGTACCAACTATCCTTATTCACAGTTTAGTAATTATTTCTTCCTAAAAGCTACTTATTGCTGGCTGACTAAGTCATTCTCAAGTGATAGGCATCACAGGAAGCACATCAGTAGGGAATTCGTTGAGCTTTAACACTAGGCAAGTCACCCCCAACTCCTTCAGGGATATGCCTAGATCCCTAGGGGAACAGAGCAGCCATGCCCTGGGGACTTGACTCATTAAGGCAAGTGGGAGTTGGAATAGTTGACTCAAAACATGCACTATAAAAATAATTATAGAAATGCTCATTATAATAAAAATAATAATACTGCCTAAACTAATCTATAGATCCGATGCCACAATAGTCAAATTATCACAGAATTTCTTTATAGAACTGGATAATAACAAAATTCACCTAGAGGAATAAAGGGTCAAAAATCTCAAGGGAAATATATATACGTGTGTGTGTATGTCTGTGTGTATGTGTACATATATATATATATGAGTATTTATATAGCTAGAGATGTAGATATGGGGAGAGAGAGAAGGGACCTAGTAGTTGCATATTCAAAATATATTACAAAGCAATAATTAATCATCATGACTATCTGGTACTGGTTATAAATTTTAAAACTGAGAAAGATTAGGTACAAAAGACCCAAAAGAAACTGAACATAGCATAATATTTATAAACCCAAGGACACCAAGACTGGGGTAAGTATTCACTCTTTGACATTAAGTACTTCATGTTATCTATTCCCACTCCCTCTCAATTTTAGTACCTTTCATTCATTAATTATTCCCTATTTATACTACTAATAGTTTGTTTTGTATATGTGTTTACATACTGTCTCCCTTTAGACTATAAGCATATATGCATATGTAGATAGATAGATGATAGATAGATAGATAGATAGATAGATAGATAGATAGATAGATAGATAGATAGATAGATATGAGTTCCAGCCCTGAATGAATCTAGTACATTTAGACAAACGAAGCAAACACCACTAGATATTTGGCCTAATGGGACACATTGCTATTGCTGATGAAAAAATAAAAAGTAGCTCAGCTTTAAAAGGCGCTGAGAGACATGAGGCAGACCCAGATAATTCAAGCATAGTGATTTGCAATGCAAAAGTCCAATTCTACTTGGAAAATTCAAAATAAATTATGGATTAAGGCCTACAGCATTTTGTAAAGAAAACTGCAGACCATTTCCAGTCAATAAGATTTTGCCCACCCTTTTTATTTCAAGCAAAATTGTTATTTCCATTTTCTGTGATGAAAGAGAAAGAATTCCTCAAGACACAATAAAACATTATAAGAAAAGAAGATCTAAAGTCTTTTGAGCAGAGTGGTCCTTCTATGATATTTTCAGTTGAGAAAGTAAACCATGTTGGAAGGCCAGAATTCACAGGGGGGAGTTTGGGTTAAAAGAAAATTTAGCCTTTTCTGAGATTCTTTTTCTGCCCTAGCCTTTGTTTGGCAATTTTATAACTTCTAAGTTCTGTTACTTCTTACATGGAAGACCAAGCTACATACCCTGAACTCTGCTTCTCTTTATCTATATAAGTTTGGCCAAATCACTTAACTTCCAAGCCTCAGTTTCTTCATATGTAAAGTAGGGATAATAATATTTCACTTATCTACTTCACTGAATCATCATGAAGGTCATTGTGAGGATGACACAATGAGCACAGCAGGGTGAATCCCCTCCTTAGCCTCAGTGTTGTTGTGTTTGTCCTTCATTCTTGAAGAGGACCATGACATCAGGGAGAAGATGACATGACTTGCAGTTGACTTTGATTTGAGAGAGGGAGGGCTGAGCCTCAGTATATGTGTCAAGTGACTCATCACAAGCTGCTGTCTCAATAGCCAGCCTTTTCAAAACCAAGTTTCCCCAACAGAATGCTCTTCTGCCCTCCTAGAACAATAACCAGTGTTGACCTCTACTCCCTCAAGTAACACCCACTACAATACTACCCAAGGCCTATAGCCTATACCCTGGGAATCAATCAATCAACAAGCACTTATTAAGCACCTACTATGTGCAAGGCACTGTGACAAGCGGTAGGGGATACAAAGACAAAAACCAAAACAGTGCCTTCCTTCAGAGGTAACAAAATGTACACAAAAGTATATATAAAATACATTTATCAGAGTTGTTGTTGTGTTTGTCCTCCATTTTCAAAGAAGACCATGACATCAGAGAAATGATGACATGACTTGCACTTGACTTTGTGAGGGAGGGAGGGCTGTGCAAGGTCACCAGCCTCACTTTCCCTTCCTGAGCCATCTGAATTCAGTGACCAGATATTCATCAGGATGACTGGAGATGGTCCAGGGTGCAGTGGGAGACCTTGACCTTTTTAGGCTAGGTTTTTTCATGAACTCACATAACACCCATTGCATGAATGGGCTTCTCTGAGAAACACTAGTAGCAGAGGGAATCAGGAAAGACTTCATGTAGGAGTGACATTTGATGTGAACTTTGAAGGAATCTAGGGATTCCAAGAGGTGCAAGAGGAACATATTCTAGGCATGGAGAACAGCCCATGCAAAGGCATAGAGATGGGAAATAGAATGTTATATGTATAAGGAACAGTAAGGACAATTTGGCTGGAACATAAGAGGGCATGTAGAGAAATAATGAATAAGGAGACTAGAAAGATAGGCTAGATCTAGGTTGGGAAGGCTTTTTTAAAAGCCAAAAAGTGGAGGAAAAAAAGTCAAAGAGCGAGTTTATAGTTGGTCCTCGGGACATTAGGAAGCCTTCGGAGCTATCAGTAGTAATAGAAAGGAGAAAGGAGAGACTTAAAGCTGGGAGACCAATGAATAAATTATGGTCTATCTAAACTAGGGAGTAGCCACATGAGTGGGGAGGAGAGAAAGAAGCAGAATCACTCTTGCATCCTGTTAGGAGGTTAGAAGGAACAAGGTTTGGCAACAGACCAAATGTGGGGAGAGAAAAACTGGCAAGTCAAGGATTATTCCCAGGTTGTGAGCCTGAGTGACTAGAAGAATGTTGGTACTCTTGATAGAAATATGGAAATTTGGAAAAGGAGTAGGTTTGAGGGGAAGATAACATGTTCCTTTATGGACGAATTGAATTTGAGATGAGACTTACAGCTTTAGATGTCAAATAAGCTTATCAGAAGAGGGGTGGTGATTAGGGTAGAGCCAAGATGGCAGAATAGCAGAAGCAGTGTAGCTGAGCTCCCCTCCACAGCTCCTTCAAACACATCTAGAAAATTCCCTAAACCAAATCCTGATGAGAAAGTCATCAAAAGTCACAGTGAATTCTTTGTCCAGCCCAGGTCAGCATACAAAGACAGATAAGAGATGACTTCTGACACTGGGGACTGAGTCAGGGCTGGAACACTCCAGAAGTCAGTTAGAGACACCAGAGCAGGAGGTTACCCCTAGACCCATGCCAGAGCACTTCAATAGGGACAGATACCAACTGCAGCTTTGTTGCCCACTACCCAGTACCGGCTCACAGAACCAGGCTGGACTAAGAATGGAAGCCTAAGTAGGGAGTGGGTAGTATACTAAGATAGGAGGAAGTTCAGAAGCAAGCAGCAAGAGTTCGCCTCGGACCCCAAGAACAGGATCTTGGTTATAGCATCTAGCACAGCTAACAGAGGAGTAAGTAGGACAGGAATCCCAGGTGAAAGGGGAATCTGCAGTTTTTTCACTCTAAACCAGCAGAATTACTTAGCTGGCTAATAGTCGGTGAGTACAGTACAATCTACTATTGCTCTGAAACTCAGGTCAGGGAATTACAGAGTTCAGACTATGGAGTTGTAATCACTTTTGCTTTGGACCAGACCACTCTGAGAGTGCCAAAAGGAACAGGCTAGCCTTCCCTCCAGAAATGTGTCAGAGCACAGCCCTAATATCAGCTCCAAAGTCAGGAAGTAGGCTGGAAGAATGAGCAAACCAATAAAAACCAAAAAAGAGCCCTAAGCTATTTTGATGGCATGGATGCTCAAGACATAAACTAGGATGGCAGAGAATAACTCTGAAATATCTGCAAGCAGTGCCTCAGAGAAAAATACAGTTTGGGCACAAACTCAATTAGAATTCTTGGAAAACATGAAGCAAGAATTTTTTTTTAAAAGTTTCAATGTCTTTTATAAATGAAATGAGAGCACTTAAGAGGAAATATGGAAAAGAAATGAGAGATATGGAAGAACTAGAAAGGGAATTAACATAAAATGTACAAAATCCCACCCAAGAAACAAACTCTCTGAAATTTAGGATGGATCAAACAGAAGCCAATGAATCCACAAGACAACAAGAAATATTAAAACAAAGTTGAAAGGCTGAAAAAAATAAAAGAAAATGAAAAGTAACTCATAGCAAAAATTAAAAAAAAAAAACTGAACTGGAAAACTCATAGAGGAGAAAAAGTTTAAGAATCACTGGACTATCAGAACTCCATGACCAAAACAAAACAAAAAAGCCTAGATATCCATTTCAAGGAGTCATAAAAGAAAACTTCCCAAAATTTGGACATTCAGAGGGCAAAGCGGAATTAGAAAGAATTCACTGAACGCTTCCTGTAAGAAGTCCTAAAGTGAAAAGTCCCCATCATAGCCACATCAGATAAACAAAAAAATGCTTCAAATAGTCAGAAAAAATTCAGGTACTGAGAAGCCACAGTCAGGATCATACATGATTAGCAGTCACTACTATAAAGGAGTGGAGAACTTGGAATGTAATATTGAAGAACACAAAAGAATTGAACTTACAGCCAAAAATAACACACCCAGCAAAACTAAGCATTATGCTACAGAGGGAAAAATGAATTTTTAATGAAATAAAGCACTTCCAAACATACCTGATGAAAAGACCAGAGCTGTTTTTGAAACTCTGAAGTTAAAACACATGAGTTAAGAAAAATATAAAATGATAAACATGAACAAAATGATAATTAACTAAATAAGGATAAATTGCTTACATTCTAATATGGGGAGATGACACATTTGTTTCCTATGAACATCATCATCATCAGGGATCATAGAGGGTGTCTGATTAGATAAGGACTAAGAGTCGTTTTGTTATGTCTTGATGATTTTAAGAGAAGAATAGAAAGAGAAATACACAGGAAGGTAGGGAGAGGAAAAGGAAAGAGAAAATTATTTCACAAAATCAGGACACCGAGGAGAAGGGGGTAAGGGAGAGTGGCTGACACTTGAATCTTACTCTCATCTAAACTGGTCAAGAAGGGAAGAATATATTACACACACACACACACACACACACACACACACACTCACACACTCACACTCACACTCATGCACTCACATACACAGTTGCACAGAAATGCATTTCATCCAACCAGCAAAAATCTGCCTTCTAACCCTCCCATCCCACCCCCCACCACCTCTTGAGACATAAAGAAAAACAAACTCCCTTAGAAATATGGATAGTCAATCAAAGCAAATTTCCACGCTGGCCATGTTCAAAATTCTTTTTTTATTTCATTTTGAACATGGCCACTCCAACACTGGCCTTGTCTGTCTGTACCTCGAGTCATGACCTAGTTGTAAAAAGAAGCAATTTGACATTGCTTCCAGTGACAGGACACTAAGCTTCCATTTATACCTAGTGTCAAGTCCATATATCCTTGTTGCTTTGAGGAGGAGGGGCTAAGTCCTGGGAACCCAATTTCTTACTCTTCACCTAATGACCGGACCTATGGGATGGCATAAAAAAAAAAAAACTAGATGGAAAGCAACTCTGTGCTCTTTCACCAACTCCAAGGAGGACTAGCCATTGGGGGCTAAGCAGACTGAACTGTGCCTTTCATGGGTTCAGAGAAGCCTACATAACTTCTCCATCTGGAGAAGTAGTCACACAGTAAGTGTTTTATTATGTACTGCTTATTGTTTTTACTGTTCCTATGCCAAAAGTAAAACACTGTATATGGAAGAACATGCTCTGTCTCTTTCTATAGAAGGAAGCTCCATTATGCCATGGTCAAGAGACTACAGTACAGAGAAAATCAGTAAATTCAGGATACAAGTGGAGGTTCCAGGAGGATGGGGACTTGGGATTCGATTCTGTTTGGATAAAACCCCAATAACTATACCTCTTCTATTGACACAATGTCTAGCACATTATGGGTACTTAATAAATGACTACAGGTTGATTGACACATTGGCATGGTTACCCAGAGAAAGGCAAAGATGTAGAATAGCTGGGTTCCCTCTGAGAACAAAAGACTTTGGTCCCTCCTCTAGTATTGAAATTCCTAGAACCTAAGACTTCTTGTTTAAAAAAGATCGTCAGTTGTTAGCTGCGATAGCTCGTGGTGAAATTTATACAGTCTATCTGAATTACAGTTATCTGAGCTCTGTTTAGTTTTTGTTTCCAAAGGAGAATACCTTATGGAGAAGGGAAAAGGGAAACAAGGATTAGATGACCCAGGGATAAGTCACTACCATAATGTAAATAATTCAGTCATTTCTAAAGTCACGTAGATCTCCCTAAAGAGAAAAGAAAAGAAATATGCCAAAACTAACTTCTCTTTTCTTCTTCATCAAAGGTGAAATGCAAATCCAGCCGTTTGGTCTGCATATGGTTTGTGTTTATCTGATTTGCCCATCATCTTTCTGCGCCTGCCACAGGCCGCCACAGGCCATCAGCAAAGTCTCCCATGTTCTGCCTTTGATCATCTTTACCCTAGAAGATGAGTATATACATATACTCATCCTTCTCTTTATGCTGCTTATAATACCCCGTACCTTCCCAGGTTGTTGTTGAAGAAGGCCATCAGATCCAAAACCCCCCGAGTTGATCCCCTCCTCTATTCCCATCTAACGGCACTCCCAGACTACTCTGCCGTTCTTTAAGGAATAATTCTTACCTTTGAGACACACTCATCTTTTTCTAAACGTTCCTTGATTAATTCCATCAGTAACGAATCAGGAATTGCCTAAAGAAAGCAATGTATGAAAAAAAAGAAGCACTGACTATTTGCAGGGAAAGTAAAAAACAATTTTAATTGGCAAGAGCACTGGTTAAAGTTAAAGTAATATACTTTTGAAATTAAAGTTCCCTGGATCTCAAATCAGTATGATATAATTCAGATAGCCTTAGAAGTAATTTTTAAAAACTCAGGCAATTTTGTTTAAAAAAAGAAAGAAAACGAAACTGGAAAACACATTTCCCCTGACTTTTCCTTTGTTCTAACTTTTCTCTCTTCTCTGAAATTGATTGATCTCCTTAATGTACAATGGTTACCAGATAAGCATAAATAACATAGCCCATCAAATTGCAAAAAAGTATGTGAAAACAATGAAAATTATGAAGTGCCCAATATATGACATAACTATTGTTCTCATCATTAATTGGGGGCCTCAGTAAAGAAGGCCATGTGCCAGCCTCCAAGAATTAGTCCAGTTCTGGTCCAACCACAGTGATGGGGAGGCCAGAGATACCAATTTAGCTCAACATCTATTTATACTCTGAAGACACTTAGAAGACTGAGTCAATTTCTTAGACCCTTCATTCTTCACTCAATAAATAAGCCACTCTTGGAAGGGTTGCCTTACTCTAGTCTGAAAGGTACAGAGTCTCAGAGAGAAAAAACAGATTTCAACGAAGTTTCTAATGTCTGTTTTAGTACATCTCCCAGGAAATCTAGAGTCCTACAAGTTTTCCAGACTAGAGATATCGAACATCCCTCAGAAATTGCACCAAATTGGTGAAAAAGAATCCCCGTAGAGCCTACACCTGCACTCATTCTTGTGGTTGAGTTAGTACCAGGTCTGATCTAAGGGCAGTGGGAAGCCTTTCTGTATGAGGCTTTCTAGAACTGTGTCTAACTCCCTTCCCTGAACACTCATAATTCCATCATGATGTGAATTCTGTGGGAAGTGAGAAATGTACTTTGGAGTAGAATGTTTCTAATCCTGCATAGCCTTTTCTTTATTTGTTGATCATTTGGAATGGGTGTTATTCATGTATTTATTAGTTTGTCCAAGTTAAAGATGTCTCAGTTTTTCATCAGAGTGCATGTTTATTAAAATTTATATTTATGAGTGGTTCACTTGAGAAGGGAGCATTACAGTTAGATTGGGGCAGTGTTTTTTAAATACCAGAAAATATTCGTATACACAATGAAAATGTAGGATCTGCTCTATCACAGTGCCTCCAAATAGGACAATGGAGCACTCACACCACAGACATTGCCAGAAACTTGTGCATAGTTAGTATAGTGTATAGTCTGGAAGGCATATCAATTGATCTCACAGAAATAAGTTCTGAGAATCTAGAAAATGTGGATCTTCAGGGAGGTGAACTTAGGGGAGGTGATTAAAGAAGAAATGAGCTGTATGCATTGTCCATAAAGTTTGGCTGGATGGAACAAGATGTATGTGCAAAAGATATAAAATTTCCAGAAATCTGGAAGTGAGAGAAACAAAATAAACAAATCGGGTTTTTTAGAAAAAGATAACTGAAATGTATATAACTTTGTTAGTCTGGGAACATAAAAGATATGTTATGAATAATTTGGTTTACTTATAAAAATTTTTATTCCATTTAGAGAAGCAAAGGTTTGGGGGAAGAGGATTGGGAAGATACAAACTTTTTTTTCTTTTTTGTGATTCTGAAGAGGAGAGTCTTCCCTCAAATTCAAATTTGCTCCTGGTTTTTTATTTTTTCTAAATTTCTTTTTCTCCCAGTCTTTACATCCCCAATGTGGTTTTGAATGTGGTGAAAGAGGGGATAATTATCTAAGTGATGGAGGTAGGGTGGGGTTGTGAAGTACGGAGAAAAGGCAAATTGTTTGAAAACCTGTAACTCCACACAGATGAACTTTATTTTGGGTTCAGAAGTAGCTAGCTGCTCAAATCTCAGCTAACCATCAGGCTAGGTAGGACCTAGGAAAGGAAACCCAATGGGTCCCCTTCCTGGCAGGACCTTTTTGTCCAAGGTACTTTGTGGAGAGGGGCGGGAGGAAAGGGAGGGTATCTGGAAGAACTGTCTCCATTCAAGGTGGCCCCTCTTTTGGTCCATCACATTTCTGTCCGGTCCCACCCCTCACTCCTCAAGTCCTCCCCTATCAAAGAGCCAAGTCTAGGTGGTAGATGCCCAGGTCGGAGACTAAGGAATGGAAAGAAAGAAGGTGAACAATGTTTTTGAAAAAGCAAAACTGCCAAGGGCACAAACTCCCGGAGCAAGGTTGGGTTTTTGCTCCTACTTGATTTTCTCCAACTCCCTCTCCCCTCCCCTGACAACAACCACTCGGGAAGTGGCATTCAAGAGGTAAAAGTGGGCGTGGGGGAGGGGGTTGGAATAAGTCAAAGAAACCTGGGGTTTGAAAGACGACAGGTCCCACAGAGTGGAACGTCAAAGCCTCCCGCAGTTTCGCGCTGCTGGAGCATGGGGCTGTGGCTTTGAGTCTGTCACCTTCCAAAGGTGCGTCACGCTGCTCCCTGAAACTGTGAATGTCTTGCTCAGCTCTTTGATGTGTCATGTCAACAGGGGCTAGCAGTTTCCAGGGGGTCCACTCCTCCAAACCCTGCCAAACCAAGCTGAAGCAGAAATTAGACGAACTCCTCTCAGAGTTTGCAATAAGATTCTGCCCCAGCAACCCTGAAGGGAGTAAGGGGGGCACACATTGGCAGGAAGCCCCAGTCAAGCCAGTTAACTGCTGTGCCCAAGCACCCCAGCTCAGTGCCAGGTTGTCTACTGCTGAGGATGCTCTGACTAGAGCCAGCATGCAAACCCACTGGTCTGTCTGCTTTTTCTCACAGAAAACTGCAGTGCACTGAGACTATTTCATGCCTTTTAAAGAGCAAATCTGTTGGATTTTTCTAAATTTGGAAATCTCTTCACTTCTTGTTCCAGGTCTCCAAATGTTGGAGAAAGCAATGTCCTGATGGGATCATGCCTCATAATCACCAAGTTCACTGTTAACTCATTCTTCCCCTCTTACTGTAATTACAAACACCAGTTTAGGTGATGAATCTGTGAGCTTCTGGAGAGCAGGGACTGTCTTTTGCCTCCTTTTGTATAATCAGCACGTAGCATGGTGCCTGGCACAGTGTTGTTGGTGTTCTGTCGCGTCCAACTCTTTGTGACCCTCTGGATCATATCTGTTGTCCCTGAGGTTTTCCTGGCAAAAATACTGAAGTGATCTGCCATTTCCTTCTCCAGGCAAACAGAGGTTAAGTGACTTGCTGAGAGTCACACAGCTAGTAAGTGTCTGAGGTTGGATTTGAACTCAAATCTTCCTGACTCCAGGCCTAGCACTCTATGCATTGAGGTACCTAGGTGTCTCACCTGGCACATAGCAGGCACTTTATAAATGTTTATCAATTGAGTAATTCTCCATAGGTATGGTACCTTTGATTTACAATTACAAACTTCTTAAAACTTAGGTTTCTTTTTCTTTTCTTTTCTTGTTTTTTAATAAATAGAGGGGAAGGATTTGGGTGAGTTATGCTGAGCTGCCTCCAGGCCTCTCCCTTTATGTTGTTCTCCTGGAATGAATTCCCCCAAGCCCTCTGCGTATTTGAATCCTCCCCATCCTTCAAGACTCAGCTTATCATAAGATTTAAAGCTGAAAGGCACCTTGGAGATCATCTAATCTAACCCCTTCATTTGACAGACAAGAAAGCTGATATTCAGCTCAAGTCATTCATTCAGTAAATATTTATCGAGATCCTCCTATGTGCAAGGCCCTGTATTAGGAGCTATGGGGAATGCAAAGAAGTAAAAAATGCAGTTCCTTATTGTGAAGGAGTTGAAATATAAGAACTACAAGCCCCAGCTCTTCCTTGGAGTCTTCCTGACAACTGCAGCACACAGTGACCTCTCTGTCCTCTGAACTATATATTTGGGACTTACCAGGAACCATAGTTCTTATATTCATTTTGGTTTTTTAAAATATATATGAAATACCTACTATACACAAGACTGTATTAGGCCCTAGGATTATAGAGACAAAAACAAGTGCATCCCTGACTTCAAGGAGTCTACTCTACCACATGCATCTAGGGAGACAAGGTATGTAGTAGAATATCAGTTCCTCAAGGGAAAGAACTATGTCTAGGCTCTCAGCATGGTATAGTGGAAAGAGAGATGGTCTGGAGCCAAAACACCTTCATTCAGATCCTACTTCTGATGCTTACAACCTGTGTGACTTTGAACAAGACCTTCCCTCCCTGGGCCTCTGCTTCTTCGTCTGTAAAATGAAGGTATTTAGCTAGATGTCCTCTGAGGTCCCTTGTGGCTTTAATTCCATAAATACACACACACACGTGCGCACACCTATGTATATACAGTTGTTGAGTCAGCACAAACAAAACAACTGAATATACCTGTGTGTGTATACACACATACAAAATCTTATGAACACATGTATAGTCATGTATAATTTCATATATATAAGATTTTGAATATATACATATGTGATTATGGATTTAAAAGCAGAAGGGCTTCGTATATATCATATATATACACATGTGCATATATTACATAAATGTCATATATATGATAGGTACATACACACACACACACACACATATATATATCCTTTCTCATAGTACATAGCATAGTTCTTACAATAATAACAATAGCTAACATTTATATAGTGCTTCGTGTGCGTCAGGCACTGTGCTAAGGTTTTACTATTATACTCTCATTTGATTCTCACAACCACGTTAGGAGGTAGAGGCTATTACCCTCATTTTACAGATGAGGAAACTGAGGCAAACAGAGGTTTATTGACTTGCCCAGGATCACACAGCTAGCAAGTGTCAGGTCTTCCTGCCTCTGGGTCCAGCTTCTCTATCCACTACACCATCTAGTGTCCCTTGCCTTTAGAATAAATTAGAATAAATTTATCAACAAATTTTTGCTGATATAACTTTTTGACTGAAAACACTATAAGACACTTGGGCATATTACAAAGGAAAGCTGTAGGGTCTCCCTCTCTCCCTTGGTGGACAAGCTTCAGTGAAAAGGCAGGTTCTTATCTTTCTGGTGGTCTTATGTACCATTAGTGTAAGGGAGGAAAATACTTGAGATGACCATTATGAGAAAAAACTGAAAGTAGGACAAGTACTGCTGCTCTGGGAGGCATAAGCCAGAGTTCAAGTCCTGGCTCTGACACTACCTGATCTTGGCCAAGTGACTTGAACTCTTTGAGCCTGGGTTTCATCTGCCATCTACTCTCAGAGCACCACTGTGCTTTGTAAATTTTAAAGTATGAGGTATGTGTCAATAAGTGGGTCAAGGTCCCTCCCCACATCAGTGCCTGCCAAACTAAGGCAAATTCCAGGCCCTCATTATTTTGATAGAAGATTCTTCTTCAGCTTTCTTATTGAATCCCCTCTTCTTATACATGGGACCTCAAAAGGACACATGAACGCCCTAGCAAGGGGACATAGCTGTTGTACAACATGATGAAAGAATGGTCCTCCTCAGTCTTTACAGGTCATCCTCTATGAAGGAAGACAGATACAAAATAGTAAAGAAGAAAAAGGATACATGTCTAGCCATCCAGTCCCCAGTGATCAATCCATAAGGTGACAGACAACCCCAGAGTCAGCTCTCCCTACCACAACACAAGTCTTCTTTTCTCTCAGCTAAATCCTTTTGGTTCCTTCTAACATCTTTGTATGGCATAGTCTTCTCACCCTTCTGGTTGTTCCTGAAGTTGTTAACTTTCTCCCCAAAATATAATACCCAGAACTGAACGCAATACAATTCAGATGTGATCTGACAAGGGCAGAGGAGAGCAAGACCATCACTCCCTCATAGACCTCTATTAATGTAACCTAAGACTAGGTTAGCTTTTGGCTACCATGAGACACCTGACTCACACTGAGTTTGCAA
The DNA here is from genome assembly GCF_028372415.1 of Notamacropus eugenii. NCBI lineage: Eukaryota > Metazoa > Chordata > Mammalia > Diprotodontia > Macropodidae > Notamacropus > Notamacropus eugenii. The sequence continues at coordinate 484,875,202 of NC_092872.1, forward strand.
CCGCTATTATCTAGGTATTGATTCCCCTTTATACATTTCCTTGATGTGTCATGATTGCAGAAATGCTCCTATGCCCACAGTGATATAAGGGAGTCTCTCATTATATCATAGAAAATCTGTAATTCAGGTGCTATCTTTGTTTTAATGTCTATGATATAACTACCTTTATGGAGTTCTGTAGTCCACACAGATATACACTAGGCTGAAAGGGCTAAAAGGAGCAGGAGAAAAATAACATATTTGTAAGTATTGAAAAGCTTTGTTATTTTTCCTAAAAAAAGAGTCACAAGGAATCCCTGTCATCCAAAGGATCCCGGAAAACCATGTAATGCCTGTTTTCCTAGCAAATTACATTCTACAGACTTATAGCCAACCACCAAGACCTCACCAATTTCAGTCCTTCAGAAACTCCTTTAACTATCTGATTAGTCCTGACAGCCTTGCTTTTCATCTTCCCTCCCATCAGTGTTTTTAAACAAAATAACCCCAACCAGGAACCCTTGAAAGTACTTGATAAGATCTGAAATATGTTGATAATTCATGTAATTAAACCCTGGAGAGTTCTCTATATAAATTCTGTCATCTAAGTTGAATTTTACGAACCTAATAAAATCATCTTTACAATAGAAATAAACATTTTTCCCCATAAAAGTTCATCGTAGTGTATAAAATTAGATAATTTTTTTCTACATTTATGTTAAGCCCAAAGATGTTTTCCAGTACCCCAGGGTAGGAATACAAACCATTAATATTGCAAATATACATAGACATTGGGCAAGATAGTGGGGAATTCCAGCACCCCTAAACTCTTTCATTTATTAATGCTGCCAGAAAAGGGAGATTGGAAAACAGAGGTGGCTGGAAAGCTGCAGGTCATGCTTCAGTCACATTATCCACTTTGGCAGGTTGTAAGGTTAATGTAAGATTAATGGTGGGGGAGGAAAATTAAAGGTCTTCACCCCTTAATAGATTTCAGACATCTTTTGTTAATTTCTAATGAGACATAGAGTCATGCCGGTTGTGCCCTCCAGCCCTGAAAAAAGTATACATATTCTGAAGTGAGGTTTTGCAATATGGCTTATTTTTTAGAAGAAGGTTTATGTGGCAGATGAGACTCTGGACAGCTGTTTTAAGAAGTCCTCTGACTTAGAAAACTCACATGTTGGTGATGTATATATTGCCTATATTCAGACAGTTGGAAGCCCTGTCTGTTGGTCTTTCTGTTTAAAATTTCTACTTGTAATTTCTGTTTGTATTTTCTCTGAAGTTCAAGGTGCTGACTTTTTCTCCTGAACTAAGTGAATGATATATGTGCTTGATTAAAGCAGATTGTTGATCCCTCAAAAGTTGCTTTCCTTTTAGAAAAGCAGATCTAAGAACCTGTACAGCAGGTCCTCCTGTGTATGCCTGAGTCCTTGCTGACACACAGGTGCTGACTCTAAAAATGAATTCTTTCCTGTCTCCCTTCCAAAAAGGGTGGCAATCTAAGTGGAATATCACCAGCTGCCCTCTTTCAGATGATGTCTGAACAGACCCAAAAGGGCAAAAACACGACAGGTACAATGATATCTGAGGAACTGTATCCACACTTCAGTGTGGATTAACTTTGCCAAATTGTTTTGGAATGGGATACAAAGATATTTAGTTACAGATATCATCAAAAGGCTAGAATGACCCCAGATGAAAATTAATTTATTTGCATTGATAAAAAAGATCTGAATATGAAGATGGAAGAAAGCTTCTGCATAAAATCTATACTACATAGGTACAAAAGTTTATCACTGCTTATGACCTATAGAGATATAAGTGGAACTAATAATAATTCATGTGTATATAACATTTTAAAGATTTAAAAAGTGATTTCTTCAAAATAACCCTATGATGTATTTCAATAGTAAAAAATAGTTATCACACATTTCTTATATGTGTGCCTCACTACTATTATGGTCTAAGTTTAAGGTTACTCCTCCCAAGGATGCTGTATATATTTGTGGGAAGGAATGAACTGGAACGTTCTGTGTTAACTGTCTTTATCATATTATCTGAGAGAAGCAGTAACTGCCCTCCGAATGCTTCTTCTTCTTCTTCTTTTTCTTCCTCTTCCTCCTCCTGCTCTTCTTCCTCCTCAAAAAATTGAAGTCTTTTGCCCATGGTGCCATGGCTAGTAAGTATCAGAGCTATTTTCCTGGTTTTGCTGCCTTTTGGAAGCATCTATTCAAACACTATTTAAGAGGAAGTACAGCAACCAAATCCTATAGACAAAAGAGGCATTTGCCCTTAAATTAGGATTTTAAGGCTCAGAGGGTTTTCTGCTAATTTCACTCATCTTTTGCCCATGGCATATATAATGCTAAAGTGGGCCACAGAGCTAAGAACACTTAGGCAAGCCTAAGACTAGTCTTCCCGCAATGCCGTACTATATTATAAGTTCCATGAGAACAGAGAATGTGTATTTATCTAAGCTTTGAAATTAAGTACCTAATAAACATTTGAGAAATGTTACTGAACAAATGATGATCCCAGATTCCTGAAGGACATGACAGTGGAGTTTAAATGCCGATTTTAACAAGTTGAAAAGGCTTCCAACGTAAGCCTAGTGATAGATTGTGTATCTGTAGGCCAAGGACCAGCCTAGAGGAAGTGCAAGGGATTCCATCAAAAGATCAGACACCAGACAATGAATGGTTCTGGTCAAAGCAGCTCCTGAAGGCTATCTTCTGGAAGGGTTTGCAATAGGTATTCATGGAAGGAGAAGAGCTCTGATGAAATCTTTGAAATAAAAACATGCAAGTAGAACTCTTCCTCAAACATGCCCCAACAGGTAACATTTGTTCTCATGGAAGTAAATGACATAGCAGGTTGCTCAGAAAGTGATCTTCTTAATTAAGACATCAGAGGCAAGAGAGTAAACAACTGGTTCAGCTCTGCCATTAAGTTGTTACGTAACTTGAGGTAAAAAGTCTCTAACTGATGTCTCAGGGCTTCAGTTTTACCATCTGTAAAATAGAAAAACTCATCCTTACTCCCTCTCTGCTCCCTGTGGGAAGTGTGCAAAAAAAAAAAAAAAAAAGGGAGAGAAAACTTAAAAAAGAAGCACTCTGAGACTTTGCATCTTTGCATCCATTCAAAGCCATCCTTCTATCATTATTTATTATTTTCTCCTATCTAGTAGCTAGCACCATAAAAATCTTTCTTCAATTCCTACTAGGCTCAGGGCATGCCTGAGAATTCTCTTCCCATGTGAAAGAGTGGGAAAGCCATTCACTCATCTATGATGCCTTAAACATGTCTTCTTTCTATCTCCTGAAAAGGACCATTTTCTTTCATTTGATCCTAGCAGAAATTGAGACTAGTCTGTCTATAAACTAGTACTTTAGCAGCATTACTACCCTAGGCTACCCAGAGAAAGCCTGGAAGGAGGGAGTGCAAAAAGTCATACCTGGTTTGTTTCATAGATTGCAGCTGCTCTAGCAGCTAACATCGAAAATTCATTCCATATTAAGTTATACTTTGTAATGAAGCAGGCATTCAAATGTTTACAAAGCCACATTGCCTGAAGAAAGAATGGAAAAAAGGAAAACATCAGTTCAGAAAATTAATATATTTACCAAATTAAAATTCGATGATGCTGTAAATTGTATTAAAATGCTTAGATCCGTCTACTTTCTATCTTTTGTAAAAAGAGTATTTAAAATGTGCTTATTTTTACAAAGCCACTGCCTTAGAAGGTTTAGGTACAGTTACAGAGTCAGGAAGCTTGACTATATAAATTTATTAGCTATAGAGCTAGAAGGGTCTTTAGAGATCATCTATCCAACCCTTCTCATTTTAACAAATTAGGAAACAGATGCCCAGAAAGATGAAATGATTTGCCCAGAGTTACCCAAGTAATGGGTAATTACATCTGAGATTCAAACCCACATCTTCAGACTCTGCACTTAACTCACTCACTCCTACCATGCAGCTTCTTGAAGTTCCTGCTATCTTAAGGATTCTACTTATCTCTCCTTCATCTCTTGAAGTATGAACTGACTGCAAAACAGAGTAGAAACACAATAAACACACTGCTTTCTTGGGTCTAGTGTTATGTGCATTAGCTTCCTGTATTATTCCTTTTTTTTCTTCTTTTTAAGTTTTATTAATACCTTCCATTTGCATCTGACAGTCATTTCCCATTATATCTCCCCACTCATGTAATAAAAGAAAAACAGTGAAGCAAAGCCATCCAAAACAAACAAACAAATGAAAAAGAGCTTCTGCATCTTCCAGACTTTGCATGTCCCACCCATGATCTTCATCCTCTTGTGGTCTAGGATGGAGACGGTTCATTACAGTCACACAAATTTGGTTGCCTTTTAGTTTCTTTTCATTTGCATTGTTGTAGTCACTGTCGATGTTATTCTCTATGTTCTGATTAAGAACTTCATGGTGTATTAGTTCATAAAAAGTATTCCTGTGTTTGTAAATTTTGTTTTCACCTTATTTTATGGTTTTTCTTAAACCTCAATAGTATTTCATCACATTCATAAACTATAACTGTTCAGCCATTGCCCAATTGATGAGTTCCTAATTTGTGTTGTGTTTTGTTACCACAAAAAGTGCTGTGATAAGTATTTTGGAATAAATGTAGCCTTTCTGACTATGATTAATGAGGGAAATATCTGTGTGTATATATAAGAACATATACCTATACACACATGCATATACATATTTTATGTACACACACATACACATACATATCCAGCAGCTAGATATCTGGATCAAAGACTATGAATAATTTAGACTATTCATAGCATCTATTACTACTAAGATTTTCTAGAAAGTCCCTAATATATAGGTTTGTTTTTTCCTAAAAAGACAACCAAGCTATTCTCAAGGTTTAACTGGTCCAGGGCAGGGGTGGGGAACCTGCAGCCTCGGGACATATGTGGCCCTCTAGGTCATATGTTCCCCACCCCTGGTTGAGGGGATTAAGGCTGAACCATTGGCAAAACATTTCAGTTGCCTAAGGCATAAAAGCTAGTGGGCACTCCTCAAGCTTTATAATTTTCCACTGCCTCTCAAGTCAATACACCCTTCCTTTGGATCTGGTGAGCTGTTGTGGTAAATGTGGAGGTAAGGGGAGCCGCATTCAACTAATGAAATGCTATATCTTGGTCAAAAATACTTGCCATGTTATTAATGAATAAAATTCTTTATATTAAAAATTATATATTCTATTTATACCGGACTTCTTTCCAGGTGAAGGCAAACCCACACAGGAACAGAGAAAAAGACATTGGCAAAAATAATAACCCCACATCATTTTCCTGGGGTCTGGGCTACCTAGCCCACTAGGTTGATAAGGTCAGAAAAGGCCACAGCAATCAGTAAAACTACTTTGCTCAGCTCTCAATAAACTATTGCCACTGGGTATCACCTACTTCCTTCACAAATCACTCGGGGTTTTTATAAGAGGAGTTTGTGTAGAAAAGTACTCTGGTCTCCATCATCCATTACTAGGAAGGAAACAATTTTTGCCCTACCTGGGACCTGATATTATTTTATCTATTTTATCTATCCAGCATGGTTCAAACAAATCCACCTTACTGCCAAGACCTCATAATATTCATGCTCATGATTCATTCACCATGACTATAACCCGTATTGGGGGGGAGGGCAGTGAGCCTGCCATCTACCTCCACCTAAGAAGAATGCTCCTTCCCAGTCTTCTCCCCCAAGTCACCAAGAGAAATGATGATACTCAAATGGACCTGTTGCAGGCCCTGGAATAATAGTAAGCTAGATGCCAGTATCTGCATATGGTTGGTAACCCCACCTTTCCTAACCTGAATGACTTTGACACATGGCTTCCAGTTCCCTCAAGGACCTGTAGTCAAACTAGCCCAAACCTCAAAGGATCCTTGGCCCTCAACTAAGGGGATTCATCCCAACCATCCCTCAAATCTAGGTACAAAGAACTGGGTAACCTGGAATGACCTAGTGGAGATGGGACTTTCCAGGGACAGAGCAGAAAAATACTGCACCAATGCTAGATAACCAAATACAATTTTACTAACACCACCATAGACCAGGGATCAATAATCTTGTCATCCCTATATTTCAAGAGCTCATCAACCTCCATCCAACTAATGTAGCCATCAGTCAGTCAATAAATATTTATTAAGCACCTACTGTGTGCCAGGCACCATGTTAAGAACTGGGAATACAAAGGAAGGCAAAAGACAGTCCCTGCCCTTGAAGAGCTCACAATCTAATGGAGAACATTAAAAGAAGCTAAAAAGCAAGGTGGGTGAGGAGAAGTGTAGCCAGTGGGACTGAGGATTAAATTGTGAGGCATCTGCCTTGGGAACTCTCCTTCAGTGTTGGATCTGGGAGGAGCTCTCCTATGTCTATCTTCCATCCTCTCCAATCAGAGGGAGGGAGAGGTCTAAGGGGCAAGGGGTACTGAGGAGTTGTGAATTTCAAAGTTGAACTGATCTTGCTGGAAAGTGAATTTCTGGAGACAATGATTAAGTCCAGGTGAACAGTCAGGTGGGAAGCGATAGAGCAGATACAGTGCCTCTTACCATCATCCCCAGAGTGCTTCTATGAGTGGACAGCCCAATTTGCCCAGATAGCCATTGGTGCCATCCCAATCTCTTCTTCCAACTTTAACAGTTGATCTGCCCAAGCTTACATGGTGGCCTATCAGGGAAGTCCCATAGATACCACTCAGGTGGGGCTCAATCCAAGACCTAACCACACCCAAAGTAGGTCATAGAAAGCATGTGCTTTGGGGGTAGTCAGTCAATATCAGTCAAACATTGATTAATCCCTCAACCCCAAGGAACGGGGCATCGATCCAATATACCAAATTCAGTTCTTTGAAGAATATAATTCCCTTAATTGCTTTCCCTGATGGGTAACCAGATGCAGAGGGAATTCATCTTTGTAGGGTAAAATTTGCAGAACCCCCTAGAGATAAGGAACAGTTCTTATCTAGGGCCTCTAACTGATGATTTAGTTGATTTTGTAAGATGAAATCTTTTGTAGTTTCCCCAAACAGATGGAATTCTCTATCAACAAAAACCAAGATGGTTGGGCCACATCATCACTGATCATCATTCTCGTTCACTGTTTAAACTTCTCCTCTGAGAGGATTCTGGAAGATGGCAGAGTAGGTTGGAAAATTCCAGGCTCTCCAGATTTCCTCCACAAACAAGACAAAATAGTACATGAGGTCAATGTAAAGCAGCAAAAACAAATAAAGAGTTGAGGCAGAACAGTGGTCCTCCTGGAACAACAGGAGAAGATCTGAAGATCCCAGGATGGAAGTATAGCTGAGTGAATTGTAAACACCTTTAGGCTATCTCTGCTGAAACAAGCAATCAAAAGAGCCCTGGTGGCAGCTGAGTTGAGAGGTAGCCTTGACCTCAGCCACAGGAATTTTCACCTCTTGGACAATGTGGGGAGTTGGGCATCTAAGTGGGGGCAGAATGAGGGAGGCTCTGCTGATGAGGGACTCCAGACCCATCTGTGCTGCTGAGACATGGTCCTGGGCAAAGAAGGAACCAGCACACATTTGGTGAGTGTACAAGCAGCTGGGCAGAGATGCTATTGGTGGTGGGCACTTACAGAAGGAGAGCTGAGTTCGTAGTCTCCATTCCAGGCAAGAGGAAAGAACGAAAGGTCATAGTCACTGGAGGGTTCTCAGGGAGCAAGAGCATTTACAACATAGTGTGTTAGGAGGAGGAGGCCCCAGCAATGGCTTGGAAGGGAAAAGGAATGCAGAGTTTGGACCCAGGACAAAGTTCAAAAAAAGAGATGGAGAGGATAAGGGTATGTAGATTAATGGGAATGGGATAAAGAGGAAACAACAAATACATATATATTCATTTAGAAGGGTATAAAATCTTCTAAATTCATTAAGAAATAAGAGGGTAAGGGGGACAAGATGGAAGGAGAGGATAAGAGGGATTTTTGAAGAGGGGTCGGTTAAGGAATAGGAGGGCAAGGTAACAGATAGAAGTAATGTAGAGGAGAGAGAGAGGATAGGAGTAGGGTGAGAAGGATCTGAGGAAAATAGGAAGGAAGAAAATATACAACAGGTAATTATAGTTTAGAATGTGAGTGGGATGAATTTACCCATAAAATGAAAACTGATAACAGATTAAAAATTTGAATTCAATGATACTTTTTTTTAGGAAATGCTATAAAAAAAAATGAGAGAAAACACTAACATAAAATAAAGCTCAGGAGTAGAATTTATTTCTGTAACAAAAAAAACCAGGGATAGTAATCATGGTCTCAGACAAAGTTAATGTTAAATCAGATTTAATTAAAAGAGAAAAACAGACGAAGATGGTGGAGTAGAAGCAGAGATTTGCTAGTGCTCTCCCCCCAATCCCAGCCAAATACCTATAAAAATGACTCTAAACAAATTCTGGAACTGTAGAACCCACGGAATGACGGAGTGAAGCAAATCTCCAGCCCAAGCAACCTGGAAGGTCTGTGGGAAGTATCTATTGTGTTATACAGGGGGCAGAGCACAATCCAGCATGGGCCCCAAGAGCATAGACAGGACCTGAGCAGGCCTCAGGGGACTGAATCTCTGGCACATGTGGCAGTTTCCAGATTTCACAACCCCAAAACACTGAGGACAAACTGGAAGGTCAGTGGAAAAACCTGTGAAACCAGTGAGAGAGTAGAGTGGTCTGGCCCAGCCCCAGGATGGTGAAGGGGGTGGATGAGCCCACAGTAGCAGCAGCAGGGACAGAGACAGCCACAGCAGGGGCAGAGGCAGCAGCTGTTTCTGGAGCTGTAGGCCCACAGATTGGGGGGTGGAGGGAATCAAGCAGCTGATAATACACTCCCCTGCCCCCCTGGAAGCAGAGAACTACCTTGACAAAGAACTCAAAAGTCAAGTAAATGACTGAGAAAATGAGTGAAAACCAGAAAAAGAATCAGACTACAGAATCATACTTTGGTGACAAAAATATACAAACAGAAGGAGACAACAAAGTCAAAGCTCCTACATCCAAAGCCTCCAAGAAAAATATGAATTGGTCTCAGGCCATGGAAGAGCTCAAAATGGATTTTGAAAATCAAGTAAGAGAAATAGAGCAAAAATTGGGAAGAGAAATGAGAGTGATGCAAGAAAATCATGAAAAATGAGTCAACTGCTTGCTAAAAGGGACCAAAAAAAAAATGCTGAAGAAAATAACGCTTTACAATTTGGAACTATGCCCAAAGGGCTACAAAAATGTGCATACCCTTTGACCCAGCAATATCACTACTAGGACTATATCCCCAAGAGATCATAAAAATGGGAAAGGGTCCCACATGTACAAAAATATTTATAGCAGCACTCTATGTAGTTGCCAAAAACTGGAAGTCAAGGGGATGTCCATCAATTGGGGAATGGCTGAATAAATTATGGTATATGAATGTAATGGAGTACTATTGTGCCATAAGAAATGATGAACAAGAAGACTTCAGAGAGGCCTGGAAGGACTTATATGACCTGATGCTGAGTGAAAGGAGCAGAACCAGGAGAACTTTATGCACAGCAACAACCACAGTGTGTGAGAGCTTTTTCTGGTAGACTTAGATTTTTGTAATAACACAAGAACTTCTGAAAAAAAAAAAATCCCAATGGTGGACCTCAAGCCAAAACGCCTTCCACACTCAGAGAGAGAAATATGGAAGTCACTCACATAATGTAGCAGATCATGTTTGTGTATGTGTATGTGTTTGTGTATCATGATCTGATTTGTTATACGATTTCTTTCATTTATCTTAGTCTGACTACATAGCATGACTATAGTGAAAATATACTCAATAGGAAAGTATATGTAGAATCTATACAGAATTGTATGCAGTCGTGGGGAGGGAGGGAGGTAGTGGGGGGTGGGTGGGGAGGGATAAAATCGCAATTGTATGGCAGTGATTGTTAAACATTAAAAAAAAAATAATAATAATAAAAAAAAAAAAAAAAAAAAAAAAAAAAGAAAATAACGCTTTAAAAAAATAGACTAACCCAGATGGCAAAAGAGATCCAAAAAGTCAGTAAGGAGAAGAATGCCTTAAAAAGCAGAATTGACCTGATGGAAAAGGAGGTCCAAAAGCTCACTGAAGAAAATAATTCCTTAAAGATTAGAATGGAGCAGATGGAAGATGGAAGCTAATGACTTTATGAAAAAATCAAGAAATTATCAAACAAAACCAAAGGAATAAAAAAAATAGCAGACAATGTGAAATATTTCATTGGAAAAACAACTAACCTGGAAAATAGATCCAGGAAGAGAAAAGTCATAGTAAAAAAAAAAAAGACTCCAGATATCATCTTCAAGAAATTATCAAGGAAAACTGCCTTGATATTCTAATACCAGAGGGTAAAATAGATATTGAAAGAATCTACTGATCACCTCCTGAAATCTACTGATCACTTCCTGAAAGAGATTCCCAAAAGGAAAACTCCTATGAACATTGTAGCTAAATTCCAGAGCTCCCAGGTCAAGGAGAAAATATTACCAGCAGCCAGAAAGAAAGAACTTGAGTATTATAGAATTTAATCAGGACAACACAAGACCCGAGAGCTTCTACATTAAGGGATCAAAAGGCTTGGAATGATATTCCAGAGGTCAAAGGAGCAAGGATTAAAACCAAGAATCACCTACCCAGCAAAACTGAGTATAATACTTCAGGGGGGAAATGGTCATTAAATGAAATAGAGGACTTTCAAGCATTCTTGATGAAAAAACCAGAGCTGAACAGAAAATTTGACTTTCATACACAAGAATCAAGAGAAGCATGAAAAGGTAAACAGGAAAGAGAAATCATAAGGGACTTACTAAAGTTGAATGAACTGTTTATATTCCTAGAGGGAAAAATAATATTTGTAACTCTTGAGACTTTTCTCAGTATTAGGGTAGCTGGAGTGATTATATACATATAGATGGGGCACAGGGTGAATTGAATATGAAGGGATGATGTCTAAAAAATAAAATTAAGGGGTGACAGAGGGATATATTGGGAAGAGAAAGGGAGAAATAGAAGGGGGCAAATTATCTCTCATATAAAAGAGGCAAGAAAAACCTTTTTCAATGGAGGGGAAGAAGGGAGAAGTAAGAAGGAAAGAGTATATATGCGTATAGATGTGTATGCTTATGGATATTGATGTATATGTGTGTATATATATATATATATATATATACATTAATGTATGTATGTGTATCTGTGCTTAATTGTAGCTTGTTTGTGGAGAGAAAGAGGGGCAAAGGAACAGTAAAAAAATAAAGTAAAACACAACAGAGGACAAAAGAAAATATACAAGGAAGCAAAGAAAAAATGGATAGCTTTGAAAATAATGCGGAGTATTTATAATATAGGTTCTCTTGAAATGGAAGCTTATTGCTTTATATTTAATCCTCTCATGGCATATACATGGCAATGTTTTTCTTTCTCATTTTGTATTTAAGTTTAAAATTCAATTATAATAACAAAGAAAAAGAAAAAAGAAGAAATTTCTCTTCTACCACTCAAGTTCCTAGGTGGTAAATGGTTATGAACCCTATAATTTCTTTGCAGCAGAAGTCATTCCCCAGGCGATAGTATTGGGAGAGGGGCAACAGAATAGGCAAGAGGTTCTCTTCCTACTGGTGCTAGTTCCAAATTCTTGTCCTCACTCCTGTTTCTATTCTTTTTCTTATGAGCCTAATCTCATAAGAATATAGCATGTTTTTCATGAAAATCATTGAATTTTGGCTTTCTAACTGCAGCCTATTAGTCTCTTCCAGCACTGTCCTTTTAACCTATGCTGTTACTAAATCCATAAGTCATCTCTCTACCTTTAAGGCAGGTTACTTAAAAATTAAAAGTGCATCCACATCTGCTTCTAGTTGCTGAATATACAATTTATTTTCATTTTCCTTAGGTTAGTAACCAAGCTTTTCTAAAAGTTTTAAGAGCCAGGGAACACTCAGTCTTGCTTTGTTTTTACTCTCCTTGTCAAGCTCCTTTACCATCCAATGGGTGAATCCTCTAGGGGATATCTCAGGGCTTCTCATCACATTGAAAGAATTCCTGATATGTTTCTAAGAGGGTCACAGTCACAGGATGGCAAAGTCCTATATCTGGCCATTCAGTCTTCTAAAACCATCCCTCTTTTCTTTCATACTATCCTCTTCCCACTTCAACAATTAAATCAACTATAAAATCATTGCAATACAGCTCTGTCAACTAATGCCCAATATTCTGGGCCAGGACTATCTCAGGCCAGTACAGTGAATCAGGTGCTGGACTAGAATTTAATGCAGTACTCATGGACCATAAAATGAATTGAAGATAACTTTAATTAGAATTAGTTTAAAAGGATACAGTTCTGAAATGATAATTCAGATAAAACACTAAAGGCTCCAATCAGTCAACAAGCTTTTATTAAAGTGTTTACTATATGCCAGATCCTGGGGTAGGGGACACAAAAACAGTTCCTGTTTTCAAAGAGTTTCATTCTAATGAGGGAGACAACATGAAAATACCTAGGTATAGATAAGATATATGCAGAGTAGAGGGAAGGTAATGTTCAAAGGAAAAATTTAAATAGCTGGGAAAAGACCTTTTGAAGGTGAGTTTGGAAGGAAGCCAGGAATGCCAGGGGCAAAGAGGGAAAGTATTCCAGTCAGGTGGGACAGTGTATGCAAAGGAGGCAGTTCAGAGAGGAGAGACAGAGTGTCATGTTTGGAGAACAGCGAGCAAACCAACATAATTATATGACAGAGTGTGTGCAGGGGACTAAATTAGTGCAAGAAGACAGAAAAAGTGGGGAAAGCTAGGTTGTGAAGAGTCTCAAATGTCAAACAACGGCCTTTATATTTGACCCTGGAAGTAAAAGGGTGAGATAATAGTCAGACTTGAGAAGTAGGAAAATCGCCTTGAAAGCTGAGTGGAAGATGGATTGGAGTAGGGAGAGATTTGAGGCAGAGTGGCCAATTAGAAAGCTACAGCAAATAGTCCAAACAAGAAGTAATAAGGACCTGAACTAGGATGGTTGCTGTGTGAGTGGAGAAAAGAGCATATATGGGTGTGTGGGTGTGGGTAGGAGTGGGTGTGTATCCAAGAGACACTGTGAAAGTGGAATCAAAATTTGACAAATGATGATGAGTGAGGTTGAGGAGTCTGGGAAACCACCAAAGCTACAAACCTGGGTAAATGGGAAGATGCTAGCTCCCCTGCTGAATCTGCTGCAGCCACTGCTGGTACCTGTCTACATCACTCACTGCCCATTCTTCTGGGGACTATGCTGCTGCTGCCCGCAGGTCAGGTTCTGTTTTCCTTGTCCTCCCTTTCTTTTTTTTTAAACTTCTCTGGAAGAGGTAGACTTTTTGAGGGATTGCCCAGGTGGGCAATGTGGGTTCTCTAAAGAATCTCATAAGTGTTAAGGCTTTTTTAAAACTACAGGAAAGTAAAATTCCCTAAGTATGGTAGGGGAGGACTTGGGGGAAAAGATAAATTTTATTTCAAACATATTGAATTGCTTATGGAATATCTAGTATGAAATGTCCAATAGTCCAATGGGCCTAGAGTACAGAAAAAATACTAGTTCTTAAAATATAAAATTAGGAATCATTTGCTCCTGATGCAAGGTAAGGTAAGCAGAACTAGGAGAACATTGTACATAGCCGTAGAAGTATTGTCATGATAATCAACTGTGAAGATTGAACTACTCTGATCAATGCAATGATCCACAACAATTCTGAAAGACTCCTAATGAAAAATGCTATCTACCTCCAGAGAGAAAACTGATGAACTGAGTGCAGATTGAAGCATATATTTGTTAAATTTTATTTTTCTTGCTTTTTTGTAACATGACTAATGTGGAAATACGTTTTGCATGACTTTGTATATATAATAGGCATCTTAATCTTACCTTTCCTATAAGTGGTGGACAGGGTAGAAGGAGGGTGATAATTTGGAACTGAAAACAAAAAGAAATTTTTTTCAAAAGGAATCAGCTTTTCAGAGATGATGGCTGAATTCATGGAAGCTTATGAGATGACCAACTGAGACAACATAGACAGAAAAGAATAGAAGGCCTTGGATGAAATTTTGGGGGTACCTTTAAACATGATATCCAACAAAGAAGACTGAGGGGAGAAGTATGGATTTTCATTCTCAATAATCCCCATTTTCCTCTGTTTTAATAGTTGAAAGTAGTCAGGAATAGTTTGCCTTCTTCACTATCCTTCTTCAGGGCTACCTGAACCATCCCTCAACTGCCTCAGTCAAAAGGCCAGAGAACTGAAAGAGGCCCCACTTTCTAAGGGCATTAATGCCTATTGATTTTGTATTTATTTTATATCATTCACTAGTACAGATGAGGCCACAATGGGGGAGGGTCTAGATTGGATGAGAGCTCTTTTGAGAATCAAGGAATAGAAAATCCAGGTGCTGGTCCACATGGTCAAGGGCTTTTTTTTGTTTTGTTTTGGTTTGGGTTTTTTTGGAGTACACTGTCTGAGAAGAATTCAGATGATTAGACAAAGTCTGGAATGTACTACTAATACCCACTTTTCCATAGTTTTAAGAAGGCCCTGAAACTTATTGGATTCTTCAAGTTTTAGAAAACCCATATTGCCCACCTGGGCTTATTGATAGGCCCCCCAAAAGTTTGCGTCTTTCTTGTGAGGTTTAAAAAGACCAGTGAGGACAAGTGGAACAGGCCTAGCCTGCAAGAGGCAGCAGCATAGGAACCAGAAGAACTGGCAGCAGTGTAGGCAGGGACCAACAAAAGCACCAAAATTGGCAGTGACACAGGTAGCCTGAGTAGCGATATAGGCAAGAGTTCAGGTAGTGATGTAGGAAACAGCACAGGCAGTGAAAATGGAGCAACAGAGGCAGCAAATACAGGCCCTCCTTCAACACCAGCATGGGAATACGTGCAGCTGTGCAGCTAGGGCACTAACTTCACCAACTGCAATAAAAACACCGGTAAGGCCCTTCCACACTGCTGCCAGTACCATACTTAGAGATCAGCTCCATGATTTCCCTCTTTTAATGGATGAGGAGACAGAAGAACCCTGTGCAAATACTGGAATGGACTCTTGAAATCACAACCACAAGATTATGCCACTCATTACCAGGGCTGGGTGGCCCACTTCCCAGAAAAGTGAATTAACTCTCTGGTCCAGTGGTTTCTTGGATCCAGCCTCCAAGAAAACTTACCCAATAAGGGCAAGCTACTATGAGACATTTTTATGGTTAACCCTTTCCATCCCCTTCCATCTTCCATCCTCTGTGAAACTGTCTAGGGTTTTAGGTCCCTCATCCTTGGAAGGATACCCCCAGGAAAATGACTTAGATTTTTCCCTAGGATGGTTCAGATAACTCCTTCTTAATGAGGTTTGAGAGATCAAGGGTTAAAACTGGGTGAGGTGGGAGTGCTGTACTTTCTAAAGAGGGATGGGACTGTCTCTCCATAACTATGGTATGAGTTTACCAGAAAAAAGGAATCCCTTAGCCAGTTTTGTGGCAATCTGAGTCATTAGATGAAAGTGAGGGAGAGTACTAACTCAGTCCTGATGGAAGAAGATAGTAGTCCCTTAGAAAAGGGAGCTCTCTCTCCCTCTCCTCTGTCTCTCTCTCTGTCTCTCTGTCTCTCTGTCTCTCTGTCTCTCTGTCTCTCTGTCTCTCTGTCTCTCTCTCTCTCTCTCTCTCTCTCTCTCTCTCTCTCCCTCCCTCCCTCCCTCCCTCTCTCTAGGCTGCACTGATAGAGTGATAGACTGAGTGGATAATAGCTCAGTATGAGCCTCGATGTTGACTCAGTCCTTGTATTGATTCAGGCCTTAGGATAGGTTGCATGCAAGTGACTTAGGCTGTCTTAGCTACCTTACCAAAGATGATTCTAACTGTGCCAAAGTGCCATCATCTGAGTTGTGGCCCTGTTCCTGGCACTACCCTTAGTCATCAACATTTTTTTATATTGAGATATCTGTTTTACTTATTGAATGGACTGCCTGATATCAACCCCACATGCATGAATATATTTTTAAGATCTTTGATTCAGTTCCTCCAAAGGAGGGGTGGGGAAGGTGAAGTCTGGGATTTCTGAAATTGGTTTTATCAGAAGGTAATTCTATGTTTGGGGTATCTCTCCCTACAGTGCTGTCTTTGACAGGTGTCTTCTATTCCTGAGGTAAAAGTTGTACAGTAATGATGATAAATACCCCTAAGGTATTCATTTAAGTGGTAAAAGATTCCCTATAAAACCTTTAGGATCTTGACAACAAGGGCTGGAATATGGTAAAAGCAGCAACATGTATTACTACTGGGAAGTCTCAAAGGTCCCTGCCACATGGCTAGTTTTTCTGTTAAAAAAAAGTAATGAAATTATCCTTGAGGCTTACTGGTTCAAGAGATTGACATAGCTTCCCCATCACCTATGGAATAAAACCCATCACATGAGTAGTTGGTACTCAACGGGCTCAACGGGCTTCCTACTGCTGAGCTGGTCAACTCACCCTTCTGATTGGGCAAACCATGATAGCAAATGCATGACAGAGAGCTATTCCCAACTGAACCAATACATGTCTTTCTTAAATAATCTTTCCATGATGTTGTTGAGCAAAATTCTTTTTGTTAAAGGTTATATGATCTACAAGTCTATTCCAATCCCAACCATGAACCATTAGGCTGACCTGCATCACATGTGGCCCAGAACGTTAGTGATTTTAAGTGTAACAGGGACTGGCCAATGAAGGTCTAGTTCTCAGACCTATCCAACATTCCCTGATAATTTCAACACAATTTTGGAGATCCAATTTCTGGCCATGAGTGACCAAGGGATTAATTTCTCTGGTCTGAATTGCAATTTTCCAGTCGACCTCAGAGCCAAAAGGACTAATGATGGAACCCAAACTGAGTTCACATACAAAATTACCTCTCTCAGCCCTTTGTTCTTCTCTGGAGGCTTTTCAGTAAGGAAGAAGAATGGCTATGAACCTCCAGAGAGTGGTATCAAAACCCATCTCCTCCTTGACTATTATGGGGTCATGAATTCATGATGCCTATTTCTTTTACTTTGTGTTTATTCTTTACAGATCTTAGGTGAATGAATGACTAAAGAGATAGAATGTATCAAGTTAACACCTTCTAAGCTTTGAAAGATGGCAAGACCCATAAAAAAATCCCCTCAGCAATAAACACTGATAGCAATAATAGCTGGATCTAGAGAAAAGATATCCCTAAAGCAAGAATTGTTGTTTCTACCCAACTATGTCCTATAAGCAAAAAAGTAGCTTTGCCACCCATGGAAATGAACTTGTTAGAGGCTCCAAGAAGGAAGAAAAGGACTCCCAAATCCAGGAGATATGCCTTAAGAACATATATTCCTTCCATGTGTTTTATTCAGTGCATATGTATTGCATAAAAGAGTATGCCCCCAGAAATCCTAGTGCTATCTCAGTAAATAGTCTTTATAAAGGCTAATTGATATCAACTGGTTAATCAATATTAGGAAGGCTACTCCACATGGGGACAATAGTAACAGAAAGCATCTTATTCATCAGTCACTCTCTGAGGCCTGTCTACCAATACAAATGGGAGTTAAGAGAATGAAAGAAAAAGGGGTACAAGAATCATTTTTCATATGATTGTTGAGAGTCTGTCATTTTCATTTGGGAAACTTTCTATTCCTTGACTACTAATCTAATTGGGAAATGACTCCTGATCTGATTATGTTGTGTCATATCTCCAATATCAGGCTATTATCATGATAGAGGATGTGAGTTTCTCTTGCAGTTTTAGCTGCATTGATTTTGCTCATGCAAAAGCTTTTTAAGGTAACTGAAACTGTCTCTTTAATTTTTTTTTTATGATCACCCCTGAGAGGCAGCATGCAGTAATAGAAAACTAGCCATGGAGACTGAAAGACCTATGTTTAAGTTACACCTCTAATACATATTGTTTGACTCCAAGAGAATCACTTAACCTCTTATTGTCCTAGGCAACTCTTTATAACAATTCACAGATGAGCTGTTGATCCACACAGGAAAAGGGAATTTCTTCGTAAGAGTTACCTATACCCATGAAATAAAAGGTCCAGGTTTTTTAAAAAGTACACAATAGATGAACCCAAGCTTTCTTACCTTCCAGGGATTACATTGTATTGAGAAGATACAATGTGCAGAAAAAATACACATAACATGTACAATGTAATTTGAGGAGGGACATACCAGTAAGAACTAGAGAAGATGGGGAAGAAGGGAAGGGTGTGAAGACAAGGAAATTATGTGAACTTGGAGAAAGACATAGATTCTGAAAGGCAGAGATTAGGAGTAAGTATATTCGGACATCAGTGTAAATTAGGCAAAAATGAAACGATCTTTGCCCCCAAGGAATTTACATTCTGTGGGGGCTGGGGGAATGCATCAGGTACATAAATATATTCAGAAGACATTCAAAATAAAGACAAGATAATTTGGAGAGGGAGAGCACTAGTAGCTGGGGACAGTCAGGAAAGGCTTTATATAGAAGTATTTGAACTAAGTCCTGAGGAAATGATAGGGGAGCACATCCCAGGTAAGGGGGGGGGGGGGGGGAGGCAGCCAGTAAAAAAGTATGGAGATAGCATACCATATGTGAGAAAAGGCAAGAAGTCCAGTTTGACTGAAACAGAGAGTAGAAATGGAAGTAACATACATACAAAATATATACCAAAAAAACTAGGAAGGTCTGGGCTGATTTATAAAGGACTTTAAATGCCAAAGAGAGGAATTTACATTTGCTCCTAGAGTCAATTGAAAGCCACCAGAGTTCAGTGAGTAGGGGAGTGATATAGTCAGACCTGTGCTTTAGGAAAATCAGTATGGCATCTTTTTGGAGAATTATATGGTGGAAGGGAAAGAAGAAGCACAGAGACCAATCAGGAAGCAATACTGCATAGTCCAGACAAGAGGTGATGAAGGCTTGAATTAGGATAGTGGTCATGTGAGCAGAGAGGAGTCAGATGGGAGCAATGTTGTAGGGCTGTAAATAACAGAATCTGGTAACTAAATGGATAGATGGGTGATGTAGAGTAAGCACTTAGGGATAACACTGAGATGGAACCTTAGAGCCTTTTAAGATACCAACATCCAGGTCAGAAATAGAGAAATATGGAATAGGAATAAGTTTGGGTCAATAGATGAGTACTGTTTTGAACATGAAAAATCTGAGATATTTATAGGACATTCAGCTAGATATTTGCAACAGGTAATTGGTGATCTGTGATTGGAACTCAGGAGAAAGACAGAAACTGGACATAGATCTAGAAACCATTAACACAGAGATGACAATTAAACCTACGGGATGTGATCAAGTCACTGAGTGAGAAAAACTTGACAGTTTAGAGTCAGTTAGTACAGAAACAAACAGCTCAATAGGACTTTCATTATATGGCAGCACAGCATAACAAATGATATAAAACAAAGAAGTTCAGCTAGATATCCATCCCAATTACAAAATTCCAATCCTATATTCAGAATGATGGCCTTGAGTCAAAAAACAAGCTCAGACTATGTTCAGCATTCTCTATTTAAGTAGGCAAGGAAATGTGTTATCTGAGAAAAGTTTCAATCAACAATGGTCAAAAAAATTTTTTTAACTGTGTAGATTCATATAAAGGGGTAAGACTCAATTATCTCATGATCCTCCTCCAAAATATGTCCTGCACTTTCGTGTTTCTGTGTCTCTGCTGATGTTGTTTCTTATACCTGGAATATCCATCTTCCTTTTTTTTCCTCTACTGAATTCCTAGTTATCTTTTAAAACATAATTTAAGTGTCACCTCTTGCATTAACTGTGGTTCACATCTTCTCCTCCATTAATACTGACCTTTCCCCTTGGATTTCAGGTACCATTGTTTTATATCTCTCATGTAATATTGTGTACTTCACTGTAACTAGACATTTTTGTGACATCCCCTTACTAGGCTCCTTTGACAGCAGCGTCTTTATCTAAATTTTGGAGCTCCCTCCGTGCCTAGTACAGGGCTCTATACAAAGTAGATGCTTAATAAATCTTGCATCTCAGAAATTCACTTATAGGGAATGCCTAATTTCCTATCAATGCTGGGTGAATGAGACGATACTGTAAAATAACACTTAATACAATTCACTTACAATAGTCGTTTTCCCAGAGGCAGGGGGGCCCAATATAAAAATCCTTGGCACTGTGGAATGAAAAGATTTAAATATCAAATCTCAGCATCACAAAGCATCCTCCTATGTCTGCTGTACTCTGGGTGTATTTATTCTTCTCCTCCCCAGGATTTCATTTTCCTTAAATGACACAACCATTTGTAACAAGGCTACACTGGAGATACTATTACTGTAGAACATATTCTCTGTGTTTAGAGAGGTAAGTGATCACTGAGATGGTTTATTTTTCTTACTCCAAGGGGACACAGATAAGGTAGCTTACTTGCTGAACTAATAAATATCAAGAACAATTGGGATTTCAAACAACATAAAGCATTTTAAACAGGAACTTTGTCTCTGAGTCGCTCTCCCAAATAAAGCTGTATTTTATGTAAATTGACCTTCAAAAGCATTTTTATATTTATGCTTTTTTATTTAGCAAATTATATTCCACATCACTTTACCGAGAGAAATAATAGGAGGGAGCACAGAGTGTCTGAACTAGATTTATAAAACCCAAGATAAGAATGTCTTTGTTTTCAGATATGGGTATTTCTATGCAAATAGGAAATGCTGCCTGAGAGTTTCTGTGTCATAGTCTGATGCTTCCTCCCCTAAAATAATTCCAAAATGGCTACAGAATTAGGTTAGGATCTCTGGTGGTTTTGAAAGAAAAGACTGCCCTCTTAAGAGTTAGAATAGATAGACGATTAACTGCAGTCTGGACTGAAGGAAGAAGAGACCAGATGTCCCCTGCAGAGCCTTCTGATACCAAGGTGCTATAAGGATTCCTTAAGGAATGGACTCTTGACCATATCACATTGTTGCTGGATTTTTTTTTCATGCCCAGTAAAAGGAGGATATGTTTCATCCACTAACAAGGGATGGGGATGTTGAAGATTCACCTTCTGTACCTTGCTTAGCTAGTGACTCAGTGAAGATAGCCAAATTAATTGAGCTCTCTGCAGGCCTCTTTATTTTTCTATTATATTTACATGGTATTTTAAGGTTTGGGAAGCACTATCCTCAAAGAAAACCTAGGAAGTAGAAAGTGACAATAATAACTATTACTATTCCTATTTTACATACGAGGAAAACTGCTAATGCAAGAGCCAGCTCCTTTTGGCCGCAAATGCCGAGTTTCTTCCACATTCCCATGGCTCCCTCTGTCAGACATAACTAACTCCTGATAGTGAAACCAATAGGCAAAGACCGATTCTTCTCTCAGACATGGGTCTCACCTGCTCTTGCAATCCAAGGCCTTTTTCTTTTCCCACTAGTGTTTTTGAGGGGACATAAAGAAGGGACTAGATAGTACCTCTACTGATACCATAGGGAAGGAAGCATGGTACCTTTCAAAAAGAAAACTAAATGTTAAAAGCAAATGTAAGCGACCTCCACAGTTCCCAGGGGGATATTCTCTTTCAGGCAGTTCATTGTCCAAGTTCAGTGTCCTTTTTCATCATTTCTAGGTAGGACTAAGAAAACTGAATTAAAATTACCTCTGGGAATCCTTTCCCCAAGAAGTCCTGTCTACCTCAGTCTTCTTTTTTCAACATCTTTCCATCCTATTGTTTAGACAAACAACATATACCTCAGTCCATACTCCCTACTCCATTTAACATTAAAGGGAGAGGCCCCTTCCTTGTCAGTTTCTGTGCTTTTATACTATCCTTGAACATCTCATGCAGTTAAAGATCCAAAAGTAGACTTTGGGTAGATCGATATCCACAATAAATAATGAAAGTCACTTACTACTATAGATCATCAATCTAAATTCAACAAGATGTCTGGACAGGCACATGGATACTGCCTTCAGATGTGGATACAATAGTCTTGTCCTCTCTCTACCTTTCCTCCCTTTCCATATTGAATGGAGTAGGAGGAAGTGTAATATGAATAGGAAGGACTCATAAATAAAATAAGACTCCAGTACAAATAAGACCAGAATTTAGACTATCCAGGACTGCTGCATAGAGGACTTTACCTAATTTATCCCTGTAAGCTGATCTAACCCTAGCAAGAGGAGCTGTTTCCTTTGCTCATACTATTCCCTAGACCTGAAATGCCTTCCACAATCTGTCTAGTCAAACAGTTCAGTTTAGGTCCCCTCTCTTCAATGAAACTTCCCCTGAACAGTTCAGCTCTTATTATCCTCTGTAATCCCATAATATCGATCATCAGTACCACCCATGTTCATGCTTAAATCTATATTGTGTCTTGTTATTTAGTTTTTCATTTGTGCCTGTTTTATCCCATCTAGACTGATTTTCTTGGTAAAGGGATCATGTCTCAGACTTTTTTGTACATCCTACAGAGCCAAGAATGAGGGTATTCAATGAATATCTGTCAAATTAATGAATGAAATAGATATAGTAGCAGGTATACCATGTGCCACCCATTTTTTATTACCCATTCTAAATCCTTCTTTGTAAAGTTCAAGTCTTTCTTCCTCCTCCTCAATAACACATATTTGCTGGTCACATGCAATATAGTTAAATCTTCCTGCCCCTAGTCTCTTCTCTTTTCAATCCATTTCACAAGGCTACCAAAATTACCTTTCTAATGCACAGGATTAATGGCACTCCCTTTCCTCAAAAACATTCTGTGGCTAATTATTGACTGTACCAAAAAATACAGACTCCTTAGCTTGGTATTTAAGATCTTTCACAGTGTGACTTGGAGTTGCCTTTCCAACCTTTTTTTTTTTCATATTTCTCTCTTTCACTTCGATCTATGTTCCTGCCAAATTAGACTAGTAGTTGTTTCCTGGTCTCTCTGGGTATTCTTCTGCTTCTGAGAATTTGTGCAGGCCATCCACCAAGCCTAGAATCCCCTTTCAGCTCATCTTTGACTACTGGACATCTTCTCTTCCTTCATGTGCCTCCTCCTCCACAAGCCTTCCCTGATCCTAACAACCCAATGTTATCCCTCCTACAACTTCCTCTCCAATAGTCCTTTGTCTGGACCTCTTGTTGACGCTAACTCACTGAACCTTTGATGATACTCATTTGTGTGCATGCTACATCCCCCCAGCAGACTGGGAGCTTGAGGCCAGAGACTGTATTATTCTTTTTCATCTATATATTACCAGCACCTAACACAAGACTTTGTACATAGTAAGTACTTAAAATAAATGCTTGCTGAGTGACTGTAAGGCACTGTGCTATACATGAGATGAAACAGGATAAACCTAAGACTAAATCTCTCTCTTCTAGAAGCTTACAAGTTTACCAAAAGAATACTCTGGATACTATAGTAATTGAGAAGAAAGAGATTAGCATAGGTTATTGTGGCCAGGAAAATCTTCTTAGAGAAGAGGGGTTTTGACTCAGGCCTTGGAGGAGGAAATTTAGATAAGGAGATATGTAGGAGAAAGGAGGCTATTCTGAGGGGAGGGGGAATGGTCTGTCCAAAGGTCCAGTAGAGATTTGTTCAGGCAACAGTGAAGGGGAGTACACAGGGAAATGATGAGAATTAAAGCTTATTTTAGCTTGAGCTGTCCATAACTTCTACCTACTATTCCAAAGCTTTGGTTCAACTGAGTTGGCCTTGTGTTTCTGTGTACTCTTCCTCCAGTGATGGATCTCTGTTCTCTGTCTCTCTGTCTCTGTCTCTGTCTCTGTCTCTTTGTCTCTGTCTCTCTCTGTGTCTCTCTGTCTCTGTCTCTGTCTCTGTCTCTGTCTCTGTCTCTCTCTCTCTCTCTCTCTCTCCCCCTCAGGAAAAGGAAGATATATCCAGGCTGGTGCACTCCTAGAATAAGCCTGAAACCCAAATTACACATTCATCTTGACAAAGTTATCTTACTTGGAAGGCTGCAGGGAAAACCCTCCCCTTATTGGTTTCTGTAAGTGGCACCAAAATTGTACACAATCTATGAAAATGCTTTAAAAGGGGAACATCAGCTGCCTTTCTCTCCACCTAATTTCTCTCTCACACATTATGTGATTAATTCTGGTTTCTTAAAATCTCACACCTTGAAACTCCAGCCCTGCTCATGAGTAATTATTTATAAACAGTGCCATAAAAGACTGCTTGAGTGCCAAGAGTAATCAAGTTCTTCAAACCACTTCAAAAGAAATCAAAAAACCTTTCCATCCACTGATTCTTTTGAGGTTGAACTAGGAGGGTGATTTAAAATTCACAAGAAAACCCTTAGGTATTGGAGCTTTAATACACAGCTTTCTTGGACAAACGTTTGATAAAAAACGAAACATACCATTATATACACCATCTCATGCTTTAATATTGCCCAGGGCTACTGTAAATGCTCACTTTGTACTAAATCTGCTTTTCTCTGTGCTTAGGGGCTGGCAGCCAATGTGGCAGCGGGCTAGCCCTCCTTTGCTCATCTGCACACTCTCCAGGGATCTGTCTGAAGGCCTGCTCCCCCTTTGCACCTGACACTGGGCATGTCGCTGTGTATTGTGTTTAACCCCCACTCACCCAAATCCAGGACCAATTAGCACAGGAGTTGAAAACTGGTGTGCCAGTTAACAAAGGCTCCTTCATTTTATCTATGGAGACGTGGTAGTCTAAGACAATGGCCCAGATAATTCAAGCCTCTTTTAAAAATGTCCTCAAATTACAGTGGAAAAACTACTGACTGGACAGACAGAAAACCCAAGTTCTAACCCCAGCCGGACTACAAACTAGCTATGTGATCTTTGATGAGTCACTTTCCTTCTTTGGGACTCAGTTTCCTCATCTGTAAAATGAAGGGAAAAATACAAATACCAAAATATCCATAACAACTCTTTTTCTTGTAGGAAAGAATTATAAACAAAGAAAGTAGCTATTCACTGATTGGAGAACCACCAACTATGGTATGGTATGGTATGTACAGTATGGTATGATATGGTATGGTATGGTACAGTATAGTGTGGTATGGCATGGCAAGGTATGGTGTGGTATGACATGGCATGGCATGGTAAATGCAATGAGTTATTACTACTGTCTCATAAGAAATGAAAAATATTTCGAATTCAGAAAAGCATAGGAAGACATAATGAACCGATAGATGCAGAATAAAGGAATAAGAATGGAAGGGAGGAAGGGAAACTATACCCAAAGACTGCAATGCTGCAAATGAAAACAACAAAAACTGAATGCTGTGCAAATTAAATGAGTTTGATCCTGAAAAAGAGAAGAGAAAGCACACCTCCCCTTCTTCCTGAAAAAGGCATTATCACATAGACTATCTGATTCACTTGATACGCTGGTTAGCTTTACTCAGCCACTCTTTCCTCTTTTTTATTTTGTTACAGGGGATGGGTCACTGGATAAGGGAGGAGTAAGAGGGATATATTCAAAAGGTTCTATGAAAACAAAAGACATTAATAACTGTTTTCAAATGAAGGAAATAATTTTTGAAATCCCATCCAGCTCTTACATCTTAGTCTATGATGTTAAGTAAAGGAAATTTACAATTCCTATAGGATTCAGTATCCAGAGCATCAGTTTGGTGCGTATCTCTTTTTTTTAATGTGCTCTTGTCTCTCTTCAAGACTGTAAGCTCCTATAGGACAGGGACTTGTCCTATTTCTCACACTGTTATAGCGCAGTGTCTTGCAGTCAACACTCACAAAGTGACTGTTGTTACTTTTTCCTTTTACTTAGCTGATGAGCTCATTTCTTAGCTTGTCTGTCAGATAGATCCTATTAAAAATGGTAACACTCTCTCATTTTTATGAAATGTTTAAGGTTTACCCAAAAAATACTCTAATAGAAGAATGTCAAACACTATTCATTAGATAAGAGAGACAAAACATTTTTGAAGGAAAGAAGGGAGGGACATCTTCCTGGTGACACTTCCTAGCTGCGTGGCCCTGGGCAAGTCACTTAACCCTGTTCACTTCAGTTTCCTCAGCTGTAAAATGAGCTGGAAAAGGAAATGGCAAACTATTCCAGTATCTTTGCCAAGAAAACCTAAAACAGCTAAACAACTCCATTTAAAATTCTACAAGGGCTTACCTGCAAAGGAACCTTCAAATTCCTTTGCCCTGATATTCAATGCCTTCCCCAACGATGGTGCTATACTAACTTTTTCCTCAATCTACTTGCCATGTCTCCTTCCACAAACATGCCCAGCACTTTTCTGCCCCCCATACCCTTTCTCATACTATTCCCTATACCTAGAACATTTTACATGCTCCTCTTCAGCGTTTGAATTTTTATCCATTTTTAAAGCTCAGTTCAAACACTGCTTCTTCCGTGAAGACGCTCTTCTATCAGTAACAAATTTCCCTCCTTGAGACTCATATAGCAATACATTTTCACACTTTTCTAATACAGGAACTTTGTCCCATCTCCTAAAGGAGTATCAGAGTATAAAGACTTCTTTGCACTTAAGTAAACATATACTATTCTCTATTTGCCCTTAGGCCCTATAAGTTCATCATTTTGGCTTGAGGGAAATCAGTTAATCAATCCTCCTGATAACCCACCCCTCCCTCACATTACACATTTATTATGTGATATTGACTACTACGGTTATCTACAAGAAGTGTTATAACTCCTAACTAAGCCCTAAATTCCATGAAGAGACTATGTCTTATCTAAACTTCAGATCTCTCCAGCACCCAGCACGTAAAAGCTCTACTCATAGTAGGTGCTTAGTAAATGATTATTGAACTGGCACACAAAAACTTTTGTAGGAGGTCCAGTCAGATCTAAAAGCAGCAGGAAAAACTAGTTTCTAGATTAGAAGAACTTTCCTGCCCTAAGAGTATAAGATTAATTTGATAGGTGATGATGGCCTTGGGTTATGCTAGAGGCCTGAAAAGGAAAAGAACTTGGTTTTCTCTTCGGACCACACTTTGAAGAGATATGAAATAGTCTGGACAACTGATAATACCCAACTCCAATCCCACCTAGGCTATCCTGAGACTACACTGGAGCTACAAATGATGTGGGCCGGGCATGATAGAGTCAGCTGGACGCAATTTGCATGGTAAGAGAATTTCTCACTCTCCTTTGTTCTTCCGCCTCTGCCCACTACTACTTAAGAGTATTTCACATTGACAGCCATCTGAACACCACCATGAAGCATCGATGCCCAAAGCCCCTCTCAGAATCTCTAAGCCCTAATTTCACTGATGCTCTAGTAGGTCTTTCATAATGGCTTATGTTCTGATTTGAAAGAAACATCAAAGCACCATGACACCAGTTCATCCTGACAGCTCATGCAGAACAGAAATGATAGTTCACTTGTGCGTAGCCAAATATAATCTGCCTAAGGGTGAACAGTTTGTAAATCAAATAATTTGAGAGAGTGTACAAGCATTCCTTGTTCCGGGTACATCTTTCCTCACCAATTCATCAGCTTTGGATTTCTATTCATGCAGATATGTTCTTCAGCAGAAGTGCTCCAAGCACTGGAACTCATTAACAGATAATGAACTAATCAAAAAAGCAGTGATGCTGCCTATCCAGGTAGGACAGGAAGCCAAATTTACACCTGACAAGAGGGGTAATTAGAGACCTTTAATGACAACAGGAAATATCAGATGGGGCACCAGAAGCATTAATAATTGATACCATGGAAGGCTCTAACATTCTCATTTTTATAACTGTTCAAGTGCATTTTATTATATGTGCTATCAAAGAAAGCATCTAATTAATTAGCCATTCCAAATTCCCTTCATTCCATACTCCCCTTAAACATAAGAAGGAAAATTAAACTCTCAGATTTTCTATCAAAGATAGATCACTATAATTACAAATATTGAGTTGTAGTTCTTGAGATCTCACCCATATCATTGTCTCGTTGCAAGTGATTCAACATAAACTGAATGGGTTCCTTTGGTTGGTGAATCAAGAGTTCCTGTAGCATGATCTGCAAAGAATTGGGGTCAGATCAGAAGGAAACAAAGTCAGCATCTCATGAGATTCAAAGGTTTTTTAATGCCCAGCCATAGACCCTGGGAATCTCTAGTCTGGCAGATGCTGCCACAGATATAACTGATCATAATTTCCTATCTTGCTATCAAACTCTCCCCCTTCCCCTACCTCCTACAGGCTCACCCAAAATGCCTAGGGTTCAACATGCCAGTTGGCAACTATTTGTGTCCAGATGGGCAGAATGACAAGAGAGATGACTCTTTCAACTGAAATTTTGTGTATTTTGGGTGAGGTGGGAAATGGGCACCAAGAGACAAAGTGGATCTACTTCTTGTCTAGTGAACCTTTTACAACTTTAGGCCCGAGCAAAGTTTCAGAGATCTGGTAACAATGTATACAATATTATTAGTGGGATAGACATAGCAACGGGGAAAGGGATAAACAAATATTGCTTTATCCACAGGTCTCTCTGTTGTCTCTCTCTTTGGTATTTTCCAGAGCAGTGCCCTCTACTGAACTTCACTACAGTCTGAATGGTGTCTGGTATTATCTAGTCATGTTCAAAAAAAAAAAAAAAAAGGAAACAAGGAGAAAAAGCATGAAAATTAGCAGTTTCTGATGGAAGCTGAATATGCATGTATGTCAACAAGGATTTTTTAAAAATTTAAGATAATTACTAAGAAATTTTAAATCACACCCTAAAGGGAGCCAATACAAAAGTTGTAGGGATTACACTGGCCCCCAAGGTAATGTTCCAACTTTAGACCTTTCTAGGCCTCAGTTTCCTCCTCTATAAAACAAAGGAGTTGGAATAAATGGCTTCTAAGGTCCCTTCCACCTTGATATTCAAAGATTCTAGGGTTTCCATAATCACTCTTCATCCCCAGAAGTAATATGCTGAACTCACTGAACACAACACTTCCCCTTTTTCTAACAGTTTAAATTTGTTCATCTATTTATAAAAGTTTATTTAGCTCTTTCTCTCTTCCCAGTCTCTTCAGTGCTTTTCAAAGGTGTTGGCTATTTTTGCAAGTATCTGTTTGCTGATAAAACTTTTCCAAAGCCAAACCCTCCCTTTAACTGTTGTCAGGAGGATTAAACACAAACTACAGCAAACTTCTAAGTACTAATTACTGCAAACGGGGATGGAGGAACTCTGTCAATCCCAATTCTCCACTGGAGAAGCATCTAGGAATCCTGATTGAGTCCTTGACGCCCCTAAATTTGGTCCTGAACGTCTCTGATGGGAAAAGCCCTTTTAGTGGGACCCATTCTATGGAGCCCTGGGTCCTTCGCTGACTCAGGTCAAGGCCAGAGTGAGGAAAGCCCTTCTCTTTTATCTATTCAGGCCGTCCGAAGAGATGAACGAGGGGAAACAATCTGCGGACTTGGTTTTCCTACCGACGACTTAGCTGCAGAAAAACCACTTTACAAGGAATCACGATCCCCATCAACTGCTAATTCTGCAATAGAGGCTAATAAATGAGGGGTGCCGCTCCCACCAGCCATTCCAGTCTGTCTGTCTATCCTGTCCCCATACACAAGATATGGGCGACCCCGAAAGTCGCGATGCTGCCCACGCCCGAGTTGAGACAGGAGAGGGAGAGGAAACCCTGAAGGAGCTTCCCATGGCACCTGCATCAACTCGAAGATATGATGGTGCTCTCCATATTGAGGCATTTCCACTGGGATATGGTGGGGGGCTGTGGTGGCGTCCATGTCGCCGACAGTTGTAGAAGGAATAGTTTTAGCAACCTACTCGTCGCTAGGGACGCGAACGCGCCGCCTAGTGCGTCATCCACCCCTGGCCGCCCCCCGCTCCGGGCCACAGCTCCACCCAGGATGGGCTGAAGGTTTGGATGGCCGCTGGTGTATACCGGCACTCGAGCCCCAGACCCTGCGAACTGATCGGGACCTACTCACATCGTTCCCTTTGCTATCCAACTGCCCAGTCTTTTCCTTTCTTCCGAGTGTCCCCGCTCTGGTCTCGTGACACCCCCCTTTTAATTCCGCGGGGCAAGGGCGCTTATCTGGACAGCTCACCCCTTCCCCCAAAACTGGATAAGTTTCTGGATAAGGAACCCCCAACTTTGCCGGCGCTGGCCCCTGTAAAGGAAAAGCACACCGTATCTGGACATCAGGAGATTTAGTAGAATACTGTTTTTGTAACTCTACCACTGTGGAAACTCGGCTAAATTCTTTTCCCTCTCTGGGGCTCGATTTCCCCATCTGTAAAAGAAAGTTGAGGTACATGATATCCTCTCAGAGTGACGTTAAGCAAGTCATTTCCCTCTCAGGGCCCTCAGATTAAATGATGAAGCTCTCAGATCCATCCACATTTTAGAAGCAGGCATTTAAATCCGGTACTTTGGGTTAACTCAGAGCTCAGGATGGTCCTACTTTTGGGAGGATTTCAGGCAGGGAGAAAGATGAACTAGAAGAAAACTTTTGGGATCGTTTAATCTAATTCTCTTGTTTTACTGAGGCCCTGAAAGATTCAGTGATTTGCTCAAGTTTACAAGGGGAATCCGTGACAGAACTGGAACTGGAAATCATGTCTCGATTTCTAGTCCCATGGCTCATTTTACTCAAGCTTACATGGCCACTTCAGGAAAAACTATGCTTCTGCCGCCCTTCCATTCTCCCAAGCACACAGGAGCATAAAAAAAGACCATCCCCTTTCCCTACCCCCAAATGGAGAACCAAGCTCCTGGAGTAGGGTTGCTTACTGAGAGGGGATTGCCTCGTGACCCAGTTGCCATGGTACCCACAGTAACAATAGCCCTCTAGCCCCGCCCCCTTCCTGCCTCTGTCTTTCCCCCTCCCTCTTCCCCTCTCCCCCCTCCCACCCCGGGCAGTGCCCGGGGCCCACAAGCACCAGTGGGGTCGCAGCAGCTCAACTGACTCCAGGCAGGAAGCCGCAATTTCTGGACATGAAAGGTTAATGAAAATGACTGGGGGGTGGGTTTACACCTGAGGGGGGCAAGAGCCAGTTAGTCCCCAGTATCAGTTTTCCTGTCTTTTCTCTACCTTATTAACACAGGGCAGGGTTGGCTAGAGTGATAGGATTGAGAGGAGAGGATGAAGTTGCAGATATGTAAGGTGTCCCCAGCTGGCTACTAAATCTCCTATACTGGAAGTATGGTTTCTATGAGTGCTTCAGACCAGTGGTTTCTGAGTCCTGACCTTGGGCAAATCATTTCCCCTCCCTGGGCTTCAATTTCCCAATCTATAGAATGAGGAGTTTGGATTAGATAATCTGGTCTCTAAGGACCTGTCCCTTCAAATTTCATGGCCCTGTGATTTCCATATCTGTTAAGGGGATGCAGGTGAAGTCATCACAGTCAAGGAGAAGTGCCCCTGTTTTGGGGAATCAGGCACAAGGTTAGATGTAGTGGCCCCTTTAAGCCTGGGAGAGACACCTTAGAGAGAATTAGAATTAGAATCTCTCCAACCAGTCCTTCTGGGATAGCCATCTGTCTCAATATCGTGGGTGGAGGTTGAAATCTTGAGGGTTTTTACTTGACTGTTAATGCTTTCTTCCTGCAAAACTTGCCTCTACCCTTGGATTTTTTGGACTCTGCAATTGGCAATGTAACTGCTGAGCCTGATTCCTTAGGGGTTTCCATAGAGTCTAGAGTTACCCTATGCCAATTTCAAAGCAGTTTCCTCCAAAGCATTCTCTTTATATTAATTAGAACAGTTATTTCATTATTATTCTACAGACCAGCATTTCCCATACTGCTGTTCTAGGAAACTCTGGAATCGATAAATATTCTGTGGGAAAAGTTTGAAGCTAGTAGAGTCTTGTTTGCGTACCCCTCCCCCATTTTAAAATGAAATTTATATATAAATATATAATTTTAAAATGAAATTTATATATAAATATATAATTTTAAAATGAAATTTATATATAAATATATAATGAAATTCCATATGTATCAGACAATTTTTCTATATGAAAATGTTTTTTACATGTAGTATAGCCTCTACTTTGTTCCAAAATGTCCTCAACTCTTATTTTTCCCTTCAGGGAAGAGAGGAAAAGGATTCCAGGCACACACAAACTGTACTCCTCTCCCCCTACTCCATTTATTTAGTTTGAAATTTTCAGTGCTTTGGGCCTGTCATTTATGCTCCCACTTCTGAAGAACTCGAATCCTCCTTGTTACTCCCTCTGCTCTGTTTGTTAGAAATCCATCTACCATGTATACACACCACCCTGAGAGGTTGAAATCTTGTCAACCAAACTTAATCTGATGAGACAGCAAAGATGTTCTGCTAAGGGCCTACTGTGGGCAAGACAGAGTGAACGTGTTTGAAAAAATTAGAGAATCAAACTTAACTCCAGCATTGAACTTTAGTCCTGTAATATGGACTTAGGGTTTTCTAGTATCCTAGGAAAAACTTTCTACTACAAATCAAATCATGAAGCCAATACCAAGTCATGAACTGAGAAATATAGAAACTCATTTCATTTCTGGGTTGTGCTATTGTATGTATACCTATCATGGTTTCTTTTAAACAAAAATTATTCAAGGGATTTGTTTGAAGAGTATGTGATCTATGTTAAGTATTGCCTAACCAGTTCAGCAGACCCAGCGTTCCCTTGTGTTACTAACACCTGAGTGACCTGGGAATTAGCTTAAAAAATTCAATAGCAGAAGATGAATTGTTATCTCCAGTTGCGGGGCAGACAATTTTCATTAAGAGCAGTAGTGTTTGGTGTAACTGTAAAGAAGGTTTGTTTTGTTTTTTGTTTTTTGCTGTTGACTATGATTCTTGAAGACTTTACCTGGTGGTTCTTTAAACCAACAGTTGCCACCTCCAGACTTGGTTCTCTCTCAGCATTCAGACAAGATTTACAACAGAGGGCCCTTCTGCCAACTCCTTATGTGGCCTTGGGCAAATAAATCACTTCCTCTCTTGGGTCTCAGCTTCCCCACCTGTAAAATGACAGGGTTGAATCAGATGCCCTCTAAGCTCCCTTCCAGCTCTGACCAGCTGGAGGTTTGGAGGGTCATGGTCCTGGCTTGGTATGACTTAAGGAAGACTCTTCACTTCTTAGGTTGTAGTTTCTTTATATACAATTTGTCTCTAAAGCCCTTTGCAGCCCTAAAATACCACGATTCCTTCAATAGCAAACTGTTTTCTTAAAGTGTATCTCACTTTGTGGGTTCATCAAACCCAAATGAAGAGAAAAAAAGGGGGGAGGAAGGGAAATGACACCACTGCCACCACCACTACCTTTCCTTGAACAGGGAACAAAAGGAAATCTGCAGTTTGCACTGGAGAGGTTCACTTCCTTCCCTGGACATTTATGAAATGGCTTGCCTTTCCCCTCGTTTATTTTAGGCCGTAGGCACTTTTCATACCATTATTTAATCTTCTTTTGCAGCCTGGAAAAATACAAATCAATTAAAGCCTAAAACCTATTGGGTAATCATTTTTTCCTCACTCACTTCTCCCCACACATCCTGCACTTTGTGACTTTCATCCATACTAATTTGGTTGCAAGTGACTCTTGTACAAGGAGACATCACTTTGGATAGCTTATTACAGCTGCTCTCTTGACATGGATTCTGTGTGCATGTCATAAGTCACTAGGATCAAGAGCAGAGGCAGCTTCCCTCTCCAGGGCTTTTGGAACCACTAGACAAGATGGCTTTTGCATCCCAAGAGAATTTGACATCCAAAGGGGTACCTTATTGGGGCCTAAGCACTTTATCTGGTAGCCAAACTTGACCCCTGTCTCTTTCAGAGCTGAGCATTCAGAGGCACAACATAAGTCGGACATTCCAGCCATAGCTACCACAAGTGGGATTGTGAGTAAGAGTAAGTTTCACTAGAATGGACTGATAGGGCAAGAAATGAAACCTCTGTGTAGGTATAGAAGGAACCCTACCAATGTACAGTCCATGGCCTTTATCTGCAGCCAACTGGAGGACCAACATGCTTTCTCTCTCCCCACTTTTGCATTTAGCCCATTGAATCCTGGAGGCAGATTTAGGTAACTTTCTATCCTTACTGTTACTTTTGGGATCCACTTGTACCTGTGGATATATTTACAGAGTGAGCTCATATGCATGGAAATGCTACCTTCATTCAACACACATTAAGTGCTTTGTATATTGCTGCAGTTAGGCTTGAGAAGATATGTTCTCAAGCAGGTTATAAACTAGTTAGGAAGATAAGACGGGTGCAGATGAATGGAATACAAACTACAATGTGCAGATATTAAAGTCTGAAATGTTATAAATTGCAGGTTGGATGTTTCCTTGTGTCTCCTACAGACATACACACACATACACACACACATACACACACACACACACACACACACAGTTTTTTCCTACATCAGTGAGTTCATGGTGATGGAAACTCCACTAATACAGAAGATCTGCAACTCAATCTTAGAGAGTTGGGGAGAGGGGAGCAGGACTAAGAGGTCAAAAACCACACATCATACACCTAGTATATATGTAGAAGAGAAAGAAGCTGGTTCCAGGTTTTTCTGCCTGGAAGGTCTTATGTCAATATACTGCACAGACAGAGCTGCCTATTAGATGAGTTTTTCGACTTCCCCTTTTACACCTTGTTCTTTCACTCAATTCCTCTGTCTGAGATTGGCTCCATATCATTGTTGCTGTTAAGTCATTTCAGTCACTTCTGACTCTTCTTCACCCCATTTGGGGTTTTCTTGGCAAAGATACTGGAGTGGTTTGCCATTTCCTTCTCCAGCTCATTTTAAAGATGAGGAACTGAGTGAGACAAAGAGGGTAAGTGGTTTGCTCAAGGTCACACAGCTAGTAAGTGTCTAAGGTCAGATGTGAACTCAGGAAGATGAGTCTTCCTGATTCCAAGTCAGTGCTCAAGACCCATTGCACCACTGAACTGCCCTGGCCCTATATCACTTCTACACAAATTTTATTAATACCCAGGGGAAAATTACCTTTTTTTTCTGAGTCATCCGAACCTAAAAATTTCCTCCTAAATGACTAAAGCATTTAACTGTTGTCTCCCTTTGGCATCTGACTTCCTACTTCCTTCCATCTCCTGTCATGAACTTTTCCTGTCTTATTTCTTACGTTTTTATTTTACAGGAGTTCTATAATCTTCTCTAGGGCAAGGTCTGTCTCTTTTACTTCTGTATAAAGCACAGCCTTGTGCAGGCACATATTCAATAAACATCTATTGATAGATTGATAGTTGACCAGGCAGGCTAGTTAAGGTCACCTAGTCACAGGCCTTATCTTGTTCCTTTACTATTTTCTCTTGTTCCAAGGTTGGGGAAAGGGCAAGGCCAACAGTAAGTCCATTTTTCTTTCTTTCTTCTTATACCTGTCTAGCCCCAAATTAGACTCCCATTGTACTTCTCACCAATTGTCCAGGGCCTGACTTCCCACCCCAACCCCACCCAAACCCCACTCCTCTCAACACATACCTATCCTCCCATTAGAATATTACTAGTTAAAACAGACTTTTTCTTGATCCAGGAACATTGAAGTTTCCCTTGTACCCTTCAACACCAATGACAACAACAATCATCCTCCTGACAACAAGAGTCAGAGGTTAAGCAGAAGTCTTATCTCTCCCCACCAATCCCCAAACTTCAGAGAAGGTGGCATCTAGATAGCATTTCCCGCAGAGCAGGTATTGTTCTCCCAGACCGCTTGAGGACTTGACTTCATCATGGTTGATGGATTACTCCATTATCTTTACAGTAGACTATGGTACATGATCATCTATAGTCCCTCCTGGTTTCTCAGTTCCTTCATTACCACCACACTAGCTTACTGCTCCTGATTCTGAAACTGCCCTGGTTCTCCCCTCATAGAGACAAGACTAAGCTAAAAAGGCCTCTTTTTTTTTTCTTCTGAAGTTTACACCTTACTGACACTGTCAGCTTTCCTTAGAGTTGGCTTTACTTGAGGAGAATGATGACCTTCCTTCCCAGCTTTGCTTTTCCGAGATTCTGTCACCTTTTGTGTTAGATACTTGGGCTGTCATTTCTTATTGTCCCCAAGATTCTGGGGAAATCTATAGAGTACTCTTTAAAGAAGTCTAAAAGAAAGGAAACAGAGTCAGGGGAAACTTTTTGTTTTTTAGGATATAGCGAATGATTTTAGGTAGAGGTAAAAGAGAGAAGGGATTGCAACAGATATTGGGAAATATTGTAAGAAGCAAGATTCTGTGACAGAGAAAAGAGGGAGGCATGGGAAATAAAATTGAAAATATAAATAATAGTAAAGTTATTAATGACCTTAGAATCCTTCTAGCCCAACTAGCTCATTTTTCAGAGGTTCAGAGACAGGAAAAGATCTACCCAAGGTTAGTGGCAGAGTTCAAAGTCTCCTAGACCCAGGTCTTCTGAATCCCAGAGACCAATGCTCTTTGACTACACCAGTTAGAGGGGTTAGCCCTGGCAAGGAAAAGGATACTTCCTTCTCAGAACAGAACTGGCTAGAGAAGGGGAAAAAAGAAAACTGAAGATTTTATGGGGTATGCAGAAAAGGAATCAATGAATTTCAAGTTGGATAATCTCCATATTTCCAGAATACAAAATGAAGGTATTTACCAAGAGTGAGGGAGGAAGGAGTTGGGAGTCCATTGCTGAGAAAGGTGAATAAGGTTTAGGAAAGCTTCTGCGGGGTGGA
This sequence comes from Notamacropus eugenii, assembly GCF_028372415.1. Lineage (NCBI taxonomy): Eukaryota > Metazoa > Chordata > Mammalia > Diprotodontia > Macropodidae > Notamacropus > Notamacropus eugenii. The sequence goes on from NC_092872.1 coordinate 484,911,857, forward strand.
GAAAATGGACCAAGGGAAAATGCACCAAGTCAAGAGATGGAGTGATTTGTTCTTCTTCTTGAGAAGCAACAAGGATACCAGCATCACTGGACTGCAGAATATGGAGAAGTTGGGGGGAGATAAGTAAGAGGTAAGAAGAGTGGGATGGTAGGAGTATGATAGGTCATAAGGGGCTCTGAATGCCATATGATTTTGTATTTAATCCTGGAGGAAACAGGGAGCCACTGGAATATATTGAAGGGGGCAAGGGAAACTGAACACATATAGTTACCATTCATTTTTTCACAAAAATAGAAAGGAAATCTAGATTACATATATGTATAATACATGGAAAGGTAGTCTGTTACCGTATAGCCAGCAAATTCCATGAGGGCTGAGATTAAGTGAGCTAATCTTTGTATTTCCCTCCTAGGACATAACCTAGTTTCTTACTGGAGTAGGTGCTTAATACATGTTTACCAAATAGGTGGATGAATTTGTAAAAGATTCAATTTAGATTCTACTTATTAAAATCTCCCAAAAACTAGTTCTCCACTCCAGAAAACCAAGGTAATGCCTTGCGCCTCTGACGTTCAGAATTCAGGACCCTCCCAGAAAAGAGGGTGTGAATGGATAATTTTCTCTTTGTTTTTGAGCACATGTGGGGAAGATGCCCACTATGTGAATTCAGTGCTCTGGCCAACAGAAGACTCATTCCCTCTTCCTTATCGGTCCCTTAGGATTTTAAGACTTCTTAAGTGACCTTCAAATACAATGAATGAGGTGAAAGAATTACTCAGGAACATCGAACAGAATTACAAACTTTTCCAGCAACAACAGTTCACTTTTATTGCTGCCTTGGAGCACTGCCGGGAGAATGCTCACGACAAGATCAGACCCATCTCGAGCATCAGTCAGGTATGCGGGTCTCTCCTAGGAAATGTGGGAGGTGGGGGGAGGTGATGAGGCCACAGAAAGACACAGAGAACAGCAGCAGATTCTAAATCAGGCCAGCTCACAGGCATGTTCTAAATAATAGGGGCAGTGTCTTGTGCAAGTTCCAGGAATCCGGAAGGACTGAGGCAAGAAGTCACAAGAACAAGGGGTTTATGTTGAACTCTTAGAACCCTTGACCAGCGCGGTGTTTGCTGTAATGTCACCCTTTACTCTCCTCAGCTGAACCTTCTAAACTTGCCGGAATGAAGGGACTCACTTACTGAAGGATCCATTCAGGTCAGGGAGAAGAGATTGGTAGGCTTTGTTCTGCAATCTCAAATCTGGAGGGCAGGCCTTGTTAGATCTCTCCCCACTTTGTGAACAGACATACCCCTCACAAAGCTCTGAGGACGTTATGATCTAGGGAAAAGAACATAATTGGAGTTCAAGGGCCTAGATCCAAATCTTTCTGCCATGTTACCTTGGGAAAGTCATTTTCCTTTTCTGGGCTTCAGGACCATTCTTTCATTTGTAGACTAAAGTGGTTGAAATAGATTGTTTCTAAGTCCTTTTGCAGCTCTAGATCCTAGGGTCTCTAGGTCACTAGAGATCTGTGGGTTTGGCAACAAGGGATAAGGAAGACTCCCTATTTCTTAGCACTGTGTACTAGGATCCTCTATTAATATTCAATCAATGTTCAAACTTATACCAAGCTGACTTAGCCTTCACAAGTGCCTAAACTTCAGATAGGAAATAGCTATGAATATTCTTGGTAAGTAACGTTTGGTTCTGTTTCCAATAATGTTCAACTTGACAAGCCCTGCCTTTCTTAAACAGAATGAGGTGCTTGGAAAACAAAGTTCTTGTTAATCACCACACATACACACCTGGATACCAAGGACCTTTCCTGGTAGTTACCAGGGACTGGTTTAGGTTCTCCCTCTCACCCCCACCCCATTCCGATAGGCTGGGATGTGCTGGAACCTGCCCCAACAGGCCACAGAGTCTATTGTTAAGTTTTCTGTGTGAGCATTTACACCTAGCGGCAAACAGTACAAATCAGGGTTTGCGTTATTGTTTTGTTGATTGTTTAGTGGTGAGGAAAATGTTAACAAAGATTAAATTTAAAAGTGTGTAATATGTATCCCCCACTTTTACTCCCACCCTGCCTAGCACTGGCTATAGGTATGGCAATTACTTTTTGTTACTACTCCCAGCCCCCAGGCACACTTAGAGCAGACCAAGATTGGGGCAAGGGTCCAAGGTTACATTCCACTCAAAAAGGAAAATCAGAAGGTAGTGGTTTTCTGTGGAAGAAATGAGAAGGAATGATCTGAGGGGAAAACAGCTTCCAGTTAGGAACAAAAGGCAACTGCACCAAGAAACACCAAAGCTAGACTTTAAAGGGAAGACTTGCTGATTATAAGGCTGCTTAGGGGAGGTTGGGCCATTCATGATGAAGTGTAGGAGAAACTCTTGTGACTCTGTAATGGTGAGAGTAGCAGACCTTTCTGGTGGAAAGAGAATGGGTTGCTTAAACTCTGCGGTCCCATCCAATCAGGCCACTCCTATGGCTTAGATGATTGTTAAATTTTCAGTGTGAGCATTTATACCTCAGAAATTGCAAATCCTAAAAACTGGGGCTTGACTGATTGTTTTGTTGATTGTCTAGACTTGAGAAATTGATGGAGAAAATGTTAATAAACTCAGATTAAACTTTAAAGCATCTAGCGTTTAGTCAGATGTTCAACATTTACCAGGATACTCTTGCTTCCAAGCCTAAGATGTTTCCATTCTTACACTTCTCTTCTGCACTTATATTCTATTTTGTATTATGATTATTGGTATAAGTGGCAAGGTACTCCTACCAAGTTGTGCCCTATCTTACCCATTTTTGTGTCTTCCCCAATGCCTCACAAAGTTCTTTGACCCGAGTAGGTATTTTATAAAAGTTTAATTGAATCTCATTTTAGCTACAAGTGAGCTGCTAAGTTCAGTCACTTGAAAACTTAATGGTCTTTAGCAAATTTTCATGACCAAGGAAAGACTGTCATCCAGTTTTACTAGTTCAGTAATCAGAAAGTGAAAGCGTTCTCAAATTTCTAGGGAAAGAGGGAAAAAAGAAAATTTTCCGCATTCCACCTTAAAAATACAAAACCTCTACTGTTTAAGGTTGTTGGTTCCATTTTGCCAGAGAGAATGCCATTACTACCAAAATAATATTTCCTTCTTTAAAACACTTGGAAAATATTGGAATTGCAGGTTGCATTGCTGGACATGTATTGCAAAAAATGTATGAAAATCCAGATGATTTGTAGTGTAAAATTTAAATCCTGGAGCCTGGATGAAAGAAAGGGTGCCTGCCTCTAGCCCCTTACCCTACTATGAACTCCAAGGTGCTTCCTCATGTGGATAACCATGTCAACTCCATGAGTCCCTGGTCCTTTGCTAAACTTCAAGACAACCCCACCACTGAGTTGGGCTAACACAGTGGTTCTCAAAGTGTAGCCAATCTACTAGAAAAATTTCCATAGCATTCATGGCAATAACGTTACAATTTATACTTTATGTTATGTCCCTAAATAATTGTTTCCTTAGGATATTAGAGATAACTAGGTGCACATCAGATGGAAGGCTGGAAAGAACTGAGTTCAAATAGTGTTTCAGACACTAGCTGTGTGGGAGTGAGCTAATCATTTAATCTCTCAGCTTCAGTTTTTTCATCTGTAAAATGGAAATAATAATAGCACCTACCTCCCAGGTAGGTACAACAAAAATCATTGTTGTGAAAATTAAATGAAAAAACATTTGCAAAGCCCTTTGCAAACCTTCAAGTATTATATAACTCATAGCTATTATGACTATATTTTAAGAAAAAGCTCTCAACTAAAGTAGACTCATTCATTGATTAACACCTAGGAACAGAGGTATGCCCTCATAGGATTTAGAGGTAAAAAGTATATTAGAGATAATCTTGCCCAACCCTCATATTTTACAAACACAGAAACTAAGACTCAGAAAATTAAGTGACTTGTCTAAAGCCATTTAATTACTCAATTATAAGGATTCAAACACAAATCTTCTGACTCCAAAAGCAATGTTCTTTCCATTATGCCACAAAAGGGATGGAACCAAACGAGCCTCACAAACAAAAGGATTTGAACCAAAGCGTTGGTTACAAAGTTTGAGCCTTCCAAACTGAAGAAGTCTGCACTGAAAAAAATACTAGTTGGGCTCTTTCTGGGTGGCCCCAGCAGGGGTGTGGATGTGGGGAGGAAAGTGTCAATGGGTGGGAACACCATTGACCTATGTCACACTCACATGCTCCTGCAGGTGCAGAACTACATGGAACACTATTGTAACAGTAGCACTTATAGTAGGATCCTTCACATGTTCCTGAAAATCTGCACTGAGTTGAGCAAGCTCTGCCAACAATTTGAGTCCCTGCATCCTGGCACCCCAGCCACCAACAACATCTTGGAGAAATGCAAAATCCTTGTCAGCCAAAGCAATGACCTGAGCAGCCTGCGGGCAAGGTAGGGACTTCCTCATTCCCACCTCAGACCTTGGGAGGAGTTTCTGCAGAGTCCTGAAGGACTAGCCTTCATTCTTTCTTCCTTGCTGAGGTTGGAGGAGACAACTGTTGTCTTGAGTGCTGGACTTAAGAGACCTGGATCCAAGGCTTTTTTCTGATATTTACTAGTTGTGTAGTCAATTAAAACTCATCAGGCTCCAGTTTCCTCCTCTAAATAAAAGTAATGCTAATACTTTTAATATTTGCCTCCCAAAGTTACTGTGAGCCAAGCATTTTGCAAACTCTAATGTCCTACGTAAATACTAAGTATCATTACCTGGGGGTAATCTCAGAACTGTCATCCTTCATTCCTATTTCTTCCATAGCACTGCACAGTGGAATTGTCCAAATAACCTTCTAGAAAACCACAGGCCAAAGAAGGGACAATTCAGAATCTCAAGATTCACTAAAGCCAACACCACCCTGAGGGGCAATGGAAAATAGAGCCCTATCAAGTAACACAATATAAGTGCTCCAAAGAGTCCCAGGTCCTTAGACAGCTATGCTTTCCATAGATTTCTTGACCCACCCTCATTCTCTTCAAAGGGATCTGTCTATAGCAGGGGTTTGAAAAGACAGTGAAGCAAAACTAATTTGATTTTGAGACTGATCTACTTTGCTAGATCTTCACTAATCCTGGGTATTCCTTTAAGGTTCTGTCCTGGGCCCTTATCTCTTTCCCCAATCCCACTGGATAATTCAACACCTCCCTCAAGTTCATTTATCATCTTTATACAGTTGGTTTCCAGATTCCGGCATCCAGCCAGCCCTACCCTTTCTCTTAAGCTCCACTCTCCCATCACCTCCCATCACTTCTTTGGACATCTTGAAACTAAGTTCTCGAACTCAACATGCCCCAAACATATCTTTGCCTCCAAACCTTCCCCTCTTCCAAATTTCCCTATTGCTGTGGAGGGGGCCTGTTATCATCCTGCTCCTAGAGACTCATGACCTCAGTGTCACTTTCAACTCCTTACTGCTACTCACCCAGACATCAACAAATCTGTTGCCAAATACCTATGAGATCAATGTAAAACACTTTGCAAACCTTAAAGTGTTATGGAAATGCTAGTTATTATTATCTTCAAAATGTCTCTTGTACATGTCCCCTTCTGTTCACTTGCACAGCCACCATCACAATTCAGCCCCTCCCTGCTTCTTCTCCCTTGGACTATTGCAATAGCTTTCCGATTGGTCCCCCTGACTTAAGTCTCTCCATAGTCCAATCCATCTTTCACTCAGTTGTCAAAGTGATTTTCCTAAAATGCAGGTCTGCCTCATGTCACCTCCCTCCTCATCTTTTGTTTGGCATTTATAGCATTTTACAACCTTGACTCCTTTCTACCTTTCTAGTTTTCTTATGTTTCACTCTCCTCCATGTATGTTACACTGGCCTTTCTTGAGGTTCCTTGCATATAACAAACACTCCCTCTTCTGACTCTATGACTTTTCATTGGCTAGTCCCCATGCCTGGAATGCCCTTCCTCCTTCCCTCCACATTCCCTTGCTTCAAAACCCAGCTCAAATCCTATGCCATAGATTGTTAGCTCTCAGAGGTCCTGCCTATATCTGCTGCACATCCCCTTGCACACAGTATACTACCATTCATTTCTTCAAAATGTGTCATCTTTATTACTAATCAGACACCTCTAGTCCCCACCCCCCTCACCCAGTACACATGTATCTAGACAATGGACTGGGGAGCCAAATGTAGATAAGGGCACACAGAAGCAGCATACATTGTCGTTCATCATTTCAGTTGTATCCAACTCATTGTGACCCTCTATGGGGTTTTCTTGGCAAAGATAACTGGAGTGGTTTGCTATTTCCTTCTCCAGCTCATTTTACAGATGAGGAACTGAGGCAAACATGATTAAGTAACTTGCCCAGGGTCACATAGCTAGCAAGTGTCTGAGGCTGGATTAGAACTCAGATGTCTTCCTGACTCCACGCCAGCAGTCTATCCACCGAGCCACCTAGCTGCCTTGCTCTACATATACCCATTCCTTATTTAACTGGACAAAGTTCGTCCTGATAAAAGTTTAGGCAGCCTAGTCCCCTTCTAGCACCCACTCCCACCCCCAAACCCAGCCCAGTGAGAGAATGAGGTTGTAGTTATGAAGCATTTCTACTAGAGAGGTAAAGGTAGTCTTGAATCCAGTTTCATGCTTACTTGCTATCTGTGTGACCTTGGACAAGCCACAACTTTTCAAGGCCTTTTTCTTCAGCTATAAAATGAGGGAATGAGAAAAATTTAATGTCTTTCTCTGCTCTAAAGTCATTGATGGGCTCTATCCATTCCTGCTCTGGGGTCACTCTTCCCCTCCCTACAGTGCTCAGCTATTCTCAGGCATGCTTTCGTGGATCACCCCACATCCAAATCTACATGTAGGACCTATGGAGCCTTCCCCTGCTCTCCAAAAGCAGGGTTCTACCTGCCATGAATGAATTACATGGCACTGAGTGACTATAGTTTGGCAAGATCAAGTGTTAACCAGGGCTTAACAAACCCTTTGCAGCAAAAGGATGGGTCTGGGTAGGAATGACTGACTCCTGCTTACTAAGCCTGGTCTTTTTCCCACCATAGATACCCGCATGATGTGGTCAACCACTTGAGCTGTGATGAGGCAAGGAATCACTATGGAGGAGTTGTGAGTCTTATCCCTATAACATTGGACTTAATGAAAGAATGGATTGCCCACTCTGAAAAATTACCACGTAAAGCAGTTCAACACGTGAGTGACGAGGAGGGTGAAAAGAAGAGCACAGGAGGCAAAGTTAGCTGCCATTCCGTTGCCACACAGACTTTGGCTAGGAAAGAAAGAAATAGGGATCCCAAGAAACATTACAAATTTAGAAAGAAAAATCAAAGGAAAGTTTTCAAGCCTCCATGGAGACCACCTGGTGGACCTACCCTTTAAAAATTAAAGCCAAATATATTAAAATGGATAAGTTGGGGGTGGTTTCTTATTTAATTTGGTATCCACTGAGCTTTCCACTTCTATTAGTACCCCAGTCCCCCATAGCTTCTGCCATATCTTCACTTGAAAATGGGCTGGTCCAGACATTACCATAAGCCACTTCCCTTTCCTTTTCCCTCCTACTCTAACTTTTCCCAGCCTATGAATCAGGTCATATACCAACAAAAGAAGGTCTCAACTTAGGTGAGAAATAATTAGAATAGGTGGTATAATTTACTACTAAGCAGTTGTGTGACCTTGGGCAAATCACTCTGGGCTTTAGTTGAGGAGGTTCATCCTATGAATAGATTAAAGGAATGAATGATGATGGGGGTGGTATTCAGAATAAAGGGAACAGGGTGGCTCCACTAAAACTTTACTTTGTGAGCTGCCTTATCTTGGTCTAAAATTCCTCCCTTCCCATACAGGTGAACAAGTAGGAAAAGGAGGGAGTAAAGTTTCCCCCACCTCCTCCACTAGACATACCTGGTGAGTCAAATCACCTGGGTTCTGTTCTCTACACCAAGACTATCATGTACCTTTGGTCAAGTCATATTTTTTCTCTGCCTTTGGTTACCTGCCTGTAAAATGAAGATGTTGCTTTGCTTCCCACTTTATAGGAATGCATATATTTGCTGTGACCTTTTAAAGTGCTTTTAGCTCTTTGAAGTAAAGCTAGTAACTGAATGGGATCAATTCATACTCCCTATCCCCTATTCTTACTAGTATGCCATATTAGCAGATTAATCCTACTTCAGAATCATTTGTGGTCCAACATTTTTTTAATGTGTCACTAGCATCAAGCCCTACCAGTAGTGATGTCTGACTGTTGGTTTTCCCTTTACAGGGGGCGACTTAGCTTCTGTACTCTTGTTTCCTCGGGGGAGACACTCAAGAATTAAAGTGCTCCACCAGCCATCTGGCTTGGTTTACTGGGATTTTCCCCTTACTGTACCCTCGATTTATCCTAAAACATCCAAGGACATCAAACTGTCATCAAACAAGCAGAAATGATTATGCCTTTTTCATTGTAATCTAGGCATTACTTGCCCAATTAACATATAATCTTATTAAACTAACCACAAGTGTTACACGAGAAAGAATCCTAACTTTAAGTTAGCTAGAGTAAAAAAAGGGGAGGGATGATTCCTTTTTTTTAAATAGCCTTAAACAGCAGGGTCATTTAGGGGGGTGGAGAGGGTAAGAGGTGGGTGGAAGAGAAGATACAGACAAACATACCTATATCTGACATTACTTTAAGATACAAAATTTGCTGAGATCAAATGAGATGTCATTCTTAGGGTGGTAGTGGTATATAAGTAACTCCTCGTACATCTAAGGGAAAAGAAGTCCAAAATGGTCACAAAGGCAGAGTTCCTTGCAAAGTTAAGACTTTCAGTTGTCTAATGGAGCTAACTTACTACACATTTGAGTTGTCAAAATTTTAGTTAATTTGAGTTAACTTATGTTACAAAACCTTAACATAAATCAATTCCTCCATAATCTTTGAGGTTCACAAAAGAAGCAAATGTTCTGAAAGTGATATAAACAGTACTTCCTAGGACAACCACAAATGTTGCAAATATTTCTCTAATCACTGGTGTGTTGACTCTATCTAGTGGGACCTAAACAAAATAAGGACAAAGGTAGACAAAGAAATAAAGTCAATTTTTATATATTATTTTACATTACTATTGTTTTATTGTTCACCTTGTCTCATCTAAAAATTCCTCTGCGTGAGGCTGAGTACTGAACAAAAATCTGACAACTCAAGCATATCATTCATCTACCAAAGTATTCCAGGTAAGTGTTAAGAAGTTCGTAACCTTTGGATATAAGGAGGATACTCCTGTTTTCAACTAGTTGTTTACTGTTGATAGTGTTTACACCAAGTTACCCATTCTTGTCTGGTCCCTTTTTGGTCATAACCAGGAGGTATGATCCACATACATACCAGTCTCTCTGCTATGGATTCAGTTAAAAGAAACATTAAGTATCTATGTGTGAAACCCTGGCAGCCTAGGCATTAGGTATTAGCAAACAAACCCCAGATCTTGAACTTGGTAACACACTGTCCCTAGCCAAGTTTCCAAGTACACAGACTGGTTAAGTTAGTTATACTGAAAAGAATTTTGTATGTTAAAGAGAACTAAAATCCTATTTTTTATTATTTAAAAACGATAAACTTTGCCCTCACATCCTCAGAGGCCAGCACAAGGCCCCCATCTCAGTTTAACACAGAAAAATAGTGCAAAACAATAAATTTTTATTTGTTCACAGTTAGACACAAGCAACTGCCTTGACATTTATAGAACATTCTAATAAGGACAGCAAAACCTTTTGATTCCAATTCTCATTCACTAAGATTGTACCATTTTTGCTTGCAGTTCATATTTATGGCATTTATTTTGGATTGTTTTTGACATGCTTACAAGTGTGAGGCAGGGAACAGATTGAACCTTTTTGACAAAAGATGACATTTTTAGATCTGAACTAAAAGCAGTTAAAAAAGAAGTGTTGCCACTTTGCCAGAGGATCCCTTTAAACTGCAAGTTCACTCTATTATTGTGAAGTTTCATGGTTGAGGTTTACAAAATTAGATTATGTCCTTAGCAAAAAAAAAAAATCTGTTCCTCCATAATCTTCATGGTCCACAGAAAAACAAAGTCTTAGGAAAGTGATTCCCAATTCTTCCTAGTGTAAAACACCTGGTGCTCCTGGGTAAACCCACATTGGAGTCAACACCATATGATTCTCCTATAAAGAATACCCCCTCCCTCCTCTCCAAACATGGCACCTGGATTTAGCCTACAGGTTTCAAATTCCCAAAGGTATCCTCTGAAAGATCTAGATCAGTAGGTAAGCCAGTCTGTTTACTCAAGGATAATTTTTGTGGCAAAGTTACATTTATCATTATCCACTGAGCAATGGGGAAAGAAGGGACAAAGAAAGACACTCTATCTTCATTAACTCATCTCAGGGGTAGTAAAGCCATGAAACTGCCCATTCACAGTGGTATCAGCTTAACTTTGTGGACAAACCAGAGTTCACTTTCCCCCTCATATTAGCACATATAGATTGTTTTAAGAAAACTGAACCGTTATGTTTTCATTAAGCACAGACGTAGCTAGACAATGGATTCTGGAGCCAAATATAAGAAGACAAGAGCATACAGTAGCAACTCAGGGGCCAGTTCCCTTATATAAACCCATCCCTTATTCAGCTGGACAAAGTTTCTACTGGTAAAAAAATCTCAAGACAGGTGCAATTAATTTGCAAATGGGACTATTCTGAAAACTCCTTACAAAAAGTTACACACACACACACACACACACACACACAGATTTGGACAAGATACAATTTCAAATACTCATTATGGGTCAACTATAAAGCACGTACCATGAAGAGTAAAGAATGCAACAGGCTAAATTGTCCAGAACACTCATTTCTCCATCAGCTACTTGAAGCATACCATCCTTGGGTCAGACTAATGATTCATTCAGCCCAGTATTTTGTCTGATAGTGACAATCAAAGGCCATTCTGAGAAAACATGGCTATTCTTGCTGAAGCAACTTCAAAATGCCCCACCCCCAGTTTCTCTTAATAACCTATTATGGATCAACCTTTCATAAATTAATGTTAATCTTTCTTGAACCTGTAGTTTTTAACTCCAAAGTATCTTATTATTAGCAAACTTCCAAAAGTTTGCTAGCCACTATCAAGGAGTGATCCTTAAGCTTCTCTAAAATTATGTTTCTAGCTTCAAAGGGGTATCTCTAGTTCTAGCATTCCAAGATTTGGTGAAAAAGGCATTCCCTTTAGTAACTTTTTCCATAATTTCATAAATTTTGACCATACCCACTCAGCCTTTCTTGACAAATTTTATTTTTCACTTTTGTCTGTCCTTGCAAAAACTCCCATCACTGCCTGCCTTATTCTTGTCACCCTGTTGACTAGTCTCTGGCTTTGTCTTTTCTAAGCAAATCAAACTGCATATATTGTACATGCAGATGAGTCGTGGTTTGGATGTCTTTTCATTTTGTTTTTAATTCCCTTCCTAATGAAGTTTGCTTCCACTTTTCTGACTTTTCAAGTTACAGCAACATTATCCTTGAGAAATAATGATTCTTAGATCTCTTAGAGGTTAACAGCTCCATCTTTTAAAGCGTGATTCAGAAAAGGTACATTATTGACACATGCTCACACTGAAGTTCTTCTGTTATCTTTTTTCCCTACTTAGATCTCATGAAATTTTCCTGAAACATATCCCCACATATCTCCATTTCCACTACCCAGAAATGCTGAGTATCATCACAAACCTTGATATTTATTTCATTTGTAAAAATGTTAAATGATTGCTCCTAGGAATCCCATTACTGTCCTATCCACAGAAATGACCATTATCTAAGGATAATGAACACTTTGGTTCAAGCTCCAACTCAATTTTCAACTTTCTGATAAGACCTTTGTCAAAGGCATTGGAAAAACCTAAAATTTACACCTTCAAATTTGAGCAGATTCAGGCATGATTTCTTCCTATTGTTAGCATATAATTTCCCTTCCTTCCAACTCTGTCCCCAAAGGTCCACAAGATTATACTTATGTTCTTGTTACCATCCTTTACAATTGATTCTATCAACCTGACAGGCACCACACTCACCAATCTAGAGTTCAAAGTCTCACCAAGGAATGGGAATCAATGGTAATCTAGTAGTTCTTTGACCTGATAAACATTTCTAACTGGTTGCACATTTGGCCTAAAAGTTCCTTAATTTTCACCATTTAGTTTGTTGATAGTTCTTTGATTCTTAAGAAGATTCTACTCAATCTGTGATTTATTTATACTTAATTTGATATTGGTCTAGGATACCCTGTGCATGTACCACTATTTGTTCAAATAATTCTGACCCATATATTTCAAGAGAATTTAGAAATGGAGAACCTGTCTTCTATATCCTTTTCATCCCCTAAAGAATTTGTTGGACTGTTCATCCAGTGTTCCCATTGATTTTCTAGTTTAACCATGTAATTAAAGAATTGCACTATTGGTTTTTAAGTCCTTCAAAAATATATATGCAGAATGCTTTTTTTTAAAAGCCTATCATATACCTGATCTTCACTGAAGACTTAAAGTTTTATGTAATTACAGAATGTTTGACCTGAATGGGACCTCGTAAGTTATTTAACCCAACCTCTCTCATCTTATATAAACTGAAGCTCAGAAAGAGGAAATTCCTTAGTCAGTCATAGTTTAGTCAGTGGCAGAGCTGGGATTAGAACTTTGTTCTAATTCCCAGTCTGATGCTTATATCAGATTACTTCCATTTTAAAAATGATGACTTGTACAATCTCTCCAGATATATATATATATATATATATATATATACACATGACTATAAAGATAAAAATATTTTTTTTCTCCTTCCAAAGGCTTCCTTTAATTCATTTGTTAGCTATATAGGGCTTTGTGCAAGTACCTAGTATTTTTCAACTCGTAGCACGTGTTTTTCCTGGATTTTATAGAGCGTATGTTTTAAAAGTTTCAAGGGTCACCATAACTTTTCAGTTAGAAATGTTATTTTGGCTTTGTTGCCTCTCCTAAAAATTAATAATTTTTTATTAAAAGTTTGAGGCTTTCCTTCTCCAACCAGAAAGATCAAACTAAATGTGCTGTGATAGTTACTGAAATATTGGGTCACACATGAATAAATCCAGACTAGTTTCAGCCTACAACTCTGAAGTTATTCTCTAAACCAACTCATTAAAAAAACAACTCCACAAATAATAACAAAAACCCCTTACCTCCGCATCTCGTCCTGTTGAAATATTCAGCCAGATTAGGTGTGGCTATCACAAGTCCCCACATTATTAGCCAGCTTACTTTTGCCAATTCTAGTCTAGTCATTTCCTGCACAGTCTCAACAGGGGAAGGGATACTAGAGTTAAACCTTATTAGTACTTATTTTTATTATTTAAAGCATGGAGTTTCCCGTACTTCCTTACCCAGTTAGATTTAAGAATCTTCATCTTCACCTGGCTTTCCCCACACTTCTATTTTTTCTTACAACTGTCTATAGTCCACAGATAGGCTTTAAAACATTACTTGTAATTCTTGTCTTCACTTACTACCTAGTATTTCAATGGAAGCATTTGTTAGGTATCTAACATTTTCAAGGCTTTGGCAGAGCTGGGTTTTTGGCCACAGACTGGCAGTTGTCTGAAGTACACAGTCATCCTTTGTCCACATATGTCACCCAAATGAGACCAGTGTTAATCCATATTGGTTACAACTTTTCAGATTTTCCCTCAAAACCCATCATCATTGAAACTTGGAATTTAATAGTACCACCCTACCTGCAAACCAAGTACCTAACAAAGTTGGAGTTAGTATGGAAAAAAGCTGTAGCTTTGCTGGCCTACCCTTACTAAGGCCAGAACTAAGAAAAGATGGTCATATAGCTACATAATAAATGACACTGAGGAGATTTCTTTGGAACTTCCTTATCATTTCTGGTGCAGTATTAGAGAATGAGATGAACAAGAGAGGAATCACAAAAAGAAATGGAGAAAAAACAGAAGGAAAAAGGTTCAGCCAGCCCAAGACTTGCATGGGGATGCATTAACTCTTCCACAAGGGTTCCTTAAGTAAATTTCCAGTCTCCATTCTTTCCCTCCCCAGAGTTTGGGTTTCATCACCTGCACACACCCCCCAGTTGTAGTCAGAAGAGTACCAGCTTTTCAGCCAACACCAAATAAATAAGAGGTAGAGGGGAAGGAGGGATGGTGCTTCACCAAACCCCACAGCTCCAGCTCCAGTTCTTTGAAATGGCCAAAGAATGTGTTCACATCAAACTTTCTAGGAAGCATTACCAGAGCCTCCAAAGAACATAAAGGTGAATAACACCAGTTTTTTCCTGACCCACTGCTTTGGGTGCTCATCTTTAAAACCAGAAAGCAGGGAGAAAAAAAACATGCATTTAGAAACCTTCACTTGAAAGCAACTGGCTCTGTAAACTGCATCCTAGAAAGGAACAAAACCAGACTTACCTGTACCACCACCAATTAAGTGATCTGCACTGAAAGCTGGGCAAGCTACATGAACTTCAGTAAAGCAGGAAGTTGTGTGCATTCGATTCAAAGATTAAATTTGGCCTCATATTGCACAGATTTATAGGATGCAATCATTTGGGGAAAAGAGGAAGAAAATAAAAATGCTTATGAATGCAAACTGGCCCTTGGGTTAGCACACACTGCTAGGAAAGAAAGGAGAAGTTTAGGGAAGAGTCAAGAGAAAGGTCAGAGGCATTTCACTGCCAGATCCAAACACCGTTCTGCACTCAGTCTTTTGTCAAAAGGAGCTCAGTCCTATTTCCATGGCCAGAGCTAGCTACGCACAACCTGGAAATGTGATAGCTTTTACACTTGCATTCACGCCTCCCATTCTATGCCAAGAATATGAAAGTTAACACTGATTGACCATCATCCTTTAACTGGGTTCATGCTGAGTCTCATTGTAGTCCATGATACGAAGCTGTCCAACACTTTCCTGGTTTTTAGGAGATGGGTGGGGGTTGTCTAGGCCCAGGGGGACCTTTGCTTCCATGCTTGGATCTTTATATAGTTCAGTCTTTAGTGTCTCAGAAAGGCTGTTGTTGGTCAAGCTGTCCTCATCACACTGGCTTTCACTCTTATTACGAAACAACTCTCGAGCCTTTATGGCAAGGAAGCTCTTTGAACTGGGAAGTGAGCCAACAGTCACAGGGATGCTGGTGGAAGGTTCTAACGTTGTTTCCCACCGACTGCTGAATGGTCCTACCCTCTGATTTGGGGGTTTCTCGGGGGTGGAAAGCTCACTGCTGCTGCTACTACTTCCTCCACCTCCTCTGCTGCCACTACTGCCCCGACTGCTACCAGACTTGGGGGTCTTGGTTTCACCATTTCGGCCAGTGGCCTCTTCATTGTGCCCTCCCAGTGAATCAGGGCAACCTTCATTACAACAGTCAAGTCTGTTAATGACAAGTGAAGGTGGGGGAAAAAGAGATAATGGTTATGATTTGAATTGCCATCTTTTAAAATCTAATTGTTATAACAGCAACAACTTGGAAATGACTGTTGGTTCAGATCTGCTAACCCTAACCAACTCATCTAGTTTGTGACCTTCTATACAACACAGTGGGAGCAGAATCAAGCATAAGCATGAGTTCCCAGGTCTTTGTGAAAAGTAAATTTACTTTATGAAAGTAAATAGAGATTTTAAAAATATCACTGACTCCTACCATTAACTTCTAAGATTAAGGAAGGCTATGTAAAAATATTTTAGGGACTTAAAAAATATGACTCACACAGAATTTCTTCTAGAAGGGCAGGAGTTGAAAGGGGACCCTTTTAACAAACCAAACTGCTTTAAGATATAAACAAAAGGTATAAATGAAGAAAGGTAAATTATAATCATTGGTAAAACTGTTCATACCCCTTAATGAAAAGAAATGCTTACTAAATCAATTACAGGCATTTTTACCTCCCATTAAAATGGCAAAAATGTTTTTAGATAAAATTTAATGTTTTAGTGTGTGTAGGAAAAGGCACTATTACATTAATGGTGGAATTTTAAACTAATGTAGCCTTTTGGGAAAGCAATCTGGCAATAAAACAAGTTTAAAAAAGGCTCATGGGGCAGTTATGTGGTGCAGTGGACAGAATACCAGCCCTGGAGTCAGGAGGATCTGAGTTCAAGTCTGGCCTCAGACACTTGGGAACTGTGATCCTTGGAAAGTCACTTAATCTCAATTGCCTCTCCCTGCCCCTCTACCCCAAAAAGGATCACATCCTTTGATCTAGTGGGTCCACTATCAAGACTATATTTTAAGAATCTTATTTATGTTTGTACCAGACAGGAGATTTAATTGGTACAGGAAATTCACAATGAGAAAAACTCCCCTTTATAATACATAACAACATTTGCCCTGCAAATTAAATCTTTAGAGAATTGCCTGGGCTACTACTAAGCGTTTAAGTGACTTGTCTAGAGTCATAGAGTCAGTATATGTCAGAGGCAGGATTAAACCCAGGATGTACTGACTCTGAGGCCAGCTCTCTATCCATTATGCCATACTATCTCTCTGAACACTATTTTTAAAAAAGACTTAGCTATATAAAATTAAAAGCAATTTTTTAAATGCAAAAATACCCTCAGAAAACCATCACCAGGAAACAATACCTAAAGTTTCAATGAATCAACAGATTATGGTTCATCAATGTAATGAATTGTTGCAATATTTAAATGAGGGACCAAGAAATATGGGAAAACAAAGTAACGTAAAGTGAAGAATTAGAATAGGACACAGTGGCTATAACTATTAACAACATTAGTACACAGATAGAAAAGATATGAAAGCCAGCACAAAATGTATTAAGTTATTTTTTTGTAAAAGCATTTTTAAGACTATGTAGTTTTATTGGGTTTAAAATAAACTACTGCCTTACCTCTTTAGTTCCAAGTATAAATTTATTTGCCAAATATAAACTGATATAAATGTCAAGTCATTTACCTCCAGAACATGGAATCCCACTTTATTCCCAACCTGTCCTTACCTTTCCTCAGCTGCCTCAGCTGCTTCTGTCTTTTCTTCAAGTTTTTTCAGGAGGCCATCTTTCTCCAGTCTACCATACAAATCTAGGATTTCTAATTCAAATGCCTGGGCAATCCTTTTCTGAGCTTCATACCTGCTCTCTACTGCCTGTAGCTGTCCTCTGAAACAGGGTAAGAAAAAATATAAGAAATTACCACAAATTTGAGAGGCTTCACTTATAAACAGCACTTAATACTGCTAATGCAAAACCTTTCTTAATGAAGCTACCTAGCCTGAAGTTTGACATCCTCCAGGTATTTCTTCTGTTCCAACAAAAGATGATCTTTTTTGGCCAGATGAGATTCTAGTTCCAGAATCCTTTTTTGGGAAGTATCAAGCCTCTGATTCTGCTGAAGGAGATGGCTTCTATTTTTCTCTAGTTCCTTCCGATAAGAAGCCTTCATCATTTCCACTTCCTTAAAAAAAAAAAAAAACATAAAGGAAAAAAGTTTGAGTCAATGCTCCTTAATGAATTAAGATTTTTTTTTAAATGAAAGAGATAGATTCTGTTTATGTCACGCACTAAAAGCTAAAAAGTAATTATAATGCCAACCAAAGCAAAAAGATTAGATACTGGCTAGAATCTGCTAAACTAGCCGGTTCAGTCAAAGCATTTATGGCATTTTTAATCCAAAAACTGGCAAGAATCCTTTTCCAAATATGCTGAAGGAGACAGTCCTGCGCTATTCATTTTCAATAAAGCAGATAGCCTGTAACCCACTTATCATTTCTAGTGTTACTGAATTTACCACAATTGAACAACCAAACAAGTATGAGGTTCTTAGGGAAAATAATGCACACTTTTCTAAAGTAAAGGAAACTAATGACAAAGAAAAAAATCATCAGTGACACCTCAGAAGTTGCACTACCTGTAATGTTATATATTGGAAAATCCAAATGCTTCTCTGAGATTGAATACACTCCAACATTGGAGCACAAAACTGTGCCTACGGTATCTAAATGCTTCTCAGCTATAGTCTACTAGGCAAGGACTCAAGAAAGACACTTAGGCTGCTTTTACCTTTTTGACCAGTACAGATGGCTTTGTTAAGAGGCTCCAAAACATTCCGATACATGTTCTGTGGCCCTGAAAGGCTCTTCTCATTCCTCTCTAGAACTTCTCTTGGCAACCTCATAAACTCCCACAAGTTCAATTACCATCTCTAGGCAGATGATTCTGTAATGGATGTGTACAAAACCTAATCTCTATCCTGAACCATAGTCTTACATCACCACCTGGGTTTTGGATATCTTGAAATGAATGTTCTGTGAACATCTCATACAAAAGATGCCCCAAATGGAACTTGTTATACTTCCACTTATCTATTTCAAACTTCCCTCATTACTGTGGAGGGCATCATCAAATCCAGTCACCCAGGCTCACAACCTCATCATCTCTGAAATCCCTCCCTCATATACCTGGCTTGTTTTTCCTATTTAAATATTGCCCTTGGTTTCTCATTCAACTCATATATCCATCTCATTGACAAATCTTGTTGTTTCTGCCTCCCCAATACTTAGTACATTGTTCCCTTCTCTCCACTCTCACAGCCACCACCTCACTATCTCTTCTTATCTGGACAACAGTCTTCTGATCAGTCTCCCTACCTCTAATCTCTCCCCACTCCAATACAGGGAGCTGAGTTGTACTCAATTGCCAAACTGCTTTTCCTAAAGGGTAGGTCTGTTCATGTCATTTCCCTACTCAAAAGTCCACTGGCTCTGTAGGAACTATTCCAGGATCAAATATGAAGTCTTCTGTTTGCCATTTAAAACCCTTTACAAACCAGCTCCTTTTGACCCTTTTATTCTTATATTTTACTCTGCTCCACTGATTGTACAATCATCTACACTGGCCCTCTTACTGTTCCCTGAACAAAGTACTTCATCTCCTGCCTTCACAGCTTTTCACTCGGGGGCTCCCATGCTTAGAATACCTCCTGGAATTCCTGGTGCTTGCTTAAAGACTCAGTTCATATCCAGGTCTTTTCCTGTCTCCTCTCCCCCATCTTCACCCCAAGCCCTGGCTGGTACCTTCCCCTTTGAAATTTCTTCCTGTCTACTTTGTATATATCTTACATGTTTCTATTTTTTCCATGTGGTTTTCTCCATTAGAATATGGCAGGGTCTGCTTTTGTCATAGTAGTTTGGCACACAACAAGTGCTTAGATGCTTTTTTTTTTTTTTGCAGCCTAAATGACTCCTGAAGTTTCACTTCAGTGCTTCTAATAACTAGCATATCTAAGTATAATAAGTACAACTGAGACTGAATACATGAAGTTCTCTACATAACATCTCCCTAAAGTCATTTTTCCCTCCTGTGGGTTTTCCAAAGCCACTAAACCATTCAAATAAGAGTTTAGTTCATTTTTCTAAAATTAACACTGCCTCACTTGAAATAGTTTTATAGTTTATCATTTAGCAAGTGGCTGAGATACAGCAGAAGGCAGCTTGGCCTAATGTGAAAATTATATTTTACCCCCTAAGACTATTTCAGAGGATAGAAAAAAAATATTACGCTTTTCAAATTTTAGTTCTACAAATACTAAACAAGAAAGTGACAGGAATCATTTTAGTATTTACTAATAAAATTCTATTCAATGCAAAAACATTAATAACATTACTCAAATCTATTTATAAAGTTAACATAAGACATTTCCTTCAACAATACTGATGAGTCACAAATTAACATAAGGCCAGGATCAAGATGGTCTTATTGACGAAAGTAAATTCAACAACTAATCAAAATTAAATTCAGAATTAAAAACTAAAGGAAAAGGAAAATGCATGCAATTACTAAGGGAACACATAATCCAGCATGTATCCATATGCCCCCGAGGCCTGACATTTAATAGAACTGGCTCTCTTTTCTGTTCATTTTTTTCTGGCAAAGAGTGTTTGTAGAGGTACAAGAACACACATGACAACTAAAAAGTGCTTGCGTTGTTAGCCTAGGGGACATGGGGGAAAAGCAGATACTAGAGCAGGGAAAAGAATTCTATTATGTAGACTCAGGCTTTACAGGCCATCAGTGAGGCTGGTTTTCTCAACAGCACTCATTTTCAATACCATCTGACTGAAGCCCACATATCAATATTCTACACCAAGAGTTTTCATTTCTCCTCGCCCCAACATACCTGTGTAGTGTCTGCATGCTTGTTCTGCAATTGCTCCAAATACAGCTCATTGACCTCCCCAAGAACTAACAGCTGCCTGTTCAAGAACTCCATCTGCTGCTGGACTGACTCGCTGTTTGAAAGCTAACCAAAACATGAATACACACAGGTACAATACATCAGGCACAAATTCTGCAGAGCTGAAAATTACTCAATGTAACCTACAACACAGAGCACAAGGTAGATACATACTATTTTCAAAAGTAAAAAATAAAGGCTTGAATTGAGACCTCATTATCACCTGGCCTCAGAAGTAAGGAGTTAGAAGGGAGGCCTATCATGTGGTAAAGATAGGAAAAAATGAATATCAAATAGATGATGCTCAAAGAGTAAAAAAAAGCACAACTCTAACAATTCAAAACTGAAAGGGGAACTTGCAAGGAATGAATCTCAGGGCTTAGACAACAAATTATTTAATTGTGTACAACTACCCCAGCTGAGATCTACAGGCCCAGTGGAGTAACAAAGCTAGAGAGAAGACTCACCCATTCCTGGGCAAATGAATGTTTTCACATCCGCAGTGAACCCCAAAGGAAGACACACAACTCAGAAACCTAAAGGCCAAACTTATTCCTTTTCTATAAAAGGGTACACCACTGCAAGCATCTTATGGTGGGCCAAAGAGGCATGTCTCCAGTTGAAAGGAATGGTACTGGGCAATGCTGTCAAAAGGGCCACGAGTTTACTGCATTTCCTACCTTTTGAGAAACTTGGCTGAGCAGCAACTCTCTGTGACACACCTTATTATTAGCCTTCTTTAATTCTAACCTCAGATCTGCAATCATATTCCGGCAGTCTTCCAGCTTTGTCTGTCCAAGCAGATGTTGGCAGAAGATTAGATAATGACCGACTGTGAGACCAGATTGTGTACCTACTCCAAGGGCTAGTCAACCTTCAAGCGGTAATAATCAATTCTTCAATTACACTATTATCCTTTGTTCCTTAAAATATAATTTCTTGGCTTCAAGAAAAAATTACAATCCATTTGACTTACCAGTCCTATACTGTTTTAAGAACACAGACACCAACAACTGAATAAGTTATATGTTATGGTCTTGAAAAACAGTACTTTCATTTAGGTTAAATGAACAAAATAATATTCTTGCCCCATCCAGTTTTTACTTTGTGCTGTTTACCCTGACTGAATTTGTTCACATTGTGGTTTATACCTGCAATTCCTGGCTCTGATTGTAGAATTCTTCCCGATCATGTTGCAGCTGTCTGATCTGGCTGTGGAGCTGGGTCACTACAGTGTCACGTTCCTCTTGAAGTTGATTGTATCTGGCCTGTTCTTTCTGCATGCTAACCTTCCACATCTGGATATCCTTCTCTTGTAATTTCAACTGATCTTTCTATCAGAAACCGAAAGTGGCATGAAGTTTTAATTGCCTAGCACAGGGTTTTGCACACACAAAGTGCTTAAAAAATATTTGTAATGTTTTTCTCTAAAAAATAACAAAAGCTAAAAGTTTCCCAAAGTAGACATTCATCAACTGAAGAATGCCTAAACAAACTGTGGTACATGAAAGTAATGGAATAAGTACTACGAGAAATGACAAATATGATGAATACAGAGAAACAAAAGGAAACGCACAAACTGACACAAAATGAAGCAGGCTTGGGAAAACAATGTATACAATGGCCACAAAAAAAAAAATTGAAACAAAAATGCTTCAAACTTTAACATTTAGCCCCAAAGAAGAGATTATTATGAAGACACCTATCTCTCTACTTTGCAGAAGTAGGGGACAGACTATGAGTATGAAACTTTTTCAGACTTTTTCAATATGGTGATTAGTTTTGCTAAACTAGATTTTCCTTCCTCTGATTTATTCTTTATTATAAGGAATGGCTCTCTTGGAGGAGGAGAGGGGAGAACACAATGAAAAACATGGGTGATATAAAAACAAAAAGTTTTCTTACTCTGCAGACACTTCATTTAAACAATCATGAATAATCAAAAAAAATTAAGAGTTGCTACTGCTGAGAGATTGCAAACTGCTTATCTTATCTGGTAGCCTCATGTGACCCAATTCACACTTGGAAAGTTTTTAGACAAAATTCTTCAGTAATTATACTTAGATTGAATGTAATTTGCTTCAAGAGACTTCTCAAGGTGATTCTCTTCCAGCTTCTCAAAAAACTCAAAACTACTAGCCAGGTTTGAATCTAAAGCTTTAGGATCAAATACCTTCAAAGATACAGTATCAAGTTAACTAAGATTATAAAGTGGACCATTCCAACTACAAACTTTTCTTTCCCACAAAGAGAAAATCTTATCAAGTATTATACCATCACACTAAGCTTTATAGCATGAAAATAGTTTATTTTTAAGGCATCCTTTTAAGAGGTCATTCTTGCACTCAAAAAAATAAATTTTCACTTTGCAATTTGTCAGTAAACATTTATTAAGTGCCCTCTATGTGCTAGGCACAGGGTTAAGCTTGCAGACTGAAGATCACTACTCTGTCACCCAATAATACAATAAGTGATCTTCAAATGGTAAACATACAAATTTGGAACCATAAGGACCTGGATCCTTTATTTCATTAACGTAAAAAAGCTGAGAAAACTTTCTATTAATGCTGAATGGCAACTATTATGCAACTTGCAGTCTTAGCAAGTTGCCTGTGGCACTGAGAGGAAGATCAACCAACTTTCCCAGGGGTAACAGAGCCCAGTATTGTCAGAGGTAAGACTTACACCCTAAGTTTTTCTGACTTCAAAGCAATCTCTCTATGGACTAAACTTCACTGCTTTCACTGCTTTTTTTTTCCTTTAAGATAAGGACACCAAGGCCTAGAGAAGTGAAATGATTTGCTCCAAATCATGAAACGAATGATTACCCAGCCAAGACTAGAGCCTAGTCGGCTGACTCCTAAACCTCATGCTCTTTCAACCAGCCCGCTGCTACTGCATATTCAGACCAGGCTGGGCACCTGCACAAAGCCTCACCATAGCAGCATTGTGTTCCTCCAGAGCTGTGGCTTTGATCACCTTCCGTAGGAGCCGTCTGTTCCGGAGAGCATGCTGCTGCCTTTTGAAGCGCTCATAGAGTAACTGGTTGTGCAGTAACAGCAATTGGTTCCGAAGGGTGTGAATCTCATCTGAGGGTGGAGAGCCTAAGCCAGGAGTGAAAGGTAGGGAACAAATGCTCGAGCACATTTTTGAACATTTCAATCTTGAGCTAACCATGAAGATTTGGTATACTTTAATGGCAGAGAAGCTTAGGGAACAAAACTAATCACATAATCTTTGGAAACAGCTCATTGGCTACACAGAGCCAGCCAATTCACTGGGTGAGAAGACTTAACTGTTTATCGAATACCTATGTTTCTTCTCTCAAAAAGACTAGCTAGACAAACACAGTCTGCTCTTTTAAGGGTATTTTTTGCCAATGAAGATTACAGTTACAAAATCAAGACTCCTATTCTACTTATCCAGACATCCCATCAGTGTACTCCATGTTTATTCTGTGAAAATTCTCCATATAACTTCTTTCTCCAAGGAAAATTGCAGTGAATATCTGCTATAGCCCATCAACTTTCCTAATGACTGAATTAATGGCACTTACCACATTTCAAAAACAGGAAAGGCCTGCTTTGCAATACTACAGGAACTCACTGCAAGTCTGATGACTGTATTTTAAGTGGTAGAAGTCATCATCACCTTCCTACAATGTACTTCTGTGACAGAATAAGCACACAGAAATATCTGGGGCCTTTTGAGCTGATTATTTTTAGTCTGGGTTTAAAACAAAATAAGTTTACCTCCAAAGTGAGTCCAATCGACAGATTTACTGGGCAAAGACAACCTACAAAGAAAGATTTTACTCAAGTGACTGTTTAGATTGGAAGCTAAAATTAAGTACCTTGTCTTTAACAGACAACTCTCCTGGAACATTTTATTTCATCACTCTGAAGTTCCCCTTTCCCCTTTGAACCATTCCTATTAAGAATTTCCAATCATAACATTTAACTCACTTTTTTTTTTTTTAGAAACTGCCTTATCAAAGAAATAGAAGGGCCTCTTGAGACATAGTAAGGCTTACTGCTTATGAAGAGGTATTCCGTTAGAGATTACTTTTAATTAGTGCTCCTATTGTCTAATTCTAAGCACTGATTAGCCTCAACATCACAATCTGTTTTTCAAATGTCTATAGTAACAGGATGATCAAATATACTGAAATCCATAGACTCAAGACAAAGAAATATGTAATGAAAATCATAATTCAATAAAGTTTAAGGTAATGAGAATGTAATCTATTAGGCCTCTTAGACCTCTAGAAAAGTTAGGCTTGACTTATTTTACATTCTATATCAAATTTCAGCTCATAAAGTCAACTAAGCTTCTCCAAACTTTCACCTACTTTCTGTCCCTCACTCTTGGGTAGAATAAACCCAATAAAGACAACAAAAGGGGGTTTAGAAACAAGTTCAAGTTTCTTACTTGTTCAGTTCCTTTGTATGTGCATCTGCTCCCTGTTGTATTAGCCTATCTAGTACCTCCACTGGGGAAGTAGAGGGCATATAATCTTCCTCTGTGTTTCCTTTCACCTTTTTTAATAGCTCTTCAGTCTTCTTGCTAACAAAATGGTAAGCAGTCTTTGGCAGTGCCATTTCAAAAAGGTGATCATATGGGGGAGATTGTCCACTTCCAAAACCTACTTTTCTCTGAGATGGAATTTTAGGGCTAGGTGTGAAGATGTTTGTCTCCAATGAAGTCTGGTTTTCCCTGTTACCAGCAGGGCTTTCACTGGCACACCCACCGGGCCGATCTATGGGTGTAAAGGCTTGCTTTGGTGTGTCAGGCCCAAGCTTGTCCAGGGAGGAAGTTAAAGGTTCAGTGCTCACACTGGGACCTTGAGTGTTAGAAGATGTTGAATGGGACTTTCTTTGAGAACACGGGAGACTGTCTCGATAGAAAGGAGAGTCAAATCCTCCTCGAGGCACCACAGGCTCAGTATCTGCTGTAGTGATCTCAGAAAGCTCCTTTGATATTGCAGCTAAAAGGAAAAGAGGGAAGAAGAAAACCCAGAGAGTTCAGTGATTGTAAGGCTGGACAGTTTTAGGGCACACACTAAAATGTACCAGTGTTTATGTATGGCTCAAATGGGGAAACTAGTATCAATTTAACCAGTAGAAGACTTGAAACGAAGTGCTTTTCTTCTAAGACAAAATAAGCATGTACTAATATTTAAGCAGCTTTATGGCAGAATAAGGCAATTTAAATTTTACCACCTAAGCAGCACTCACAGTTGACAGACCAGAGTTCCATATGCATTACCTTCTTCCTTATCTTTTTCAACACTATCTTCTTCAGAGTCTAGATCAACTAAAAACCCCGGAAGATCCCTTAAAGTGACAGAACCCTTATTGTCAGATGGTTCTTCTAAAGAAAAACAAACAAATTAGTTTACAAAGATAACAACATTGACAGTTATAAGCCTACTTCCCCAAAAGACAACTTAGGATTTGCTCCAACATCTATCCCACCTGTTTGAGAAAGCTAGAAAATACACTCTAGAGCTAATCTCTCCAGAGCTCCCTCTGCAGACTGCTAAGAACTTTAAAAATTATGTAGCTACATTGTTTTCAAAATTAGTGATTCAACACTAAATGAAATAAACTAGTATAAGTTCTCAAGAGACGTAAGATAAAAGGCATCCATGTAGCTCTGTTCATCAAACTACTTAAAACATTTCATTCTAAGTGCTTGACAATGAAGCTTATTCTAGACAAGGTAGACTTGACTTCTATTAACTTACTATGATGTCCAGGGTCCCTAAAAATTCAATGTTGTGAATTATTTCAAAATTTCATTTGTCTTTCACTTGTCCCACCCCAAACTCCCATCTTTTAACTTCTGGAGCTATGGCTCTAAAGAATCTGATTTGACTCAATGGAGAGAAGATAAGACTGTAAAATCTATCATTGCTGAATAATAAATCTTACCTAATCCTCTATCATTAGAAAGGTGGGGTTGTCTGTGTAGACATGGTCTCACAGAATCCTGTCTGTCCTCCTAAAAAAAGGCATTTTCAACAGAGAATAAGTTTATGTATACATTCACCGATGTTTTGAGAGAAAAATCCATAATTACGCCATATAATTAGGTAGAGAATTTAAAGATTAGCCCAGCTACCCTGACTCAAAACTGACACAATATCAGGCCAAAGTCATATTTGGTATAATTAGGCTTTATAAAATCAAGTTAAAAGCAACTCCTCATGATTAGGCAGGAGAAAAAGATGGCAGCTAGGCAAGCCTGGCATTTACCTTCTTGGGGGGCATGACTATAGCCTGAGGGGGTGAAATGTGCACGTAGTCATCTGAATGGCAGGGAGGAGGAGGAGGGGAGGTTGCTGGTGTTCCCAAAGGAGTTCCTTTCCCACCTGATCAAAAGATAAGCATGGAGGAGTTATGAATCCTTTGCTAAATTACTTATGTGAACTTCTAATTATTTGTAGCTTCAACTATTACCCCACAGATAAACTTTTATAATTCAATTCTTCTTTTGGGAATGCCTGTCAGCAGTCATCACATTTGGAAGTTCAGTTTACATGCTTTGAAAACCCCAGTAGCTTGCTTTACCAATGTCTAGAGATTCACTTCTCAAATCTGCAGCAAAGCTAAGCATATTAGATATTTATCAAGTTAATTTTTACTAACTTATAGAAAAGTCTCAGATATACATACCAGATGTACCAAAGACTTTGCTATAAGGGTGTGACAGCTCAGGTGGGACATTTCCAGGTGAGGTGGGAGGAGTGGTCATACCACAGACTGCAGAGGGGCTCCATATGGTAGCCTAGAAAATTAGTAATATTAGATAACTACAGTGAAGAAGTAGCAAATCCGAAGGTACTACATGTCTATTGTGTGTTTATTAAAACATTGTCTGTTCTTTTTAATAGCATCAGGTAAACCTTGACATGAACGAGACAGAGTAGTTAAAATTCAAAAGGCATATTGTACTAAAACAACTCAATCAAAGTAGCATTGTATTTGGTGGATCTTTAATTGCCCAACCTTAACAAAAGGAGCAAGAGCAAAATTAGATATTAATACCATGGATCTTAAGAATAATTTCTGATATCAGTGAAATATTCTATTCACACACTAAACTTCTAACCCAAATGAGCCAGCTTCAACACAAAGAAAGATAGAGAATAGGCACCATACTTGGGACGGCTCAGTTGACAGCCGTGTTGTGGAACTCAGAACCTGAGGTAGCTGCCCTGGCATGTTTAACAACGCCAGCCGAGGAGTGGAATAAGGAGTAGAAGTAGCACTCCCTAAAATGAAAGACATAAATGGGATTAACATCTGGTTTAGGTCACTTTAATTGAACATGGTTCTCTCAAACCATCCAATTCTCTATCTCCAAAAAGATTCTGCTGCCTCATTAGAGGTAGAGTGCTGATATTTTCTGCCTAACATTTAACAAGTTCTTGAAATATATTTTACAAATGGGATTTAGTGATATTCAGTTCAGTTAACCTTCAGGACTCTTCATTATGAGCCTAATGAGGATGGCAGCTTTAATTAGTGTTATGGTATAAACTTATGGTCTAATAAAACTCTTTCTACAGTTATTAATCCTATATTAGGTACACTAATTCCATAGCCAAGTGGATTCTTCTTTATTGTGCATAACTGGATAAAAGTGTTTGGAAAGGAGATATTCCCTTGTGATCAGGAACAAAGCTGTTTGACATTTAAACATATTTTCTTTGAATAGCCAAAGATACTATTCTTGAGTCTGGTGGTATCACTGGTAGTATGCCATATATGGATCAAAATATATTTTTGATTGCATTTTGAAACTTCAATTGAAAATTGAAATTATGAGTGTTACAAAACCATTAACATGGTTAAGTCAAGGGAATAAGGAAGTTGGCTTGAATTAGAAAGCTTTGGGAAGAATGCCCAAGTCTTTGATAGCCCTTACCCCAGAGAAAAAATGAAATTGCCAGTAAGAAGTAAAGTATTTTCTAGAGAAAAAAGTTTTGAAGTAGATAAGTACTAGAGTTCTCTCTCTTTTTACCATAGCTATTCTGTGTGTCAACATAAGGGCTGACGGTGGCATCAGTTGGACGATGATGAAAACGTGTTGAGATCTGCTGAGACACAGAATAGCCGTCTTCGTATGAGGCTTCAGTGGGGTCCAGAGAAATTTTGGCACATTCTATTACAACATCATGAGTTTCTAATCTCTTCCACCTGTAACAAGAGAATTGAAAGTCATGAAATACATGTTCAAACCAACTCAGATTTGGAAACATATTAAGAGCTACATATTTGTTCTGCAAATCTGTCTCTCACTACCTTAAAAAGAACTATATATTAAGTCAATTTCATTTTCAAAAGCCTAGGAAAATATATGAAATATAGTTTTAAAAAGCATGCTCCATTCGATTAGAGTGCACCATAAGACTGCACTTATCAAAGAAGCAAACAGAGACTTGGAAACTCCTAAGCAGCAACACCAGGTGGCAAATCTAAGTCTGATAAAAGCCTGAAGCTTCTCCTAATTCATCCTCAGTTTACTGTGGAAAATGTTAAACATAGGAAACTAGCTAAAATACAGCCTACTTTATTTTTTTAGGTGCATTGTCTACCTTTTTATTCTCCAAATAATAAAGCCTTATTGGGAATAAACATTTTCTTCCTAATGTTCCAAAGTTCTGAGAGAACAGAATAACAATAATACCCTCTAATTAAAAGAAAAACTCATTTCATAAATAACCCAAAGGATTTTATTGCTAGAAAAGCATTCAATCTCTAAAGTACTATTTAAAATGTTTGTTATCAGTCAGCTTAAGTTTCCAATACCTGCGAGGGTCCAGTTCATGGTCCTTGGATCCAGTCACTAATTCTGGATGAATTCGAACATGTTCCATCATTGGCTAAGAGAACAAAGGATCAATAATTCTGATGATTTCATATGAGAAAAAGTTTAATTCTGTGTAGTCAATTCTACAAGAGTCTATAGGTACAGAAGACTTAGACTCTTCTTTAAGCAATAAAGCCCACATACTTCTTTTCCAAAGTATCTCTATCATATGAGTAGAACGCAGATCAAAGCTACATAAAATTTATTTTATCTAAGTAGACCTGAAGTGGTACAGTTGATAGAGTGCTGGGACTGCAGTCAGAAAGACTCATCTTCAAATCCAACCTTAGATACTTACTAGCTGTGTGACTCTGAACAAGTCAGGTAACCCTGTTTGTCTCAGTGACTCATCCGTAAGATGAGCCAAAGAAGAAAATAGCAAGTATCTTTGCCAAGAAAATCCCAAAAATGAGGTCATGAAGAGCAGGACATGACTGAAACAAAATGAACAACAAAAAGACCAGTAAACCATGCTTTACCTTTACCACTTCTTCAAAGGTCTCCAAGTTTTCCTTCATACTGTAGTGAGAACGTAGAAAGGAGACAAAGTTGCAAGGGTACATTCCATAAAGGCGATGAAAAAGAGCATAAACACTGGCATGAAGATGGACGAGATAAATTTCTGTCACATGACCTAAAGAAATTAGACTCCTTAGAAAGTACTAATAGTGGAGCACATGAGAAAAAGCAGATGATACACACATTTGTCAGAAAATCTTGCTGAACCAGGAGTTTTGACTGAAAAGCACCAATTTTAGAGGCACAAACCTAGAACACACAAGATTCTTCCATAAAAAGGGGGAAACTGTACAAAATAATGATTTCCAACTTCAAAAGAATATTCCACTAATAAAAAAAGCTGGCATGATGAGAGCTGCTTTCCACACGTTAGGCTGTGGGGAAAAAAATTCTATTCCAGTATAGGATACTGCAGTATGCAAATTCAAAAATGCTGCACATTCTATCACCACAATGCTAATACCTCACGCTGGAATTGGCAGAAGACTAAGAATTTATCACATGCTCATAAGCTTATGAGTCACTTTGATGGAGTTGTGCTACCTGCAAATATGTAGAAAATTCTCTAGCTCCTAAAACCAGATCCCTGATTAGCACATACCATTTCTCCCCCTGTTCTCTCTACATATACAAATAAATATTTCTTAGCATTAGAAAGGCAAGGTTTCTTCTAAGGGTATCAGCAAGATAGCACACCAAAAAGGCTAAGAGCTGAGTCTCCTGTACGGTAAAAAAAATCTAGAGTAGTCTCAATTAACTCCATTTTGTAATGGCTTAAATTGAGCAACAAGCATTTATTAAGCACCTACTGCTACTACCTACTAAGCATCACACTAAGTGCTAGGGATCAAAAGACAATTTCTGCTCCCAAGTTTGTCTATTACACCTAGTTTAACAACTAAAAAAAAAATTCAGGTATCTTATGCTGTACCAGACTTCCCTTCTGACACTTAACCATTCTGGAAAAAAGAATACTATAAGACAGGAATCTCACAGTTGCTTATCAGATGCGTATCTAAGCTAATTTACAAGAGTATTTTTAAATCACTCAAACTGAGCTCAATAGATGAGAACCCATTTATCTAAAATAACAAGAAAAAAAACTCATCAGCTCCACCTAGTGTCCGATATGCAATTCAACAAGAATCTTACCTGGGTTCTTCAGGCACCATGATGAAAGACGGCCAAAAATATCAAAGAAGTCGTGAAGGTACTGTTTGCCTGACTGTGGAATCATTGGCAGCATGGTTATTAAGACTAACACTCCTGTTGTTAGTATTACTACATCTGTATCAGTCTGCAGAAGGGAAAAGCCAAGTGAGAAAGGTGTAGACAATCTGCCATAAGTAAGATTAGCATCAGCACTACATTTGGTGTAGTGATCACTTGATGAGGATCTAAACTAGTGAGCCTCATACTAGAAGAGCATTCATTACTAGCTTTGAAACTTTTCCTTAAGGATTGGAGATAAACTCAAAAGAGACTCAACATAAATAACTCTTAACAGCTCTATGTTAATCAGTCTGAAGTTCTCATCATACACTTCTATAGTTTTTAGGATGAGTTCACATTACATAGTGAATTTCAATTTCTAACTTCCTAGGACTGACTTATTTATGGCATTCAAATGAAAGCATAAAAAGTTGTTTTTACCAGTAGGTCTTTCCAATGTTACAACAAAACTAGATTATATGTTGTTCTCTTGTTCTCAGGGTTGGCCTACATATCTTAGATCAGTGAAATCCTAAACTATGTAGTAGTACTTTATTCCAAGTTAACTGGTGGTGGCAAATGTTACCACTCATAACCAAGTCATTCATCACTAAAGAAAAAAGTCAGTAAGATCATCTAAGAAAGCAATTAAGAAAGACAAAAAAGTAAATCAGGAGAATAAGGCTACCTCTGACAAAATCTATGGTTTTCTTACATCACCAAATCACTCAGAAACGAATACTATTGAACTGAACACAAAAGAAAAGAAATCAGTTCGGAGTGTCACTGGGTCTCAAATTCAATATGACTACTACATAAGTTATACGCCAAGTAAGTGAAGTTAAATATTCAAGAAACAATGTTAGGCAACAGTATATCAATTCAAGATTAAGGAATCTAATAATCTCTGTCATACTAACGAGTTCTGAATTACATTTCTAAAATCTGTAACTTTTACTCATAAAATCACAGATGCAGAGAACCCAGAGATCCAGAGCTCAGAGATAACTTAGTACCAAGTCTTTATTTTACAAATAAGGAAACTGAGAACCAGAAAGGTTAAGTGATCTGTCCAAGGTCAATAAGAAATGACAAAGTCACGATTCAAACCGGGATCCTCTGACTCCAAATCCATGGCTCCTTTTATTGTACCACAATGTCTCATCTAAAGCCTCTAAAGTCTTCGGTTATCACAAAGGTATTAAAATATGTTTTCCCATAGTACTAAGTTATAAAATGCTTTTTTGTGTATATAAAAAGATATGCTGAAATTCATTAAGTCATGCCATTAATAAATTTGAATAAAAATAAAGTGAGGATAATTAACCAAGTTGTGAATATATAGAAAATACTTTAGTAACGTCTTTTAAACTATTTTATGGCTAGTCCAACAGAGCACCTAGATAAAATGTCATTCATTTTAACAAAAGGGATAAAAAAGATGGACTAACAAGCCAGTTTTTAACAACTTAAAGAATATATAGTTTAGAATAAAAACTGCTTTAAGTTATAAACTTTTGAAAAGAGATAATTAATGTTTTATTGTACTTAGCTAAGAAAATTTAAACATCAAGCATCCACAGTATTCTAAATACCATAAAATTCAATGAGCATAAGATATGTTATACTATATTTGAACAAAATTGCTCAATTTTAAAAAACAGTCTAGCTTAAAATAAAACTATCTTATTTTTGCAGCACTTTATGGTTTACAAAGTGCTTTGTATGCATTTTTATTTCAACTGAATAGTCTCTTGAGATAAGTAAGGTAGATACTGCCTTATTCAGCTGAAGAAACTGAGGCTTAGAGAGGTGAAGAGATTTGCTACACTAGTAAGAGACCTGGGATGAAGATCAAGGTCTGACTGACTCCAGAAGGCTTTCAACTATGATGCATTACCCACTATAATTATTAATGAGCTTACTGGCTCCAAGCTGTTCAGTATTTCAGAGACTAAGCTCATAGAACAAACCATTCAAACTTCCAGAATGCCTACCTTGAGACACTTAAGCAAAGAAGGCAAGAGCGGCGCTTGAGAGAGCTTATGCTTCCATGGGGGTTGCAGTCTTATGACATGCCCCAGTAAGGAGAGGACGGGTAAACGAGTAGCAGCTTTGCCCACATATTCATTAATTTTGTCCATGAGGTGCTAAAAATGGAAAAGACAAAGTTTACTGCATAATTCAGGTAAGAACTAATACATGCAACACCCACAGAAAAGCGCTGATTCGTGCTAGTCGTCTTCAAGTATCTAAATCATTCTAATCTGGTTTTTGATGCAAAAGAAAAAAAAGAGAGAGAGAGTAAGGTTTAAAAGTCTCTTTTCTTTGACCTTAATTTTGGGGACCTAGCTCATATTTTAACCCCAAACAACCATCATGTATCAGAAGAAACAAACTAAAATGACAAGAATTTAATATTTCTGCGGTAAAAACTGATAAAAGTAGCATGTTACTGCAATCCTTTAGAAAATATTATAAAGTTTTCTCACTCTCCAAATCACAAAGTTCCAAGTTCTGTAAATACAAAAAAGTTTTTATATTCTACCAACCAAGGAAAGGGGAAACAGGGATTGATAAGAGTAGAGCCCTCCTTTATTGTCCTATTCTTTGGCACCAGGTTTAACAAATGACTTTCTTATGTAAGACTCTACGCATGCAAAATTATTAAAATGTGAATTTACAAATAGGAAATTTAAGAGATGATTTATTCTTTACAAAAGAATCATAAGATTCCTCGAAATAGTGGTCTTTGGTGCATTCTAAATATGTTTTTGGATAACTTTTTGATTAATTTGTATTAAAGCTATTTCTGCATGTAGTTATATTAGTCACATTTTCACCTATGATAAGCCAAATGTGAAACATTTAGTATACTAAACATAATTATAATAGTAACAACAGCAAACATTTACATAGCACTTACTATATGCCAAGCCCTGTGCTAAGGTACTTAAAAATTATTATCTCACCTGATCCTTACAACAACCCTGGGAGGTAAGTGCTATTAAAATAATCCCTATTTTACAGATAAGGAAACTGAGGCAAACACAGATTAAGTGATTAAGTGGTTAAGTGATTATGTGAAACCAGGGTCACATAGCTGGTAAGGATCAGAGGCTGGATTTGAACTCAGGTCTTCCTGACTCTAGGCCCAGCCTCTATCCACTGTGCTACCTAAAAATTATGTCATTACTTAATAATTTCATCAATATTCTACCATCAAATATCAAGAAGTTACCTTATCATGAGGCTCTTGCAATGTAGTCAGGATGCGCAACACCTGTTGAGAATTGGTTTCCAGGTAATAATCCACCAACGTGTTTACAAGCATAGGACCACGGTCTAAATAAAAGGAAATATGGCTTAAATATGGCTTTTTTTCTTACACATCTTAAATATACTTCATTATCTTCTCTTCCCACTAATGTGAATAAGTAAGTTTTATGAGCAACTGTGGCAAATTATCATGCAAAATTGTGAAATTTATGCTACTTCAATTCAGATCATATAAACCAAACCAATTTCTAGTTTTTTTAAATTCTAAATTGAGCAAGTGCCTAATTGTTTGCCCCCACAGAAGCCATGAATTCTGAATTCAAAAAGATTCTAACTTAGGAAGGAGACTTTAGAGAGGCTATTTTCTCTGGCTTGGCACTAAGACATGAGTCTGGGGAAAAAACAAAAAACTATACTATCCACACTAGCTACTTACCAGAATTGAGGTTCTCTTTAAAGACGGTTGTTATGTCATCTAACACACCCAGTGCAGAGGAATCCAGCATGGAGAGGAGTTCACTAATATTTGCTTGCTGTGCCATTATCTTATATGTATGTGCTCATGCTAGTTTTTGTACACGCATTAAAACTTCCACAGGTTCTTCATTTGTGCCTCTACCAGACTGAGGAAAAAAGAGAAAACCATTCATGTGATAATGGTACCATTGCCTACTAGCTCCTCATTCCCAAATGATTGCTGAAACACAAAACTGGAGCTTATGTGGTATAGGAAGAGAAAAACTACTGATAATCACTTTTTTACATGACACTAGGGTCTATGTGATTTAATTATTATCAATTTTATGACCAAATATTAGTTAGAGTCAATGAAATAACTAGAAAAGATCATCATTGTTAGGATAGTGAATTACTGATGACAGAAATTTACAGATGGGCAAGTTTTCCCTTGGATGGCTAGGTGATACAGTGGATAGAGCACTGGGCCTAGAATCAGGAAGACATCTTCCTGAGTTCAAATCCAACCAGACAATTACTAACTGTGGGACCCTAGGTAAGTCACTTTAACCTGTTTGCCTCAATTTCCTCATTTGTAAAATGAACGCTCTAGTATCTTTGCCAAGAAAACCAAAAAATGGGAGTCACAAAGAGTTTGACACAACTGAAAAATAACTGAACAACTGTACTTGGTTCCCTGTTGGGTTGTTTGTTTTTTTTTACCTCATACTGTACTCCCTTAAACCTTCTTCAGCCATTTCAAAACAAATCTGTTGCTGGCCAAAGGAGACAAGACAATAAGATGGAAAAATTTCAATGCTCACAACTTATCAAAAGTAGAACACAAAAAAGACACATATTATAGTCACTACAAACATCTATAATCATGCCTGCCTGCTTTAATCTTTAAAGCTGTCTGTTTGGTACCAATTATTG
This sequence comes from Notamacropus eugenii, assembly GCF_028372415.1. NCBI lineage: Eukaryota > Metazoa > Chordata > Mammalia > Diprotodontia > Macropodidae > Notamacropus > Notamacropus eugenii. The sequence continues at coordinate 484,947,412 of NC_092872.1, forward strand.
TATCCCATATACGTTTGTTAATAATAAAAATATAGCCAGCATATATTGCAATGATTTATTGAATAAGCCAAGAGTAAATGGCTAAAACACCAACCAGCTTCTCTGAACAATAACGCCATTTCATATTCAAAGAGTCAGCTGTAATTAACTACAAGTAATGTAGTATTCCGACGCAATGATGCTAATTCAAGAATCCAAATTCTTTAAGTTCTCAAGCAAAAACCTTGTGGCACTCATTGGTTTGTTCCTCTGAATCTGGAGCTTAGAAGGCAGAAAGTCAATTAAAATATTTAGATGTGTTCTTGACTCCAAATCAAAATATGGGAAGAAAACTTAAGCCAACCCAGAAAAATGATCACAAAGTCATGTCACAACTCAGACAATCAATTCTATAAGACTCAATTGCAGAATCGGTTCTAAAAAAGCAATAACTCCAATAGAGTACACAAGACTTACATAACTTCTAGGCCACTCATTTCTATTCTGAAATGTTACACTGGAGACTTGGAAAGATTGCCAAAAAGACTTAATTCAGGAGCCAAGGAAAAATATCTTACTCAAGTCATCTAGAAATTTTTGAAATGGAAACTTATTTCTGCTTTCATCAAAACAAGCACTTGGATGAAGCAGGAAGAGGTCAGTTTTTAATTTTTAAAGATCTACAAACTTAGAAACAAGCTGGGTAGTCCAAGTCAGTTAGTCTTGACTGTAGTAAGCAAGAAAACTGGATGCTTGCCATCTTTCTGTTGGGTTTACTGAGGTTTTTCTGTGCTTTAGGACTGAATATATTCAGAAGAACAAAACAGACAGCATTTCCTTTTAATTTCACATACAAAAAAAACCCCTCAAATCTAATTTAAGAACTATAGAATTACAAAATTAAGTCAATGACAGCAAGTCAATATGCACCATCAAATCCAGGAACCATAGCACTAACTGGAAAATAATCCTGAGACTTATCCAAAAAAGAAACAATCTCATCACCTCAACATTAAATCTTGAGGGATCAGCATTTATAGGACTGCCAAAAAATTATCCTAGTCTTCAAATTTTCCAAGGCATAAATTCCTAAATTTTATGAATCTATGATTCCAAATACTACAAACATGGATTTACATTACTGAATTCCCCAGACCCTTTTTGGGTTTGGTCCCAATTCTGCATACTCAGTTACTAAGTTAAAAGTAGATCATCTATTGAGCGTATCAATAAAGTACACAAAGACAGCCAATAAAACTTAAGTCCAAAATATTTAGAGTATAGTAACCAAGGGAAAAGGTGGATTTTCTTTTTTGCTTTAATAAAAAAAAAACTAGTATAAAAATCAGCTGCATTTTCCTTTGAAATCAAGAGCATACAATATTTTAAAAAGTTGACTGATAAATGCCCTGGTCACACAAGAATCTGAGATTCACAGATAACACAAAAAAGCCTGGGGCTTTAAGGGCTCTAAACTTAAAACCTAATGATACAGACTTGAAAGATTTTAAAGCTGAAAGGGACCTTATAGGTCTCATAATCCAAAGCCTTTATTTCACTAGATGAGGAAAGTGAGATCCAATTACAGAAGAGACAAAGCAGGAAAAGCAAGGTCTTTTGACTCTAAACAGAATGCCCATTCTGTTAAACCCTACAAACAACAATAAATACTCATTTTTATAACAATATTCGTAACCCTGAAAATCAAGTGCTTTTGATATTATGTTTTAATAAACCCTGTCATAGCTATAAATATGCCCTAAGTTGTAGAGATGAGAAAAGAGACAAGTAGCATGTGACTTGATCAAGATTTTTACATTATTCATTTAAGAATTCCACGGAAGAACACTCAAGTCTAGTACCCAAGTACAATGATACTTACTGGGCTCTTAACCACATATAATTAGAGAATCATAAGATGCTGCTTAGGTCAAAAGAAAATGGTTGGATATCATGAATAAATAGGAAATTAAGAAATGTATATGTGTATGAAATACTCACTTAGATCAATAAACCTCTTTCAGCTATTTGAGAACACCAACTTGGAAGTAGAATACAGAAGAAGCCAAAAGACCCAGTTCTAGGTTAGTAATGTTTTACGTATCTGAAAGCATCTGAACTCACTACACCAACTGATAGGTGTACAGCAGAGTGCTGGGTTTTTTAGGTACACCCTAAGTGAGTAGTCAAAGTTGCAGGTGACTGATTAACTCAAAAAATCTGACAATGTTACAATATTATTTCTGAACACTTAGTTCATGTAATTACAGCATTCTGTTCAACTCAAGTAGCCGCCATCTACTATATGTTCACATTATCTAGGTCCCTTGCACCTAGGTTTAGGTCTTATTTTTAAGTCCTAAATAAAAAGATGTGAAGATCATGTGCATTATCTAACACTGAGCCCCAGTTAACACCTGTATATATAAAAACAACCAGGATATTTGACTGATCTTCACTGTAGTAGCAGTAAAAAAAAAGTGTTGTTGCCCTATGTATACACTTTGGACTAGGAAAGAAACACCACTCAACTCTTAAGAAAAGGAAGGTAAAGTAAAAAAGTAGGATAAAAGTTCTCCTTAAGTGGGGTATTTAAACCAGTTCTAAGAAGACAAGCACTCAACTCCTACAGTTGTCTGTCAAGTTTTTTAGATCACTTAATTACTTCCAAAATGGTCCTTTTTCTTCCTGAGACATTAACAGCTAGGTTAAAAAGTAGTCAAGTATGTATAACAGAGCTTCCTAGTGACAGAAACCTTCTAATTAGGAAATGATTTTTAAATAAATTTTAATGAAATGAGACATTTGTAAAGTGCTTTGTAAATTTCAAAGCACTATTTTTAATATATCTTCTTTGCAAACCTTAAAGCACTATATAAAGTTAGCTACTAGCTATTATTATTTTAAATATATCTTCCTTCTATCTCATTCTCAAGGCACTCCTTAACAAGCTTTCCTTACAGTGCCCTCCATTACAACCATTTTATACTTTTATAACACCTACCTGTATGAACTCTCCATTTGTTACCATGTAATGCATTTCACTATGTACTTTTCTTTGTGTATATATCTTGTTTACCTATTCAGATTGTAAACTAAAAGAGAGAAACTGTATCTTTTATAAACCTGTCCCAATGGTATCTAACACAATTTATATACATAGTTGGTATCCAAATACTGAATTTGTTACTGAATTTACTTTTTTGGTGCTTTTTCATTCATTTTTTAAAAATGTGATTTTCCCCATCCCAAAAGAATTAAAACTTTTGGGCCAAATGTTCTTTGTGAATCAAATGGAAAACTAGATTGAGTTTTGTTAGCTACATGTCACCCTATTGAATCTTCAGACACAATTCCTACTAACATTCTTAATACTTCAAAGATTTGTGATTTTGTTGTTGTGAGCTCTCCCCTTACTGATTCAGACTTCAGATTCTCTACAGCTATAGAATAATGATTTCAGGAATTTCTTTGGCTGAAAAATTCAACACCTGCAGCCAACCTGCTCATAAGTATCAATCTCAACTAGTAGAAAATGCCCTTTTCTGAAGCACAGAAAACTAAGAGACTTGCAAATGGAAATGACAAACTCAGAGAAGCTTCTTTGTCTGACAAAAAGGAAAAACTTTCACCTACTTTCACAGGAGACACCTAGGAGGATACAGTGCCAGGCCTGGAGTCTTCCTGAGTTCAAATCTGGCTATAGACACTTACTAGCCTATATGATCCTGGGCAAGTTACTTAACCCTGTTTGTCTCAGTTTCCTCATTTGTAAAATGAGCTGGAGAAGGAAATGGCAAACTACTTCAGAATCTTTGTCAAGAAAACCCCAAATGGGGTAATGATGAGTTAGAGACAACTGCAAATGATTGAACAACAAAGATTTTCACAGGATCACAAATTTAAAGCTGGAAGAGACCTCAAAAGCCCTCTAGTCCAACCTCCTTATTTTACAGATGAGGAAACTGAGGTCTAGTACTCCAACAGTACTGAGAGATGGAATTTGAACCCTTGTCCTCTGACTTAAAATCCAGTGTTCTTTTCACTGTACCACAGTGCTTTTCTTGGTCTATAATCAACAAAATTCATATAAAGAGCAGAAATTACTAACGTAAAAATATCAGGTTTATCTCACAGGTTTGTCACTATCCACCTGAGCTTACTTACATTACATTACATACTTACTTAATATTAGCCAATTACCAACATATGAGACACTTCATTTTCAACTCCTCAAAATATATACACACTATTGTGCTACAGGTGACACTCTTCCTGTAATGCTCAGCAAAATAAGAGGTCAAATATAACATCATTAAGCCTATTCTCACCTCTATAAAGGTAATGTCTAAAATGTAAAGCATACTCCTCCTCAGTGGGGGAACTGAGTCAAACTGACATTAAGCATTTTGCCCCAAATAAGAATGACAAACCCCAAGAGATTATGCTCTACCTGTTTTATGGACAATTAGTACTTCAGTTTCCAGTTCTGCCAACCTGTTGTCTTTCATGATCTCTAAAAGGAAACAAAAAACAACATAAAACACTAAATAAGTAAAAATGTTAATCTTATAATAAAATATGCTCACAGAATATTAGAGCTGGAAGGGACCTTAGAAGTCATCTACTCGAATATATCTAACCTTTCTTCCAGATGACAGCCTTCTAAATAGTGGAAACCAGTTATTGCCACCCTACTTGGCCCCAGTTCCTCTTGTCCAGGCTAAATACCTGCAACCATTCATCACCTGACATGTTTTCCAGACCTTTCAAAGCACTGGTGATCCTTCTTTGGACAAGATCTAGACCTTCATAAAATGTGACCACCTAAATTGTTCACAATGCTCAAAATATTGTCTTACCAGTGTGGAGTATAGTAGGACCTATGTTTCCTTTGATGTAGACTTTATTTCTACTAGTGTAGCCTAGGATTACATTAGCTTTTTGTTCTATAATGTCACATTGCTGACTTAGCTTCTCTCCCTTCTCCCCTCCCCCATCTCACCACTTACCCAATGAGCATAAAGCCTGAGGGGCTCTCACTTCTGAGGTCTGCCACAGTGAAGACTGAGGACTTTGACTGGGGTACTATACCCACCACACTGTTATGCAGGTATCCTAAGACAAGTTCAGGGAGGACAGAAATAGCCTATGAAGCAGAAGGGCAAAAGCTTACATGGTGCATATTTATTTAATATGAATAAACCATTGAAAGCAGGGTTCTATGATTGATATTCTATATTTACCTAAGTAATTAAGCCCTGAAGAGCAGTAGGTTGGAAGCAACTAATGTATTAAAAAATAGCCAATCTTGATCAATACTAAACTGTCTGCAAATCTTTAACCATTTTAAACCTACTGATTCAGTTGATAGAAAAGATTGTACATCAAGGTTGAACAGACATTTTCTAGTAATCAAAATAACAATTCTCCATTACTAGATAATGTACGTAAATTATGCTACAATGTTATGAGGCAGGCCCATTTCAATAAGGTAGACAAACATTCTGAGAGAAGAAGCTTCCATCCCAGGTCACCCAACCAAGTAGATAACTCAAATTAGCATACAAGACCTTATGTCTATAAGAAGTAAACTGCTTAGACTACTCTAGTGAGTCATATAGACTCCTTACTTATATTAATCCCAATCTATATTCTCAACCTAAGAAAAAATAGGAACAGAATGATAAAGTTGTGGTCATTTATGTACCACACCCAAATCTTTTCCAGTTTTGTCTCCTACAATCCTATCCATGTCTCCTCCTAAAACCTTCCAACTGGACTATTCACCACCATCAATTCATCCTGCCCTTCCCTGGCTCTGTTAACATGATTTCCTCTACCTAAAAATGACTTCTACATCCCAACTTCTACCTACCTTTCAAGGCCTAGTTCAAATGCCATTTCTACCATGGAGCTTTTCTTGATTTTTTTCCCCTCCAGCAATCTCTTTTCCTTCTTAATTTCTATATCCCTCCTCTTACTGCACTTACCATACATTCACATTATACTTTATAATCATTGCCTTATTCTCGTCTAGAAGACTAAGTTTCAAAAGTCGGGGATGTTGACAATCTTTGAATCCCTCATGATAAGTAACAGTGCCTTGTATATAGTAAGCACTCAGTTTGTTGAATCAGTGAATTACAGAACAATAAAACAACTATTTCAGGATTTCTTAAACTTTTGTATGTCACAGACCCCTTTGGAAGTTTGGTGAAGTCTCTGGACCTTCCCAGACTGCTTTTAAATGCATAAAAGAAAATATACAGAATTATAAAGATAGCCAATTATAATGAAACAGTTATAAATATTAAGAAAAAGTTCATGAATCCCCAAGTTAAGAACCCCTGAACTCTTTATTGAGTGCCTAATATAAGCAAGGTACTGAGGTAGGTCTTAGGAGATTAAAAAAAAACCACAATATATTGTCTATACCATCAGAAGCTGCTGTTTTAGTTACAGAGAAGACAACTATATTATAATTTACAATGTGAAGCTATAATGAGAGATGTCAGCAAAGTACTATGGGAGGTGGGAATGGATTGGGGAAGAGTAACAAGTTCTCTAGTTTCAAAGCTTCCTATGAGTTTCATTTCTGGGGTTCATGAGTGGATAGTTTTCATATCTGAATACAGAGTAGCTATGAATTCTAAGGTAATAGCTGTTTATTCATATATGACCTAAGTATAATCTTTTTTGGGGGGTAGGGGGGCGGAGGAAGAATGGGTTTTCCTATTTAGTGTAGGCTGGAAGTATAGCTCACAACTCTAAGCTCAAGTGAACTTACCTCAGCCTCCCCTAGCACCAGGGATTATAGGCATGTACCACCACACCCGTCTAATAATATGAACTTGTAAAGTCTTTTTCTTGCTTCTTTACTTATGAAAAGATATTTTTCAACTGCAAGACTTAAGTAATAACTATGAATTTTGAATCTATCAGCCATCATTTGCACTTCAAAAAAGGATCTAAAATGCCTTAAAAAGTGTTTTATGTGGAAATACTGCCATGGAGTTCTTAGAATTCAGGGAAGAAAGTTTCATGCGTTCCCTAGAAAGAGCTATTTGTTAAAGTTAACAGTACCTAGAAAATCATTATGAGGTAGTTTGGGAATAATTTTACAAATAAAAATGCAAGTAATAGATATGAACTTTACTATTCCTCAAAACCTTGCTTCTTCCTTTCTTGCCAAGTATAAATATAAAAGAGCAACTCACTAGACGAAATGGGTTAAATTGATACAAAGGAAAGGAAAGGAAAGTTACTCTATTATGTTAGTACTTCTAGTAAGGCCAAGGCAAATTTGGATATACTATGGCAATCAGTGTGTTGCCATTTGTATAAAGTTCTCTCATATTTTTCTTTAGCAAAAAAGAATGCAAAAGCTTAAGCTATCATTTGCCCTGATTATATTCCTAAAGATACCAAGTGTCTTGAAGAGCACTGAATGATCCAGGAAGAAGAAAAGGAAAAAAGAGAACACACAGCTTGCCAGAGAGTAAAGCAGTTGCTAGTTAAACCTGCCAAAGTTTGTGATCATGTGTTAAGTTGTCTCTTCAGATGCAGTACCTTCCAAGGTCACATTAACAGGGGCAGTAGAGAGCTCCCACTTGCCAGTTTCTAGGTTCAATAGCATACACTGCCATTTTGGCCCAGTAATCAAATAGTTTTGCTCCCTGTATCATAATCTCAAGAAACATACTCCAGTCAATTGTCTCAAGGGGCAGGAACCCAACAGTTCGGGACATAGTTTTACTCAGCATTGTCACATTCTGACAATGTGCTAGCACCAAGAATGCTTCACCTCTTCCTTTTTATCTCCCCCTCTTTTCCCCCCTAACAACACACACACACACACACACACACACACACACACACACACACACCACACACACACATACAACACACACAAGTATTGGACAGATGGACTACTTTATGAAGTTGAGAAGTTATTTAGCATTTTGTCCCCTGAGTCAGACATAATAAATTCTGCAAATCTTATGGGATGTCCACAGAATCAGAAAGCTAACTTGTTATTTCATCAGTATGTTGAACATATACTAGAGAAGTGCCAAGGTTAATGACCATTAAAGAAAAAAGGTTGAAAGCAAGACCCTGGAAATATTAAGATAAATACTTGTTTTTAGGTTTAAGCAACGAAGAAACTCAGTATTGTATAATCTTGAAGAGTAATCATGCAACATTCACATATACCAAAAACGGCTTGGTTTCCATCATCAGTGTACTGTAAAGTATGACAACTACTTAGAAGCTGTGAAACAGATCCTATTCTCAAAAGGCAGATACTCAAGTTCTTCACCCTTAAAAATATGATTTAAGTGGCACCTTGTTTAAAAATCAGGAGCATAACCAAAAATTTAATTGCCTGGGAAGAGTGAATTAATCTTTTAGCCTAGGGGCTTAAACAAAATGGTTTACAGTCTTTCTGGTTCATAGGGCCATCTTTAAAAGAAAGCTGCCAGCTACAAACCAACTGGGGACTTTCCAGTCTGCTAGCCATTCAAGAAATTAATTTATGTTTATTAGAGCTTGCCAATTTAAAAAAGATAGCAATATATCTAGAAGTTATTACTAAAAAGATGCATTAGGGGTACAAAGTATACTGGCTTCTTTAATCTATAGTATCAGAAATATTTACTTCTAAAAATGCCTATAATAATTTAACATGGATACACTTCTCCATCTTTATGATTATACTGTGTAAACAGGTGAAGTCAAAGCAAGCAGTGATGGATTATTACAGTACTCCTGAACACATTACTTTTCCTAAATCTATTGCTACTTGTCTTACATCTTCTCCCATACCAGATCTGACACAATGAACATCCAAAATGTACCTTGTTGCTCAAACCCAAGATTGTTATTAAGCCATCATTCTATTTGCTTTGTAAGACCCTTACCAATAAGTTTGAATAACTACCATGCCTGGCACATATCCAAGTTATGTCTTTAAGAGGACAATGTGGAAGTGCAATGTTGAATGCCCTCTTCACTCTTCTGACACAGAAGCACTCTTTACTTTATGACTCCCTCTTCTGCCCTTTATTGACACTGAGGCCCCTACACAACAAAAGACAGGATTACATGAGAAAAGGACATGATTTTGTGAACTTTTTTTGACAATTAAAAATGACTACTAACTTAATAGTACTTAGATTCTAGAGATTTAGGAAGGTAAATTTGTCACTTATTTTATTACCTGAAATGACCAACAGATGTTAAAACTAACAGAGAAACTGGTGATTATAACATTGTTTAAGATTAGGCCTGTTTTCAGGTCAATTTAAATGGAAGCCTCTATATTTGTTCATTTTTGTCCCTGTGCCCTTTAATATGAAATGAAACTCATATCTGTCCAGGCAAGCCATTTGGGCTACATTTTGCTCATTCAGGAAACTTGATTTTATGAAAGTCATTGACAAGCTACAAAATAACCAGAACGATGAGGGAACTCAAAACCACACATACCATATGAGGATCTGCTAAAAAAAACTTTGAGATGTTTTGCCTAAAAGATTTAGGGATAAGGTGATTGCTTTTTTCAAGTATTTGAAAAGCTATTTAAAAAAAAAAAGTGGGGGTCCATTTCTTTTGCTTGGTCTCAGAAGTTAGAACTATGACCTGGAAGTAAGGACAAGGGGAGAAGTCACAGGAAGGTGGATTCTTTTTAATAAGGGATTAATTTCCTAAGAATTAGAGATGGGATGCCTTAGTAAGGAACAGTCTCTATCACATAAGGTATATAAGCAAAAGTATAGCTACTCAGAAATCTAAGGATGATGAGATGACTTCTGATGACTCTCCTAATTCAGGTTTAGGAAAACTGCACTGTATTAATTTGTGAATACTTAAGTATGGAAAAGGAAACGCTATCTGAGTACATACCACATATAACCATACTCCTAATTTCAACGAAAAAACAACCAGTCCCTTAAAAGATAAACACCACAAAATAACACACTAAAGAAAGGACTATTAGGAATTCATAAATCAGTAAAAAAAAAAAAATAAAGTTAAGCAATAAGATTTTACAGAGGTTCAGAGCAGTGAATTTTTCTAGGCTACTAAATGTATAAAAATATCACCAACAAGTCTAGTTGTTTAGATATAACAAAGTCATTAGCATTTTGAGGTGGCAAGTTAGAATCAGGGACTCCTTCAAGCCAAGAAGTCAAGAAGCATTTATTAAGCACTTCTATGACATGCAATGTAGTAAGTGTTGAGGATATAAAAGCAAAACAGTAAGGAGCTTACATTCTAATGGGGAAGACAATTTACAAATAACTATGTACATACAAGAAATAGGGTAAATTGGAAGTGATCTCAAAGAAAAGACATTGGACTGGGAGGTGACCAGAAAAGGCTTCTTAAAGAAGGTAGTATTGAAAGGAGTTAGTGAAACCAGGAGATGAAGAGGAAGAGTATATTAGGCATGAGGAAGAGCCAGTGAAAAGGCAGAGAGGGGGTCAGGAGATGGAGTGTTTTGGGTGAGGAAAATAAGAAAACCAACCTCAGAAAAAATTAAAATCATAGAACCTTGGACCTCTTTGTTGGACTAAAAATAATTTGGCCCAACAGTCTTACTTTAAAGATCAGGCCAGCAAAAGTTAGGTGATTCAACAAGTTCACAAAGCTAATAGGCTTCAAGGAAAAGTTTATTTATTTCATTCTTAGGTTTCCAGTATGCCACTGGATTGACTCTTTGGGGGTACACAGGAATTTAAGATAATACTATAAGAATATGTAAAAGCTTTAGTCCACTGTGGCAAGGTAATAAGTGTACATTTGCACCTTCTAGTTTCCTAGAAGAGGTTGAGGGTGTTAGGTTCCCTTCAGCACAAAGTTTAAAATAAGTTAAAAAAAAAAACACCTCATGCACAGTATTCTTTATGCAATAGTCACTTAATAAATGCTGAATGAATGAAAATCAAACTAAGATTTAAGTATCTACATCCAAGTGCTATATTATAAAGATTAATGTAAATAAAAGGCAAATACAAACTCCAAAAGTCATGAAAATGCTACTGTAGGCATACTGGATGGCTGTTAAGTTATCCATTTGTCCTGACATACTGATGAAATTGTGCAGTTTCACTGCATAAATGAGACACTTAAGAATCAGGGTCTTTCCTAGTAATATGCTGTATAACCACACCACCATACATATTAGAACTCTGTTTTGATATGTCAGTGAAAGTGCAATGATTTACATGATTAGACAATGTATAGGTTCTCAACTCTAGAATGAACAGGTTAAGAAAGCTGACAAAGGCATTCTAACTAAGAGTTTAAAAACATACCATGTGCTTCATGCCACCAAGATATGCACGAAGGAAGAAAAGCTGACATCATCTGCCTTCTTAGAAATGACATACTATAGTTGCTTTGTGTTTTCGATAAGATATTAACTTTAGTAGGTAAGGAGAAGGTGGTATTTTCCATTTATATCTACTATAAATACCCTTTAAGCTTACACCAGGTGGTTATAAGAAGATTCTGTAGCTCCCCAGGGCAATAGAAAATAATGTGTTTCAGTGTTGAGTAGTCTCATTTGCCTGATGCATGACTGTTAAAAGTATATTTCCTTACACAGTCCCAAATCAGTTTATACATTTGCATATTCAGGGTTTATTTAGGGATGTTCAATTTAAGGATCACAGGTGTTCACTGCATAAATCAAGAGTTCTCTGAAGACTGAGTTTAATACTGCCTCCTGAAGTTTACAATTCCATTTAGCCAGAATGTATTTGAATTTGGAAGACTAAAAGTCATCCCAAGATTACAAAAAACAAAACATCTCAGATTAAAATTTTTCATATACTAGCAAATATATACAAATATATATACACATATATGTGTGTGTGTATATCTATATCTTGACTAGCTATCAAAGTCCAACACAACAGTTAATTTTATCCTGGAGAAAAATAATTCTGTTTGGGGTACCTATATATAGAACCTAAATAATCTAGCATAAATACACCTTACTGCATTAAGTTTTTTATACTTTAAGTCAACAAACATTCATAAAGTGCCTATGGCCTACTAGGCAACAAGAATACAAGGAAGAAAAAGGACAATCCCTGCTCTTACAACTTAACGGGAGGGATCCAATTTGTACACAAACAATTAGAATGCAAAATATGCTAAGATAGGGCAAAGGAGGCATCCAGACGTAACCTGTTAAAAAGGGCCTGAATATTTTTAACATAATACACACTTACATAATACAATGTTTATGATATTGCCATTTTAGGCTTTTGGTGGAGGAGTAGCTTATTTCTCCTGTTAACACTGAAGAAACCCCACCCCACCCCCCAAAAAAGAAATCCAAAATATTAACTCCATCTCTTCTGAATGACAAAAATGGGAATCTGGACAGGAGCGAATGAATGAGCTAGACTGAGGAAACCCAGTAAAGATTTCAGAACTAGAAAAACAAAAGATTCACTGATACCCAAGTAAAATTCTTTATCACCGCAGGCAAAGAAAATGCTTTTAATAAAGCAGCCACCTCCAGAAAGAGGTCTCTTCACCCTGTGCTCCCTTAAATGAATGAATGGGTGACCTGGAGCTGGTTCCAAGTCACTGCAAATAGCATTTTAAGTATTACTTGTGCTGACAGTTACCTTAACGTCATCATCAACTAACGGGCAAAACCCCCTTCTCCCTCGGGCCTCAGTTTCCTCATTTGGCAAATGAGGGGCTGAGCCTGGCCATCTCTAAGGTCTTTAAAGCCTGGGAATGCGCTGAAGCTCTCCCCGAGTGCCAAGCACTCAGTCCACAGAAATCTCACCCGAGGCGGAGGGGGAGGAGGAGGGAGAGGGGGAGGCTCAAGGGAGAGCAACAGGACTTCACCTCCCTCCATTCATTCTCTGGCCGACCCTTCCAACGGGGCCCCGCTTCTTTCCCTCGCCTCCCCTTAGACGCTCAGGCGTCCTGATCCCCGCAGAGGGGCTCTAAGCGTTTCCCGCCCCAGGGGAAACCGTCACCCCGGAAAGTGAGGGAGAGGAGGAGGGCCCATCCTCTCGGGGCCCCCCTCGGCACCGGGGCCTAGGGGGGAAGGGGCCTGGGCTCAGGCGCGGTCTGAGGGGCGATCCGGGGGGCCCGCCCCCCTCTTCCTAAGAGAGCTGCCAGTCCCCGCAGGGCCCGGCCCCCAAAGAGAAAAAAAAGAGAAGGGGAAAGAAAAGAGGGAGGGGGCCGCCAACGGAGCCCCCCTCCTCCCCAACGCCCAGCACCAGCGCCCCCTCCTCCGGCCAGGACCCTCCTAGACAAGCCCTCCGGAGCGCGGGCCACCCCCAGGATCCCCCGTGAGAAGGGGAAGAGCGACACCCTTATACTCACCCACCGCCTCCTCCCCCTCGGCTGTTTACCTCTCACAGCTCCTCCAGCCTACAGGGCGCCGCCATCTTGGACGTACAGCGCCCCCCTCCCCCTCCCCTCCCTCGGCCACTCGTGACGAAAGCCTCTGGAGACTTCCGCCACGGGAAAGAGTCCCCGCTGACACCCGCCCCTCCAACTCAGTTACCATGAACATCCTCTGGTCGTCAGACTTCTCACAAGAGATGAAAAATACCCCTCTGTGGAATGGGAATGTGTCTAAGGGAACTAAAGAATGATCATAAAGTGCGCTTGTTGGGGGGGGAGGAGGGAGAGGGGCGGGGACTGGCGGAAGGATTGAGAGAGAAGGCGACGGTAAAGTCTTGTGACTTTGAAGGCGGCAGAAAGAAGCGCCGGCGCTGCGGGAGGAGCCACGAGAAATGGGGCGGGGGGAGGGGGGAGTGGCATCACGTGATTTATCCTTTCGGAGGGGGGCGCTGCGAAGGAGGGATAAACAAGTTCATTCTGTGCGGGTGTGGTTTTAGCCCAGGGTTCCTATTCTCCTCTCCTCCTGCGTCCTGCACAGCTGTAGGATTTAGGGCTGGGAGGGACCTGGGGACTACTTGGGGAGAGCCTGCTCCCAAGGGGATGGAGGGACCCGGGTCACAGCCTGACTTTGAACCTCATCCACAAGACCCTCCCTGCCCCCCGCCTTCAGAGGGCATGGACAGCCACGCTTCCCTCCAATTTCTCCAGTAACTCCCTAAAATAGAGCCTTTTTTTGACCGAGGAGGAAAGAAAAGCTATACATAAGCAGAGATGGGGACCCAAAACACCTTTGTTCAGTGGTCAGGCTTGGGGAAACCTCTCAGATGATCGGGCCTGCTCCCCCACTCGGTTGGATCAATGGCTTTAATCAGTGGCACCTTCTTTTATGGATTGGTTCGGATGCGTTTAACCAAATGCCTCGTGGACATCGCCAGTTGGATATGTCCTAGGCATCTCAAACTCAACGTGTCCAAACGGAACTCCTCTTTCTAAGAAAAACTTTCCTTTCTTCCAAAAATTTCCCTATTATTGTTGAAGGCACCAGCATTCGCATAAGTTATGCAGGTTTGCAATCTCCGTGTCCTCCTCTAACTCATCACACATATCCAGCCTTTCTACCTTCAAAACATCTCTTTCTATTCATAGAGCCACCATCTTGGTAAAGGCCCTCCTCACCTTACAACTGGGCAATTGAAATAGCCTTCTGGTCGATTTCCCTGCCTCCACAAACATTCTTCTCACCCCAGTCTATGCCAAGGTGACCTTCCTGAAACTTGTTACTCAATAAATTCCAATAGTTCTCTTTTACCTCCAGCATCAAGTATAAAGTCTTTAATTTGGTGTTCACAATCTGAACCCTTCCTAACTTTCTCATCTTCTTACACTTTTGCTGGACACTTCCCATATGACATTTTCTGGCTCCTAAGCCTTTTTTCATTCCCATGCTGGAATGTTCTCCTTCCTTACTCTTACCTCCTGGGTTTCCAGGCTTCCTTCAAGCTTTGGTTTAACTCCCACCTTCCTGCAGAAGACCTTTCTTTTTCAGTCCAACCTTCCCTGTTCTAGTGTCTTCCCTCTGTCAATAAGTTTCAAATACACATGTAATATATATGATATATGAGGATCTTATCTAGATATAATAAGGTCATAGAAAGAGAGAGAGAGAGCAAGACAGACAGACACAGTTATTTACAGGTTATCTCCTGATTAGAATATAAACTCCTTGAGGGCCAGAATCTTTTCCCCTTTCTTTGTATCCCCAGTGCTTACTTATTAAGTACTTGTTGATTGACTGAAGGCATTCCTCCACTAAAGTGTACACTTGGTTTGGTTCGGACTTTTATTTTGGAGATTAGGAAGAGATGAAGAAGGTAGGATTTGAGGCGGGGTGACAAGAAGAACCTGTGGATTTTTAAAGCATTTCACCAAAGGAGGCTTGCTATGAGGATTTTACATACATACAAATATTTGCCCTTTGTTGAAGGAAGAAAGAGGGAAGCCTGGCTGTGAGCCCCTTGGAAATTTGCCTAGCTTACTTTGTAAAGATAAATTTACCTTTCCCTTCCCTTGATCACAATTTGTGACTGTGATATCAGTTATTTGTTCTATAATTATTTATCGTACATCTGCTATATAAGCCTAGAATTGTGCTAAGTATTGAAGACACAACTAAAGCCCAAATTCCTCAGTCAGTTAAGCACCCTTAACCATCAATAATACAAAAAAAAACCCCAAGGCTCTTGAAATCAGAGACTCTGTTTTTGGTCTTTTTATCACAGTTCCTAGTATATGGTAGTATATGGTAGATCTTTAATATTTGAATATAGAATCAGGGGAGTTCTTATAAATATATGAAACCTATAATAGGAGTAAAACTGCTATTTTCAAATTTTCTTCTTCTCATTACCACCAGGAATATGAAAAATGGCCATCCCCACACCTGATGCTTGTTTGGAGCCAATTCAGCATTTATTAAGGGCCTACTATGTGCAAGGCACTATCCTGGGGAAGAGTTGAGGGAGAAGATGAAACTCAAAACAGCTTATAGTCTAGTAGGGGAATGTTATACAAATTAAAATATAATAGATACAAAGGGCAGATTAGAATAGAATAAGCATAACACATTAAGCGCCTACTATATGCAAATATATATTGCATATAGTAGGTGCTTAATGTGTCTGGATATATAAAGATAAAAATAAAACAGGCCTTGTCATCAATTAGCTTCTACTATGGAAGATGAAACACATAAACAAATAGGTGTGTATTAGTTGAGCTTGTGAAAGCTGATGAGATCATCAAGGAAGAGATTGTATAGCAAGAAAGAGAAAGGGGCCCTGGACAAAGCCTGGGGGAATAACTACACTTGCTGTCCTTGTTTGTCCTTCTTTCTTGAAGAAGACCTTGACATCAGAAAGATTATGCCATGGCTTGCAAGTGAATTAGATTTAAGTGAGGGAGGGCTATGCAAAGTCACCAGCCTCACTTTCTCCTCCACAGCCGTATGGGTTCAGTGGAAAGATATAGATCAGGATGACTGGAGATAACCCAGAGACCTTGGCCTTGAATGTCCAGGGATGACTGAACAACAATTGTTTAATTGTTCTGTCATTCTTCTTTGTTCATCTTTTAGTTTGGTTGGTTTTTATTTTCTTGTGTTTTACAGTCATTTCCCTTCTCTTTGATGTTTCTAGTGTTTGTTTATAGAGTAGATAAGGATCCCAGTTTTCTTCAAGTTTCTCACTCCACCATCTTGATTATCTACTCTTTAACCCAGGTTCCTAAAGCCAATGCAAACAGAGCACAAGGTCCTGCCTGTCCTATTTGGATTAGGAAGGTGTTGAATATTGGCCTGGCAATAGATTATGAGTCTGCCTTGTTTTAACAGAATGGCCAGAAAGGCTCATCCTAAGAAGGTTGACCAAAGGACAGGTGGGAAAGGGGAGGGAGGATAGAATGATAGTACCAAATGCAGAACACCATTTCACTTCTAAAGGCTTGGAAGGATTTCTGTGATGTTGAGGGAGTATCCAAAACAATGAAATCATGGGTCTTTTGCAGTAGTTAAGGATTCATTGTTAATAAAATTATTTTTCATTGAGGGAGACCTTTAAAGAAGAAATGGGAAAAATAATTTACTCCTGAATATTGAACTATACTTAGTGAGAGAGAGGAATCTGAAAAAGAATGGCCAGATATGTAGAAAGAGAAGAAAGAGAAAGAGAGGAGGAGAAAGTTTACAGGAGGAGGAACTAATCAAAGATATCAAAAGCTCTCCAGTCCTCTGACACCTTACTCCCTTCCATGTACTTCTCTACAATCCAGGAAATCTGACCTTCTTGCTATTCTTCTAACACCAGGTTCCATCTGCCTGGAATGTTCTCATTTCTCGTCTTCACCTCAACTTCACTTCCTTCAGGTCAAAACAAAAATCCCACTTTCTGAAAGAAGTTTTTCCTATTTCTTAGTGTTAGTGCCTTTCCTCTAAGATTATCTCCAGTTTATCCTTGTATATATCTTGTTTGCACATCTAAATGAGAGCAGGGAAAGTTTTTGCCTTTCTTTGTACAGCGCCTGACACATAGTAGTGCTTAATAAATGTTCTCTCATACTGCAGAAAGGTCAAGAAAAGTAAGAACTAAGGACAGAGCATAGAGATCACTGGTGAGCTTGGAAAATTTAAATTGAATTATGAGGCCCAAAAACCAGATTGCAAAGGATTGAGAATTAAGTGAAAGGTGAGAAAATGGAAGTAATAAGTGCAGACAACCTTTTCAAGGAATTTGACCGTGAAAGAGAAGAGATATAGAACAATACCTGGGAGGAATGTTAGGTGTTTTTAACTGTTTTAAATGAAATGTTTTTAACCTTTGGAGAGACCTGGACAAGCTTTTTAGGCAGCAGGGAAGGAGCCAGCCAGTGACTGTGTTTAGTTGTTTTTCAGTCATGTCTGATTCTTGGTGACCCATTTGGGGTTTTCTTGGCAAAGATACTGGAGTGGTTTGCCATTTCCTGCTCCAGCTCATGTTACAGACAAGGAAAATGAGATAAACAGGGTTAAGTGACTTGCCCAGGAGCATACAACTAGTATGTCTGAGGCCAGATTTGAACTCAAGAATATGAATCTTCCTGATTCCAGACCTAGCACTCTATCCACTGGGCCACCTAGCTGCCCTTAGCTACCTAAGCAGTGGATAAAAAATGATAATCCCAAAAGCTATATTGGTGCTAAGTGAGAGTGGAGGATTTAAAGACAAAGCTGATAAATAATTCTAAGCTGGTCTCAATGTCCAGTTCACAGAACGTTGCTGGACCTATGATTAGATTCCCTCCCAGGTCACTTAGTAATCATAAAAGCTAATATTTATATTTTGCTCTTTGTATGGGATTTACATAGCCTTTAGGTGTCTGAGGCAAGATTTGAACTCAGATCTTTCCGACATCAGATCTAACATTCTAGTCATTATACCACGCAGAATATATCAGCATTTGCAAGGGGAACACGAGAATCCAAAGTTATTTTGTACAAAGAATATTTGAGGATATTAAGAATTTCTAGCCTAAAGAAAAGAAGATTTAGGGAATGGGTTGATTACTGCCTTCAAACATCACATAGGCCATCATATAGGATCATAGATCTAGAGATAGAAGGGACCTCAAAAGCCATGGGTCAAAATGAGGACCAATATACTCATTTTACAGAGGAGAAAATTGAGAGCCAAGGAGACAAAATGACTTGTCCAAGGTCCCATGAGTAGTAAATTGTCAGAAGCAGATTCTGAACCTAGGTCTTCCTTTTCTTTAATCTGTGTTATTTCCAAGTACCAGATAGAATAGACTTGGTCTGGGCAGCTCCAGAGGACAGAAATAGGACTACAAGTGGAAGTTACAAGGAGTAAGACTTCAATCCAATATAAAGAGAAACTAACAGCTAGAATTATTTGACAGTAGAATTGACTACCTCAAAAGATGGTGAGTTGCCTGTCATGGAAAGTATTTGAAAAGAAACTAGATGACCTACCATCTTTTAGGAATGCCTTAGAAAAGAATCCTGTATTAGGTAGAAGAATGAATGGATAAAGAAACCCACTTATTAAGAGCTTACTACATGCCAAGAACTTTGCTGGAGATAAAAATCCCAAAATGATATGATCCCTCAAGAAGTTTCCTTTCTAATAGAAGGAAAATACTTATAGGAGAGTGGTAGCAATAGGGGGGTATTTTGATTTGAGAATTCAAAGTGCAACTATAAGAAAGTTGACTGACAAATCCTGTCCATGGTCTATGATATTTGTAAAACTACTTAGCACATTGACTGCCCATAATAGATGCTATGTAATTGCTTATTCCCCTTCCTGTTCCTCCTTTCAGTAGCAATATTGATTTTATTTCAGTTCCCAGGGGAAGAGGTAAAAACAGTGGCTCAAGTTCTCCCAAACTGAATGATCTCTGAGGTTCTTCCCAACTCTGAGATTCTATAATCCTCAGGAACAATTGTCACAATTCACCAAATTTATTAAAGAGAAAGAATAATTGTTGTTATGATAAATATATACCACCAAGGGGCCCTGAAAACTTTAGCCCTTTAGTTTGTGAACAGATTGGTTGATGAAAGGGGTAGAAAATGAACATTTGTATAAGGGAAACCGACCATGCAGCACACCTATTCAATAAACTTTGGTGGGATCTTATTACCTTTAGGATCAGTCCCTAAGTTTGAGACATTTAAAATCCTTCACCACTCTTATTTCCTGTCTTTTCCTTCTTACATATGACTCCCTTCTATGAACTCTACAATCCACCATACTGGCTTACACTAACATGCATGTTTCTCACACACTACATTCCATCTCCCATCTCTGTGCCTTTTCATCGGCTCTCTCCTACCCTGTGAATTCTCTGTCTCCTAATCTCTACTTTTTAGAATCCTTAGCTTCCTTTAACACTCAACCCCCCTAAATGCCTTCCTTCTCCTCTGTGTATTTATTTATGTACATGATATCTCCCCTGTTAGAATGTAAGATCCTTGAGGTTAGGGATTGTTTTTTTTGTATCTCCAATGCTAAGTACAATGCCTGTGTAACGGTTTAATGAGTGTTTGTTGATTGCTCACTATTCTTCCAGTCACTCAGATTCAAAATCTTAGTCATTCTAGAATGTTCTCATTTTATTTCTTCCTTTCTTTTGTTGTAAATCTGTGACGAGTGGGGTAACTTCTCAGTCCAGAAATTCCCTCCACTCATATAGATATTGTTTTTAGCTTAGTCTTACAGTTGCACTTAGAAGTTAAGGGATGGATGGCCAGAATATGTGTCAGAGGCAGTCTGATTCAAAGGCCAGCAGCTTTTTATCCATTAGGCCATGCTGACTTTCTCCCCATTTCATCATAGGCACTGCAGTTTGTCTATCTGTATCCACCTTTCCCACTCTTATACTCTTTACTCCATCTTGTCTGCCACCTCCCAACTTATCTTCCAATTTAGATATTATATCTGAATTCCTCTGTATTTCAAGATTCTTCATAATCTGACATTGTAAGCCCCACCAACCTCATTTTCCAATACTCTACATAGATCCTCTCTTGAGAATCTTGTGTTATTCAAACTAAAATGCTCATTGCCTCCTCTGAACCTCAATGATGCTAGCACCCCACCTCACCCCTTTTTGCTCCTTAGAATGCCTTTTTTCTTTTCCCTCTTCCTATCCAAACTCAACTAATTTTTCAATAATAGGGTACTGGTCTCAGTCAGAAGGACCTGAGTCAACTCTTGCCTCTGATTGACACTTATTAGTGACACTGATTCCTGAGTTCAAACCTGGCCTCAGATACTTTCTAACTGGTGATCCTGGGGAAGTCACTTAATCATGTTTGCCTCAGTTTCCTCATCTATAAAATGGACTGGAGAAGGGAATGATAAACCACTCCAGTATCTGCCAAGAAAATCCTTTATCTTGCAAAACCTCAGTTTATTCATCTGTAAATACAGATTATAATATCACCTCCCTCATAGGGTTGTTGTAATGATTGAATGAAAAAAATCTCTGAAGAGCACATTATAAATCTTAACGTACTGTGTATATATGACTTATTATAATTATCTCATTTGAATCTTTTTTCAAAAGAGTTCAAATAGAAACAGTCCTGGGGCAAACCATTTTTCTGCTCCTATCATTGTATGTGTAATGTTCAACAGTTACACAGGTGAATAAAACAGCTGTTTTTTAAAACTAAATAAAAGAATTGGTATTCTTTAGGACAACTCCTATGTCAGACAGGATATGTACCTATTCCTTTCCCCCAAATATTTTTATCTCTTCTGCTAGATCTCTATATTTCAAAAGCTTTTTTCCCCCCAGATTGGCTGTAGCTTGAAAATTATGAGTTTTTGACATGATGATAGCTAATTGAAAATATTCTTAAATTTTTATAGATCAGTGGCATGTCTTGCTGATTTGGTCACTAGTTCTGTTTCTGATAATAGTCCATTTCCAGTAGGGTTTATTTGCTTAATTCTCAAGTATACTTTGAGATCTATATTTGGAGCATACAAATTTGTCTTCTCTTATTTTGTGAAAGATAACAAGCTTCTCATGTAGCCGCTAGGTTGTGCCTTACTAGGTATTTGGTAGGTACTAAGTGTTTTCAGTCTGCAAAAGAATATATTGTACAGTTTCTACTGTTTTCTAGTATCTGATCCATCAATCTGCATTTGATCCATAAATCCTTAAGGCTGGTCTTAAGGGCTTAAAGAACCTATTGACAGTTTCTAGTGGTGATGACATGATCCTGAATTACATAAAAAAGAAATGATATGGCAACTGATCAAAAGTGAGGAATGAGGGAGAGGAAGGAGTTGACTGTGACTCAATTCTCACATTAGATCTTTTCAATTCTCTCATCAGCTTCCACATATTCAGGTATCACCTCCATCAGATGACTCTCAAATCTGTATATCCATCCTTATCCCTTCTCCTGAATTCGAATCCCACATCACCAACTGCCTACTGGATATCTCTCCTTAATTATCCCATAGGCATCTCAAATTTAGCACATATAAAGCAGAAGACATTCTTTTTCCTTAAAGATCCATGCCTTCTCCAAACTTTTACTGGGGACCTCACCATCCTTCCCAGATTTGAAGCCTCAGAGTCATCCTTCACCTTCCACACTCTCTCATCCTCCATATTCAGTCATTTGCCCAATCTTACTGATTCTGCCTCTACAACATTCCTCATATCCATCTCCGTATCTCCACTCACATAGCAACCATTCTAGCCCAGGCACATGTAACCTTTCATTCAGACAATTGCAGTAGCCTCCTACATAGTGTCTTTACCTAAAGTTTCTCTCCTCTCCAATTCTTTCTACATCCAAATACATATATACATTTATATATAAATATATGTGTATATGTATATTTATTTGTATTTTTTTGTTGTTGAGTCATTTCAGTTATCTCGACTCTTCATGACCCCATTTGGGGTTTTCTTGGCAAAGATACTGCAGTCATTTGTCATTGCCTTCTCTAGTTCATTTTATAGATGAGGAAATCAAGGCAAACAGGGTTAAGTGATTTGCTCAGGGTCACACAGCTGTAAGTGTCTGAGGCCAGATTTGAACTCATAAAGGTGAGTCTGATTCCAAGCCCAATACTCTATCCACTGTGCTACCTAAGCTACTTGTATATGTATATATGTGTATATTTGTCTTTATATGTGTGTCTATGTATGTATGTGTATATATACTTATATGTGTATACATATGTGTACATATACATATACATGTGTGTATATATATGTGGTGTGTGTGTGTGGCAAAGGCAGATGTTGTTCATCCTTCCATCTTGAAAGAGAATCAATGACAACACAAGGGTGATGTTTTGATTTGTCTGACTGCTGGGTGGCAAAGTGGATAGAACGCTGGGCCTGGAGTCAGGAAGACTTGAGGTTAATCCAGACTCAGACACTTTCTAGCAAGTCACTTAATCTCTGTTTGTCTCACTTCCTCATCTGGAAAATGGGGATAATAGCACCAATCCACCTCCCAGGGTTGTTGTAAGAATCAAATAAGATGATAATCATAAAGCCCTTAACATAGTTCCTTGCATGAAATAAGTGCTATATAAATGTTAGCATAAAAATATGTATATAAATATATTATACTATACTGTATTATGTTAAATATACATATATTTACATGTACATATACACATGAATTAGTTACCACCCTATATTTTATATTTACTCATATATGTCATATCTATTTATATATTTACTTAGAGAAATCAGGAAAAACACTGGCTTTAGAGATAGAGCACCTGGGTTTATAAACTGTCATTTACTACTTGTGTAACCTTGAGCAAATCACATAACCCCTCTGGGCCTCAGTTTCCTCATCTGTAAAAATTAGAGGGGTGGAGTAGAATAGGTGGCACCTAACATCCCTTCCAGCTGTAGATCTATGACCACATGTCATTTCTCCTAACTCAATGTAAGTTCCTTAGAGGCAAGGACAAGTGTCGTTTTTGTTTTTGTATCCCTAACATATACCACAGTGACTGCAATACTTAATTGATTGATTGATAGGGTTTAGTAATATTTCATTTTCTCCTCAATTAAATTATAAACTACTTAAGGAAAGGGATCTTGTCTCATAGTTTCATATCCCTGACTCTACTGGGCACACGGCTAGAAGTAGTATAGGTACTCAGTAAATGCTTGTTGACTGGATTCTGAGTGACTAGAAACAGAAATTTCTAAGTTTCCAAGTCAACAAACTATTCTGTAGTAAAGCTCTCCCCTTCTTTAGTCAAATTTAAAATCTATATCCCTTTCAACCCCTATCATCCACCTTTTTTCTTTTCTGTTAAAAATTTTATTGATATTTCATGTTTTCTATACCTCCATTTCCCAATACTGTATCTCCTTCCTCCATACCTGAGATTCTTTACAAAGGGAAAAAGCAGTTCATAGAAACTAACTTATTTATCAACTGATTTTGGCCATGTATGCAGTTTCATACCAATAGTCTCCTCCTTCACATCGCTTCTTCAGGGCCAAGCTTGGTCATTATAATGATAAAGGATTCAGTTCTGTTCTTTCCTTATGTGGTGGTGTTGTTGTGTAAATTGTGTGTTTTGCTCCTTCTACTTTACTTTGCATCTAAAGTATTGCTATGCTCACTTCACGTACAACATTTCTTTTTACAGCAGTAATTTTGCATTCCATTCTATACCACAGTTTATTTAGTCAAGGAGCCTCAAGCCCTGCCTCTCCCCTCCCCACCTTACTCCCAGGATAAACTGACCACCTCAAATCTTAACACCACTAAGAATGGATCAAAAAATAAATTTTTGGTACTCAATACCTTCCCAACCCATCCTCAGTTACCTCTCCCCTCTGATTGATGGGCTGGAGAGCAGAGCACTAAACTCCTCCCAGAGCCTTCTTTTACCAAAGGTCTCACTACCTTCCTGGTAACTCCATTTTCCATCCACATTTCTATTTGGCTCTGAATCCAGAGAACGACTTGCTCCCTTTTCATCTTCCTTTTGTGTGTTGTCACTCCCTCATTACTTTGTAAGCTCCTTGAGGACAGGAATCGTCTCTTTTTGTTATTTGTATCCCCAGCTTAGCACACAGCTTGGCATGTAATAGGTGCTTGGTAGATGTTTATTGAATTGAATAAAAAGTGTAGCTACGTATGTTTGGGTATACATGAGATCTTTCTTTGACCACCTTAGTATATATGCCTACTAGCAACCTCTCCACTTTTCTTTAAAAGAGAAATTTGAGGGATGAGGGGGGAATCCTGGGACCCCTGATCAGTTGAATCTTCTAATCCACTTAATGAAATTAAGGGAATCAGACTTTGAGTGATCTAATGACTTTTGAAAGGTGTATGTGCATTAGAAAGGAACAGTTAAAATCCAGTCTGAAACACTTATGACCCTAGGCGAGTCCTTTAACCCTATCTGCCTCAGTTGCCTCATCTGTAAAATGAGCTGGAGAAGGAAATGGCAAACTACTGCAGTATCTTTTCCAAGAAAACCCCAAAAGGAGTCACAAAGAGTTGGACCTGACCAAATAACAAAGGCTTTGTGCCTTTTCTCCCTTCACCCATTCATGTAGTCAAATGAGACGATGAGTATTTTTAAATGGAAGACCTGACTGTGGTGAATCATTGGAAAAATAAAAGTGCTGTGGAGGAAGAATGCAGCTAATTATGACACTTTATGCTTCTGAGGATTCAATTGTGCCCCTTGCAGAGAGCAGCAAGGTGGGGAAGGTTTTACTCTTCCTCCCCCCAACATATACCAATTAATCCTACAATGGTGCATCAAAAACATAGGAGAAATATATTTTTGAGCAGAAGAGGATTATGAAAAGAGAATTTAATTACATCACTTCTTGAACTTTACCCTTCAATGTTGAAAGAATGGTTTGAAAGAGAGAAAGTTCCACAACTAAAGCAAGGAGCCTACTGAGATTCTGGGACAATGGAAGTGGGAAGGTTTCTCAGTGGTCCTGGAGTAATTTCCTCCCTAATAGAACCTGGAAGTGCCCTAGTCATTGGCTTTTCTGCACTGCCAGGAGCTGGAGGCAGGGGAGACTATGGCCAAGCAGCAGAATGAAGCTGGAGGAGGTAGATACCATGGCCAAATAGTGGATATACAAGCCTAGTCCAGTAGAAGTGTTGCCACCAGGGAGGAATAGCTTATGGAAACCTCACTAGAGGTCCTATACATAAAGGTGTAAGTTACATATCCTCAATGATTTCTCACATGGGGGCTCTGTGTGTGATCTCTATACTTATTAACTCTCCTCATTAATGATATGTATATCTGGGGAAGACTGTACCTTAGGTTTTAGGGAAATGTTCAAACATAAACTCTCTTACCAGGCTACTTTAGTAAATGTCTTTAAGTTAGGTGTATTTTCTGGCTATTGAAAGATAAAAGACACCAGTGGGAGCTCATTGGTGTTTGGACCCACAAAACACCTTCAATCAGGAATAACCATCCTTGGGGAGATCTTATCTGTGAATACAAATTGGAGAGGGACTGCTTTCTAGAATACTACTGGTAAGAAAGTGAGCATGTCATTGATTATTTTCAAATTGCCTTTTAATAGCAGTACAAGCTACAAATAAGAAAACTTTCTTTGTAAGAAATGGATGTTGGCAAGGTGTGAGGACCTCCAGAGTGTAAAAGGGGAAACCTCCAATATGTTGGGCTATTCACCAAGCAGATTTTTCTAGGAACCTTTATATCCACTCCACAAAAAGCACAATATAATACCTGGGCACCTCAGCGTATGCCCAGGCACCCTTCCTGCGAAGTAGTCCTATTCATTGTTGTAACGAGAGGATAATAAAAATGCTATTATTTGGCAAAGATTTAATCCTGACTTGAATGCTAGCCTCGATTGTACTGAGTAATGAACAAAGTGTTAGGTTTGTAGTTAGGGAGATCTGGATTTGAATCCTACATCTGACTCTTACTAGTTGTGTGGCCATGGGCAAGTCATTTAACTTCTCAAGGCCTCAGTTTGTCCTCAACAAACACTTAAGAAATCATAAGTCAATTATTTATTTATGAAGCACTTACAAAGTGCCAAACACAGAGTGCTGTTGTTTTTTGTCCTTTGTTCTCAAAGAGGACCATGACATCAGGGAGGTCATGCATGTTACCATCACATGCAAGTGAATTGAATTTAAGTGAGGGAAGGCTGCACAAAGTCACCAGCCTCACTCTTTCCTCCAGAGCCATCTGGGTCCAGTGGCAAGATATACATCAAGATGATTGGAGATGGGCCTGTATACAGTGGGAGACCTTGGCCTTTTTAAGCTAAGGTCTTTAACAGGTCTCAGTTTGACTGAGATAACCTCCATTCAGTGCTTAAGGCTGGGTAAGAAATGAGGCAGAGAAGGGCCTCTTTTACCTAGTAAAACAAAAATCAATCTGGGAGGGGGAAGACTCTCAGAGTTTCTGGTGAAACAGAAGCAATTTATTCACTTTCAACCAATCAGGGCCCAGGGTCAAGTAGAGCTTGGCCTGGGACCTATTGGTAACCAATCAGTGAGAGCTAGAGCGATTTGTATTTAAGGCATGGTCCTTAAGGAAAAAAATCTAGCCCTTAAATCCCAAGATATCTTTTGAGGTTTCAGATATCAAAATTTACATTCCTTTGGACAGAACACCTGCAGGTAAGGGTATGATACCCTTACCCTAAGTGGACAGAGGGAAGGGAAAGAAAGAGAAAGAGAGAGAGAGAGAAAGAGAGAGAGAGAAAAGAAAGGAAGGAAGGAAGGAAGGAAGGAAGGAAGGAAGGAAGGAAGGAAGGAAGGAAGGAAGGAAAGAAGGAAGGAAGGAAGGAAGGAAATAAATATACAATTAAAAAGAAAGGCAATCCTTGCCATCAGGAAATTTATGTTCTAATGGAAGGAAACAACACATAAAAGGGGAAGGGAGATGTGCAACAAGGAAAAATGGAAAGCAAAGAAAAGGCAGGACCAGAGAGATGGCACTGTCTTTTGGTGATAATTATCCAGCTCCCATGGTAAAGGTATTACCTTAAAAAAAATAGAGAAGTTCAGAAGAAGGGTGGGAATGGGAGGAAAGATAATGAATTCTGTTTAGGATATACTGAGTTTGAGTTACCTATCTGACATCTGGCTTGAAATGTCCAATAGTGATGCAGGGCTGGCATTCAGGCGACAGACTAAGACTGACTGTGCAGATCTTGGAGTCATTTTTTTAGAGATGATAATTAGATTCATGAGAGTTAATGAGGTCACCAAGTGACAGAGTATATTAAGACAAGGCCCAGGACTGAGCTTTAGAGTATACCATTAATTAGATGGCATGATATAAATGATGAGACAGGAAAGTACCGAGAAGGAGATCAGACAGAAAGGAGGAAAATCAAGAGTTAAAAAATGAAAGAATTAGATAGAGGATGGGCCCTGAAGTCAGGAGGAGCTGAGTTCAAATCCAATCTCAGATACTAACTGTGTGATCAAGTCACTTAACCCTGATGGTTCCTTTAAAAAAGATGAGAGAAGATAGAATATCCAAGAGGAAAGGGAGCTTGACAGTGTCAAATGCTGCAGAAAGATCAAGAATAATGAGGATTAAGAAAAGATCACCAGATTAGTTAATTAATAGATCATTGGTAACTTTGAATAGAGCAAATTTATTCCGTTGAATAAAGTAAGATCAAAGAGTTGAGGAGTATAAAAGGGGGGTGATAACACCTGTAGTGCCCTCTTGGCAGGATCGTAACATAACGAAAGGGCTAACGTCATCTATTATTATTATCAATAATTAAATGTCATCCATATTTTTTATACTGTAAATTCAAATTCCCAGGCACCTCCACTTGTGGCTCCAAGTTCTTGAACAAATACCTCTCTAGATGTCTATTGCAACTATATATGTGATCTGCTACATTGTTTCATGACTCTAGCTATTAATGCTTTCCTCATACTTGGGGTGTGCTGGCAACAGCTCTAACTAGCCTGCATTGCGAGCATTTAAACCTCTGAAGCAATCCTCACAGATCAGGGCTGAATTTATTGTTTGCTGATTGTCTAGAGTAAAGAAAGAGTTAATAATGCAGATTAAATTTTAAAATATGTGTTCATACATTCTTCCCTCACCCCAACCTGGTTGTTAAACTTTTTGTTTATTTGTTTTTGGGGGGAAGGGTGTCTAGGGAGACAATGGAGTTAACCAACTTGCCCAGGGTTAACACAGTTTGTAATTATCTGAGGTCGAATTTGAACTTAGGACCTCCTGACTCTAGGCTAGTATTCTGTCCACTGAGCCACCTACTTGTCCTTATTAAGCACTTAGCAGCACATTTTTTATGGCACTGTAAGCATTGCCTGAACTCAGCAAAAGTGTGAGAGAAGTATTACATGAAGGCCTAGTGACTGTAGGCTAATGATAATACTAAATAAGAGCTGTCATTTTTATAGCACTTTAAGGTTTACAAAGAACTTTACATCCATTTATCTCATTTTAGCCTCATGATACCCCTAACCATAACTGGGGTGCCACCACAAGTCCGCAGCAGCAGCAGCAGCATACAGCCAGACAGAAATTGGATTAGAGACGGGCCTTGCCTTTCCTCCACAAAAGTCCTCAGACACCTCGTTCCAGTGAGGAAGTAACCCTGGGTTCTGGGAGAATAGGCCAGTGAGTGGAGGGTAACCTTTGGCAGAATCTTTCAAGCTGGGAAAGTTTGAAATATGTCTTCAGTGACAGATTGTGTTTGTAATCCAAAGACTAGTTTCAATAAGTCTAGGGGGACTTGTCACCCTACCATAGCAACTCATTAAATAATTTACTAAGGCTGTATAAACAGCCTTCATTGTAAAAAAAAAAAAAATACATGAAGGGATTGTGTTCTGCAACATTTAGGAAAGGAGGAACACCCATTGATATAATAATAGATCTTTTGAAGCGTTAAAGGAATGCCTGGCTTTAAGAAAACCCAGCATACAAAAGTCTGACACTGAGAGTTTAGTCCTCAACCCTTTATTGAGTGCCTATTGTGTTTTCATCAGTGTGCAAGATGAAAGGGGGAGAACATGAGTCAGAAGTAGTGTGGCAGAGGGATCTCTGGACTGAAAGGCAGGACACTTGGTTTCTGTTGAGGGCTCTACCACTACTATAGCTTTGGACACATTGCTTCGCTTCCTTGTGCCTCAGTTTCCCCATCTGTAAAATAGGGGCATTGCACCAGATGATCTCTTGGGTCCTTCACAGTGCTAGCAACCTTTAAAATCTGGTTAGTTGTTTTATAATCATTTACCACCAGTTTCTTTTAAGTTGCTAACTATCTTAGACCATTAAAAATATATGGATATATTTTTAAACACATACACACATCTTTCAAAATTATTTCTACTATATTTTAAACCATTTGAGCAAATCTGTACAACCTGTGGCCCACCAGAAAAACATCCTTTACATTTTTTGTGGGCCTCCCAAAATCCTTTGGCATCCCATGGGTCACAGATTGTGCAAGCCTGCACTGGAAGAATGTGGCTGTAGTGAACAACTAGTGTTCTCCCAAACCCTGAGCCCTAAGAGGCTGACTAGATGCTTTAGTCACAATTATACAACATTAGCACAATATCCTTATAAGGGAGAAGTGGTCAACAAGGTGCCAGAAAATACAGAATGAGTAGCAAAATGAGTGGAAAGGAGGTCTCTTCTTAGGCCAGAAGGTAAACTATAAGGTTGTTGTTTTCATTATGTTTGCCCTTTGTTCTTGAAAAGGACCATGTCATCAGGGAGATGACAACATGACTTGCAAGTGAAGTGTATTACAGTGAGGGAGGGCTATGCAAGGTCACCAGCTTCACTTTCTCCTCTGGAGCCAATTGGGTTCAGTGGCCAGATATGCATCAGGATGACTGGAGATGGCCCAGGATGCAGTGTGAGACTAATCCTTTTAGGCTAAGGCCTTTTAGAGTTCTCACTTTGAGGTAACACCCATTCAGTGAATAGATCTCTTTAAAAGTGAGCCAAGGGATATAAGTAAAGGGATTATAGACCCTTAATTTTAATTTTCAGATATAAACCTTCAAATATTTCAGAGTAGAGATACCTGCAAGGCCTTTATGTTCTAAGAGCCTGTTTTCTGTTCCTGGTGACTGTCCTCTGTATGACACCTTCTGCCGACCACTTGGGACACTGTGACTATCTAAAAAGTTGTTAGCCACACTGGCACTACTGTAACTTTCTGACTTCTAAGAGTGTTTGTGGTTTTGGTGTTTGCAGCTTTTTTTTGTTCTTGTATTAGCTTTGTTTGGAGTATACTTCATGTCCTACTTTTATTGAGGAGGGACAAGTAGAGAAGTATAAGTTTCCTTACATTTTAGCAACTAGAATCAAGGTCTAGATCATTTACTCCTGGGGCAACTAGGTGGTGCAGTGGATAGAGCAACAGGCCTGGAGTCAGGAAAATCAGAGTTAAAATTCAGTCTCAGACACTTATTATCTGTGTGACCCGGGGCAAGTCATGAAACCCTGCTTGCCTCACTTTCCTACGGGTTAAATGAGTTGGGGAAGGAAAGATACTCTAGTATGCTTGCCAAGAAAACCTCAAAGAGTCACAAAGAGTTGGACATGACTGGGACAACAATAATAATAATGTATACTTGTTATTATTATTATATTATAGTGTAATTATAATAGTAATATATAATAAATTATATAAGATATAAATGAATATATTAGTGAAATTATTAAATATATAATTATCAAATTACTATTAATAAAAATAATGTATAGTTTGGTCCTGATGCTGGCACACTATGATTATGACCAAGGTATGGATTGCAGCGGGCCTTACAGGTTCTTCCCAAACAGTGCACACCTAGCCTAAAGCAGGGAGTGAGTTATTTATTTTTTTCAACTTCCCTACTACCTAATATTATTCACTGTGCATAGAAGGCAATCAATAAATATTTGTTGAATGAATGAGTGGATGAATAAATATCACGTTTGGTCAGTTACTTTGAGACCTCTTTCTCTCCACACATATTCTTTTTAGTTATTGTTATTTTAAAGTTTTATTGACGCCTTCTGTTTTTTACAACGTAGTCATTTCCTGATATACTCCCATCCCACAACTAACACAAAGCCCTCCTTATAACAAAAAATAACATTTAAAGAAAAACAACGGACACAATGCATTTGGCAGCAGATACAACTTTCTGTACTCATTAACCACAAACACTATTTTTTTTAAAGAAAAGGGAAATACGTTTAGTCATTTGTCCTCATAGACCAAGATGGGTCATTGCATTTAACCTGAGGTCAATTGTCTTTTAGCCCATATGCTCTCTTCCCCAATATTTGTGTCTCCCTTTTCTCTACAGCTTATACCTCTATGTAGAGAATATATGCATAATCATGAATAGATTAATAAAGAAAAAAGAGAAAACAAAATGATAAAGAATAGTAGCATATCAGAGATACCCTGATAAACTAGAAAACTACCTGAGAGCAGACCATGCGTGGAGAGTACATGTAAATTAGGTGCAAGTCATTTGCAGGTACATTTGTTTCTCCCTTATACATTTGTTTCACTTACATGCAGCTCTCAGGAACATGCGAGTGGTGATCACTGCCTCAGAAAGAGCTTGTTGGAATCCTCTGAAATGTATATCTATTTCTATTGCTATGACGTTTTAGATTGGGCCACTCTGATGTCTTTTTGAATCTATTCTTTTTTTTTTTTTTTTTTTTTTACCTATTGTGGCTTTTTCACTTGTTTATAGACCACTTCCCATATATGAAACCCCTGCCCAGTTAATATTCATTGTGCCACTTCACACATTCCCTGGAATTATACAAATAGTAAAAAATACAATAATAGCTTTCATTTACAGCCAGTTCTGGCTTTACCGAAGTGGACCATTTTCCAGTCATGGGGAAGAGAAGGAGGCAAGAAGGGGGCCCTACACCTATGGATGGAGGGGACTGGCACATGGTTCAAGGACACGTGGAGTTCAGAGGCAGAGAAGCAAGAGCCGGAGGAGGAACATGAGATCTAAGGAGAACCACTTTGGAGTCTGGCCAGAATGGAATGCAAGAACAGGAGAAGGGTAGAGTGACACATGGTGGGTGGGATGGGGGGTATAAGAGAGATAACAGAGCAGGGTAAATGTCCAATAGGGTCTCAAGCCAACTTCCCAATCCCCCATCCCACAGTAGTGGGGGGTCTTTCTGTGTCTATTCTGCTTTCATTTGAAGGGATTTTTGGTTGGTTTTTTTGGTGGGGAGAGATAGGAGGCTGAAGAGTGCAGAGAGAGTACAACACCGTATAGTAAAATTAACATAAGTTTTTCGGGAATAGGGATATCTTTCAGAATTCTTTAAGTAAAGTTGAATTACATAATGCAAATATGTAAGTAACTATGTGTAAGTAAGAACTATCTGTATAGGTTGCTAGGTGGTATAGTCTATAGAGTACTTGACCTAGAGTCAGGAAGGCTTGAGTTAAAATTTTACCTCAGATATTACCTAGCTGTGTGACCTTGGGCAAGTTACTTAACTTTTGTTTGCCTCAGTTTATTCAAAACTGTAAAATGGGGATAATAGTAGCACCTACCTCCTAAGGTTTCTGTGAAGAGCAAATGAGATAATATTTATAAAGTTGTTAGCGCAGAGCCTGGCACATAATGAGTGCTATATGAATGCTATTATCGTCATTATCATCATGTAACATAGCTCCTTGTGTTTTATAAATATTATCACTTTTTAATCTTTTTTGTTGTTGTTCAGCTGCTTTTCAGTCGTGTCTGACTCTTCATGACCCCATTTGGAGTTTTCTTGGCAAGGATACTGAAGTGGTTTACCATTTCCTTCTCCAGTTCATTTTATAGATCGGCAAACTGAGGCAAACCAAGGTCACATAGCTAGTAAATGTCTGAAGCCAGAGCTGAACTCAGGAAGATGAGTTTTCTTGATTTAAAACTAGTGCTCTGTTGATTGTGCCACCTAGCTGTCCATTTGATCCTTACAACAACCAAATAAGGCAGATAATATAAGTATGCTTAGACATGAGGAAACTGAGGTACAAGGAAGTCAAGTCCAAAATCACTGATAAATATTTAACCACTGGCTTTCTGAAAATACATGACACCTTTTAAAATTTAATCTACATAATTAACATTTTCTCCATTACTTTCTTATGCCTAGGTAATAAAAACAATAAATGAAGTTTTGATTTGTAGCATTTGCCAATTTCTGTGATGTAAATGCTCACACAGAAAATTTAACAATTATTTCTTAAGTGCCAGTTCAAGCTAATCAACTCAAGATACTAAAAAAAAAATGAAAGAATAAATAGAAAATTTTACTAAGATAGAACATAAAACACACACAAATCAGATTTCTTATATATCACTAACAAAAAACAGAAGAAATTTGCAACAATAACAAAATGTTATCTTTTCATTTCTTTTAAGAATCATTCTGTAATACTCATATAGATCTTGTTGGTATCTTAGGAGGCACATGCACAAGTTTTTGATACCTTTTTTATTGTTGCAAATTTCATTGATTTTTTTGGTATCTTGAGTTTTTAAAAATAAACTATCATATAATCTGCAAATCGATATATCAATCTTCTCTACCTTTGTCTCTTCCTTGAACTACATTTTATTGTAATATTGAAAGTAAAAATCCCTGCTTTACTCCTGTTCTTAGTGGTAAAGCTTTTAATATCTACTACACATAGTGCTAAGTTCTCAATTCTGTTTCAAATATTTTTATCATATTTAAAGAAAATCCTTTCATTCTTATACTTTGACACACATAGATGTATTTTATTAAAGGCCTTTTCTGCATCTATTAATATCTTTTTTGTTTTCTAATATTGATATTAATCTCCTAATATTAAATCATTCTTTTATTCCTAATATAAATATTATACTGCAAATCCTAATTATTAATATGTTTAAGTACATTATTTGTGCCAGTATTTATTAATATTTTTGCAGCAATAGTGATATGTAGTTCTCTTTTACTTATGAGAGAAATGATTATTAAATAAATAATTATTGGGGAGATACAGGCTTTTTTCCTTTCCTAGATCCTAATTCTCTACTAGACCAAGCCAGCATCTAAAGGGTACTGGTGATCATGAGATTGGATTAACTTTTCCTCATTCTTGTTCAGACTCCACCCAAATGGGGAAACTCATGGTGGTAGAGGTAAATCTTTTGCCTAGAGATGAGTTGATATGGGAGCAAGATAGAACAGTCACCAGCTCCTCATTAAAATAGGTCTACCTCTCATTATAATATTCATTCTTCTCATTAATTGTTAACCAATCATAGCGATTGCCACCCTTAGTAACACCCAGTCTTCCAAAGACATGTAAGTATTAAGTAGGTTCCATGAGGGGTCTTTGGCATTTGAGAGTGCGACTGATCCCTTTTATTAATTATTCATAAAAGGATTAGTTATTCAGAAACTACATCTCCTGAAGTTTTTCTATGTCACACTTCTCTTTATTGGGTTTGGGCATCAGAACCGTATCTGCTTCATATCTATAAAATTATGTCTTCTTTAATTATTGAAAACAGTTTATGTGGCATAGAGGTTGTTTGTTCTTTGAATTTTTAATGAAATTAATTTCTGAATGTATCTGATCTTGATGACTTTTTGCATAACAGCTCATTAGTGAATTAGTTAATTTCTCCTGAGAATCTTTTATTTAGGTTATCTATTTCCTATTTTGGCATTTAATATTCTTGTAAATAATCATTTATATTTTTTGCAACCTGTGGGTTGATTGAAGACAGGTGGACCAAGTTCAATCTTGTAGAATTAGCAGTAATAATATCTCTCTATGGCTCACAACCCTAGAGAACCTATTTACCGGGAATATCTGAAATTGGTTTGTTTTTAACTCTTATTTAGGTGTCCACAGTTCTCTTACAAAAAAAGGGAGTTGCCTACTACTATAGTTGACATAGAACATAGCACAAGCCACAGAACATAGAACAAGTTTAGGACATGCAACATATAAAATATATTTTATATATAATGTATATCATATATGACATATGATATATATGACCTACATGAAGGACATAGATAAGAGTACATTTTCCTTACATGAGCATCACTTTTCCCAGGGACCTATTTATCTCAGATTTATAGCACCATCCTGGGGTCAAGGTCCTCCCAAGTCAAGAGAAAATTTAGGTTGTCTAGAAAGTCAATTTGCACAGTCCAAGTGATTGATCATAACAATGAAGGAGAAAGTCCAATTTTGCTGTTCCACATTGGGTCTTTTCTCCTTTGTTTTCACTCCTTGCATAAAGCAGAAATTTCTTACTTAACAGCTTCTACTTTCTCCTCTCTCTCTTTCTCTCCCTCCCTTCTCCTGAGGGAAAAATTATATCTCTTATAGAGAAATAATCTAAGACAATATGCCTTTAGGCTGCTTAACACATCTACAATTCTTCAGTAAGCTATGAAGTTATCATACTACTAGCTGTGAATACTGTCTAAAGACCTTTGCTTAGACGTCCACCACTTAAGGTCCCCACCCTTTACTTCTAGCTAAATTAAAATAAATAGATTCCATTCATTTCTTCCTTGCCTCAGGGTGCAAAGCATGTTGCCTTGATTTGGCTAGTACATTGTCTTGAGTCCAATAGAGGCCAGGGAAAATTTTTGAATCTTTTTCAAACTCCTTTCCAATTCCTGCCATCTCCATCTTTTCCTTTAGTAACTAACATCAGGCAATTCAAATAACCCTGAGGTTCAAATAAACCCTTAAGATGGTACCAAAAACTCTGGAGTAGGAGCAAAGATGTTTATCCTTATGCCAGAGCAAATCCTCAGCTCCCTAAGAAGTTTTTCTATGTTCAGTATAACTGCAAACCAGTCTTCGTCAGTTTCCTTTATTTCTTCTTTTTGATTCAATTTGTTACTGCTTAATAATTTTGTTGTCTTTTTAAAAAGTTATTTTATTTAGTTGTTTCATTATTTTTATTTTACTGATTTATCTTTTTATTCTGAGGATTTCTTTGTGCTTACTTTTAGCATATTAACCAGATCATTTAAAATGTCTTTAACTATGTATAACTCATAATTTTTCTCTTTTTCTTTCTTTTTAGTATAAGTATCCAAAATAAATTTGCCCCTATCTCTTTAGTTGTGTCCCACAAATTTTAACATGTTACATCACCATCATCTTTTTAATATCTCCTTATTATATTCCACTAAAGTTTCTCCTGATATTTCTTCACAGCAAGGAGATAGCCACGATTTATTAAAGGCAGGAATGATAGAGTGGAAGCTACACTCTCAGGGCTATCTTATTTTTGAGTATAGACCTGGTAATAGAGGGGAGGCCTCAAACACAAAGACCAGGCTAGCTAGATTGAGGGAACTATCAACAGTCTGGCCAGAGTGAAGAATTTTTCATCCAGGACAACTCTAGAACACTTGGAGAAGGAGTTGCCAACTACTGTAAGTTACAGAGAGACTGCAATCTGTGTCAGTCAAAGAACCAATTCACAGGTTCTTGAAGCATTGAAATATCTTAACTGTAAATTATTATTGTTTCCACAGTTTGTTAACTGAAACATTATTTGACGAGTCTCCATATATGCCTATAGTATTTTTTATACTATTTCTATTTCTGTAGGACCCATGGATATACTCTTCATTTGCCTTTCTGAAGTTATCTTTAACTTTGTGTCTGATAACATGAAAAATTTTTGTGAATGTTTCATATGAACTTGAAAAAACGCAATCTCTTTCATACAATTCTCTCTTTATTAAACATAGTTTCTTTTGCATATTACTCAAGTCTACAAACTTCTTTCTTGTTTATCTTTTTGTTTGACTTATCACTTCCTTGGATAGAATGTTAAAATCTCTCATTGTTAATTGATTTTGTATCTAATTATTTTAAAATTTTAATTTTTCCTTTATAAGTTTTCTTTGCCATTAGGTATGTAGATGCCTAATATTGGCATTCTGTTATCATCCTTGGCACCCTAGTGCATATTCTTTTGCCTCCCTTAATGTTTTCTAATATTAATTCAGCTTTATCCCATATCATTACTACAACTCCAGATTTCATGTAGTTAGCAGAAATATAGTAGGTTTTAATACTTAAATGTAGGTGTACTTCAGGATTAGGCTTATTGTATTATAGGGCTGTGTTTTTCAATCCAGTCATTTATCTATCTGATTTTTTTAATCTATTTATTTGTAAGAGAATTCAAGCATTTACATTTGAAATTATAACTGGTAAATTTACCAAACTTTGTTAAATTATTTCTAAATTTCTCTTGAGAATTTCTCACACTTTTACCTTCATTGGGGGGGGGGGGCGTGTCTATTGTTTTTGAGGTGAATAATAAGAAGACAGACCTTCTTGTGACCTTTTGTTCCTCCATCTTCCCAGAGTTCCTCCAAGGGGCATCTTGCAGACTGGCAAGAAGAAAACATTTACAGATTCTAGTATGCACAAGATCAATTTAGAAAAAGATGATAAAAGTGTTGTTTAGTCATGTCCAACTCTTTGGGACCCCATTTCAGGTTTTCTTGGGAAAGATACTAGAGTAGTTGGCCATTTCCCTGTTTAGTTCATTTTACAGATAAGGAAACTGAGGCAAACAGGGTTAAGTGACTTGCCTACTGGTCAATTTAACTAAGTTCAGATTTGAACTCAGGTCTTCCTGATTGCAGACCTGATGCTCTATCCACTGACACCACCGAGCTGCCCAATACCAAGACTTAAATAAGCCTAGCACACCTGCTTCCCAGATCAGTTTCATTGCAAAACTTCTTCAGGTTCTCTGCTCAGTCATCTGAAGCACCTACTCTTCCTTGCCCTGTTCCTGTGGAATTCATTGCCCCTTGTAACATTGTTTTGCTTAAAGTCATGTTTTCATGGAAACAATTCATGGTGTTTGAGGAGGTATGTCTGAATAATCAAGAACAAGCCGTCGTTGTTCCCACTGCTTAGTGATTTTGCAGCCTTGTTAGTTTAGTATATGCAGCTGAGAGTTCAGACTTGTGCTTCTACTAATGATACTTTCCTGATAGAGAGGTGGTAGACTAAGCATGGACCAAGCTGGAATTTTGTTTGGCTTTACTCTACATAGTTTTAAGAAGTTTCTTTTTATTTCTCATTTTCATTGAGGGAGAAAAAAAATAAATGCCTGATCATTTTTTTTAAAATAAAATTTAATTGCTTGAAAAAGGGTAGATAACAACTTCCAAACTAGAGTGTGAGACTGATGAACATAATTAAAAACAAACTAAAGCTCTGGACTGTGAGTCCAGAGACCTAGGTTCTGCCCCTCTCTCTAAGGTTACCTTCCATTTACATAATGTATTTACTTTGTGTCTGCTGATTTTTAAGGCCCCTTCTAGTCTGGATATCCTATGATCATCACATAAAAGTGAATTGCATGGTGTAACAGCTCCTAAGCCACTGGTGAAGAAACATCTCAAACATGTTTGTGGGGTGACTGGTTAGAGAAAAATGTCCACTGGAAAAGTGCCACGTAAAAGTTTTATGAAATTACTTCCCCAAATGAAGTTTTGATTTATGAGGTTATAATATGGAATATTCTATAATATGGAAAGTAAAAAGTAAACGCATAATGATGATCATTACCACTACCTATGTACCTAGCAGTGGCTTACATACAGACAGTACTCAATACTTCCTGGAGCAGTAAATGAAGGGAATTCATGTGTTTGGTATAATACAGAGGTTCTTAAAGTGTGGTTTGAGGACCCCTGGGGGATCCCTCAGACTCTATCAGGGGAATCTACCAGGTCAAAACTATTTTCATCATAAAGTGAGGTTTTAATTTCTAATATTGTAAACATCAATAGGTATAACCCATATAAACAAAAACTCTTAGGGAAGGTGAGGTTTGTCTTCTATAGTTTTTTATGAGTGTAAAGGGATCCTGAGATTAAAAAGTTTGAGAACCATTGATATAGAAAGTCCAGACAGGGAATCAGGAAGTGTGAGCTCTGGTTCTACCTCTCCTTAAGTAGAGACTTTGTGCCTCAGTTGCTTCCTCTGTGAAAAGAGGGGCCTGCAACAACTGGAATCAGCTCCAATGTCCAGTGATTGGAGAATGCAGAATAAACTGTGGTATATAAACTAATGGATCATTGCTGTACAATAAGAAACAATAAATATGAATGCAAAAAAAAGTTCTAGAACATATGTGAAGTGTTACAGAGTGGAGAAAACAGAATTAGAATAGTAATGTATACCCTATTGAAGCCATCATATATACAGCTATTTATGCTGTCATATATAATTAATAAGATATATTGCATAATAAAATTTATAAGTATATAAAATAATGCAATAAATTTATATGCATCATATAACATAACACAAATTATACAATAACAAGTAATTATGTATAACGTATTAACAACAATAACAATGGCAAGAAAATCCAGAAAAATACACAGAAGAAAAAGTTCTGAAGGAGAAATAGAAAATAAATAGAACATTTTTATTACTATCTTATTAAAATTAATATGGAATTTTAATCAAAATTTATAAATGAGTCCTTGAGACTGCAGGTTGAGTGTGGGATGTTTTAGGTAATCACAATTATGCAAATATATTTCAAGCCATCATCCAGTGCCTACTCAGCCAGTAGATTGGTTGAATTCCATTAACTTGTATAAAAGGAATTTATTGAGAAATTGGAGTAAGAACAGGGGTACACATAAAGGTTCTTTAAAGTCTAAGAGTAGTGAAGCATATGTTCTACATGACTTCATATGCATACTGTATATTATATTGCTTGCCTTCTCTAACTTCAAATTGAAGAACTTACCATCAGTACAGTAGTTGTGCTTGATGTCATGTTCATCCTCTTTGAAAGCATTTGACAACATGGCTGAAAACATCATGCTAAAAACATGGGAGCAAGCACACAGTCCTGTTTCACTCCATTGGTGACTGGGAAGGCATGAGAGCACTGTCCACTATTCAGAACAAACACGTCATCATGAAATTGACTTACAATATTGATGAACTTCTCCAGGGAACCAAATTTTGACATAATTTTCCATAAGCCCCCATGACTAACAGTGTCAAAGGCCTTAGTCAGATCTACAAACGTTGTGTACAGACCTCTGTTCTGCTCCTGGCATTTCTCCTGGAGTTGTGGAACAGCAAACACCATATTGACTGTTCCTTAGCCCTTTCTGAAGCCACACTGGCTCTCAGGTATGTGACCATCTTCCAGGTGAAGGATCAGCCTATTAAGGAGGACTCTAGCAAGAATTTGCCAGCAATGACTAATAGAGAGACCCCCCTGTGATTGTCACAGGACAGTCTATTCCCTTTGCCCTTATAGAGATAGACAATGGAGGCATCCTTGAACTCCTGGGGCATAACCTCCTCTTTTCATATAACCTGGAAAATTTCAGTCAGCTTTTGTGTGAGCAGTGGCCCCCTACCTTGTAAATCTCAGCTGGAATAGAATCAGCACCAGGTGCTTTGCCACGTGAAAGGAGCCTAATTGCCCTCAAAACCTCTTCTTCAGTTAGAACTTCAGCTAGGGAGGGACTGACTTCAACCGGAGATAAATGGTCAACAGCCTCAGCATTGATTGATGATGGTCTGTGGAGAACACTATGGAAGTGTTCAGCCCATTTCTCTAGGATCATGTCCTTATCACTAATCAATGTGGCTCCATCAGCACTGAGTAGTTGTGATGCACCATAGGTTTTTCATCCATAAATAGCTTTCAGGGAATCATAAAAGTGCTTTGGATGGTTACTATCAGCATAAAACTGAATTTCATCTGCCTTCTTACTGAGCCAGGAATCCTGCATCTCTCTAAGCTTTGCTTGTACTTTACTTTTGATGGAATTAAATGCTGACTTCTTAGAGGTAGATGAACTATCCTGCTGGTGAATCCTGTGGAGTTCTCATTTTTCATTTAGCACCTTCTGAATTTCCCCATCATTTTCATCAAACTAGTCTTGGCGTTTGTGAGTGTGCTGACCCAGATGAGCAAATGCAGTGCTGTACACCAAATCTCTGAAAGCTGTCCACTCCTTTTCTGCTCCACTGTTGCTGACTATGTGTTGGCTCAACTTTCCCTCCAAGTTAGCAACAAGCTGTTCACGCTCAAAGAAGAGCTCTAATTTGTTGACATTAATTCATCTGGTAGTCATTTTGCCTTGGGGGCGGCACTTTTGATGAATGTGAATATTTAGCTTGGAAAGAATAAGTGTGTGATCAGTCCAGCATTCCGCACCACATATTGCCTTTGTCACTCTCACATCTTGTCTGTCTCTTCTTACAATCACATAGTGTATTAGATGCCAATGTTTGCTGCGAGGGTGCATCTATGAAGTTTTATTGCATTTAAGTAAACGAAAAAAGTGTTGGTGATGAGAAGGTCATGCGATGCACAAGTCTTCAGTAGTAAATGACCATTGCTGTTGCTTTTTCCAACTCCATTCCTCCCTAGGACTTCCTTCCAAGTCTGGTAATCTGAGCCTACTCTAGCATTAAAGTCACCTAGAATTATAAGTTTGTCCTTTTTTGGCACATTGGCAATAAGGGTCTCTAGGTCTTCATAAAATTTTTCCTTGACTTCATTAGGATTTGTCATGGTGGGAGTATAGGCACTGATCATGGTGGTATGCTGTTTTCCTGTGAGTAGCAATCGCATTGTCATGAGCCTGTCATTCACTCCTTTTGGAAGGCATATCAGCTTGCTGATTAGATTAGTTTTGATTGCCAGCTTCATGGCATTCCCCTTCACTGTGCCCACTCCAGAAAAATGTGTATCCAGCTCCAACTTCAGTAAACTGGCATTCATTTGCCAACCTTGTTTCATTCAGGGGTGCTATTTGGATACGATACCTGTTGAGTTCTCTTGCAACAAGAGCAGTTCGTCTTTCAGGTCTACTGGATTTTGTGTTGTCTATTAGTGTGTGCACATTCCATGTGCCGATGGTGAGTGGAATCATCTTTGAAGATGTTTTTGTACATTTTGTACATTTTTTTGTGTTTCCACTGCATAGTAGGATTCCCCACCTGCCACTGTAATTAGCCCAGGATTGGGTAAGCAGACAATGTTTAGGGCATCTTTTCTAGCCTCCTTCCTCACACCAGGAAGTGAGCAGTGCGTTCCTTTAAAGGTGGCTCAGACATCCAGGAGGCTACCAAGTCCCTGCTGCTGCTTCTAGTGAGAAACGACCCTATAGCTTGGGCTACCTGTGTGCAAGAATGTGACTGCAGCTTCCAGTGTATCCACACCTGCTGCTTCATCACTTGCTTGTTGCCATAGGACTTTGAGGCATAATAGTAAAATAGTATGGGTGATGTCTTTTGATTCATGTGTAAATTGGATTTAAGTGAGGCAGAATTGCACAAAGTGGTCAGCCTCACTCTCTCCTCCAAAGCCATCATAGTCCAATGACAGGACAGAGTTAAGATGGCTGATGATGGCTCAGGATGCAGTGGATGACCTTGGTGTCTTTGGTGTCTCACCAAGCTGTAAGTGCTCCACATTGCCTGCTTTTGCTGCCTTCATGGCCGTTGGAACAAATTGTTCTCATCTGTCCATTCCACCAGAGGAAGTCTTCACATGCTTGGGGTAGACACCCCCCTACTCACCAATGGGTTTGAGACCCCTTGGTCACCCTCAGCCTGGTTTCGTCCATCTGCTGAAACGGTTTACTGGGGTATGGCTGCTGTGCATGATGCAGCTTCTTGGAGCCACAGGTGGGTGGAACAGGTGGACAACAAAGATGGAAAGAGCCAACCATCACACCAAAGGTACTGGTCCTCCCAGAACACACCCTACACTCCATTTGGGGAAGGAATATCTCTGGAAATGCAGTCTGGCAACTGTTCCTGCTGCAGGTGCTATAGCCACAGCTGTTGAAGACCTAGAAAAGAAAGTTCTTGCCACTAAAGTCCTTGGTGCTGCCCAATAGTTCAACATCAGAAACTGATATGATTTTATTAGTGAAAGTGACTAAGAAGAAGTATTACATCTGTGTTGCTGCTGCATCCTAAGGACAATGAGATTTTTCCATCTGACTTACAGCTGAAATCTTCTATATGTGTTATCTCCCCTCTTCGAATGTCAGCTTCTTGAGAGCAGGGACTATTTTGCTTTTGATTTTTATTCCCAATGATTAGAATGGTGTTTTGAACAAAGTAAGCACTTAATAAATGCTTTATTCATTTATTCATATATATATTTAAT
The DNA here is from genome assembly GCF_028372415.1 of Notamacropus eugenii. Classification (NCBI taxonomy): domain Eukaryota; kingdom Metazoa; phylum Chordata; class Mammalia; order Diprotodontia; family Macropodidae; genus Notamacropus; species Notamacropus eugenii. The sequence goes on from NC_092872.1 coordinate 484,991,066, forward strand.
ACTGATATTGTTTCATTGTCTCTTGGGGGGAGGAATAGGTTTGGAATTTTATTACTTATAGTCTCTTTCCTAAAATATTTGTTTATTTATTTTTAATTTATTATGTCTCCTCTCTGACCCTCATGAATATTTTAAAAAGAAAAAATAAAGTCCTCATAATTATATATAATCCAGTAAAAAAAATTTCCACCATGTCCATTACCAAAAATGTATGTCTCATTTTGCATTTTAAGTCATTATCTCCTTGGTAAGAGGTAGATATTAGGTTTCATCTTCATTATTATTATGTTGATTAGATTTTTAAAGTCTTTCAAAATTGTTTGTATAGATTATATAAAGTTGTATTAACTTTACTCTGCATTGTTTCATAAAGGTCTTTCTAATTTCTTCTGAAACTGTCCATTTCATAATTTCTTATGGCACAACAAATATATGATTCCATTTATATCACACAATTTGTTTAGCCTTTTTGTAATAGGTGCCCCTTTAACTTCCAAATTTTGTTTACTACAGAAAGATCTGCTAAAAGTGTATTTGAACATATAGGTCCTTTTCCTCTTTCTTTAAATTCTTTGGGAGTATAGACCTAGGAAGAGGTATAGTTAGTGTGTCCTGGTTTAGGGAGATAACAATAACGGACATTTATATAGTGCCTTGAAATTCGTAAAGCTCTTTGCATGCATTTTCTGATTTGAGCCCTACTACAACATGTTAGGTGGGGATTATGGAGGTTTTAACCCCCATTTTACAGATGAAGAAAACAAGGCTCCGAGAGGTTCAGCCACTTGTCCAAGGGCACTTAGCCAGTGGGATCAGTGAGACTGAAATCCTGGTCTTTTCTATTATCTTCCTGAGACTTCATGTATCCTTTTATTTAGATTAAAATTTGGATTTAACTGAACTATCATTCCATTTTCAGACCCTTTAACTATCAATCAAAGTTGCTATCGGTTTAATTCATCATTTTCTTCTTTACATAAAATCTTGAACTTCCAGTTTAAGTTGGGGCTTCCTGTCATCGACTTGTTTTCATAGTAAGGGAAACACAATCCCTCAAACACCCTGGTTTAAGATGATGCAAATCAGCCTAACAGTCCTCTGTTTTGTGAACAGCTTACTTCATGCAAAACCTGGTTACATAAATAAATGAGCCAATAGATACTGGGAGGAGGGGGAAGGAGAGAAGGAAAAAAGAAGAGGTCTAAGAATGAGGAAAAGGAAGATATTGGCCAAAGTGTGAGACTAAGTGCACAGCAGTTAAGCCTTCTGCAAGAACTTTTCCTCTTGAATTCCTGTTTTACAGGACAAAGTGAAGACTTTCTAGGGATTAATAGAAACTCCTTTTGTCATCAAATATATCTGTAGATCTACAATTCATGCTTATGGCTGAGAAAAGATCCGTTTCCTTCATTCTTTCTTTCCCCACCAGGTGGCCTCACAAACAGTTTCTAGGAAATAGTGTGAATATTACCAGACCAAAACTCCCTGGCAAAGTCATTATGCATTTGTTCCCTAAGGTAGGATAGAGGATCTCCCTATAAGAAGACAAAGAAGAGTGTTTTCCTTTAGCAATAGACATTCAACAAATATCTTGCACCTTTGAGTTTAGAAATTTTCGCATATAAATTATCTTAAAAGTGGTTATTTTTCACAGAGTAACTTTTTAATAGTCTGGAAAAGAGAGTGAGGCTAATGATTTTGTGCAACTCCACTTGAATCCAATTCACAAGCAAGTCAAAACATCACTGTAATGCGACTGGTCCTCTTCGGAAACAAAGTATAAACAACAATAACCATAAAGACCAATCACAAATTATTGAATCATGGGACCTTACAACACAAACTGTCAGAGCTGAAAAAGACCTTGGGACATAGAATGTAGTACAGGAAGGGATCTTAGAACATAGAATGTGAAAAATGAAAAGAACCTTAGAACCAAAAAAATGTCAAAAATACAAGATCTCTTAGGACACAGATTGTCAGAGTTTGTAGGACTTTAAAGTAGAATGGTAGAGTTGAAAAGAACCTTAGATATCATTCATCTAGATTAGGGTTTCATATCTGAACTTCTTTTAAAAAATATTTTTAGTTTTTGCACAAACAAAACCAATGTGACCAAAATAAGAAGGAAAGAAGAAAGCTGGGAAATAATTTTTATTGCCAGTGTTTCTGATAAAGGTCTCATTTCTAAAATACATAGAGAACTGAGCCAAATTTATAACAATACAAATCATTCCCCAATTGATAAATGGTCAAAGGATATGAACAGGCAGTTTTAAGATAAAAAAATTAAAGCTAACTATAGTCATATAAAAAATGCTCAAGATCACTATTGATTAGAAAAATTCAAATTAAAACAATTCTGAAGCACCACCTCACACCTATCCAATTGGTTAATATGACAAAAAGGGAAAATGATAAGTGTTGGAGAAGCTGTAGGGAAATTGGAACACTAATACATTGCTGGTGGAGTTGTGAACTTCATCCAACCATTCTGGAGAGCAATTTGGAACTATGCCCAAAGGGCTATAAAACTGTGCTTACCTTTTGATTTAGCAGTGCCACTTCTAGGGCTGTATCCTAAAGAGATCATAAAAAAGGGAAAAGGATCCATAGGTACAAACATATTTATAGTAGCTCTTTTTGTGATGGCAAAGAATTGGAAATTGAGGAGATGCCCATCTTTTGGGGAATGGTTGAACAAATTGTGGGATATGATTGTAATGAAATACTATTGTGCTATAAGAAATGATGAGCAGATGGATTTCAGAAAAACCTGGAAAGACTTACATGAACTGATACTGAGTGAAGTGAGCAGAACCAGAAGAGTGTACATAGTAACAGTAACATTGTGCTATGATCAACTTTGATAGACTTAGCTCTTCTCAGTAGTGCAATGATCTAAGACAATTCAAAAAGACTCATGACGAAAAATGCTATTCACATCCAGAGAAAGAACTATGGAGTCTGAATGGAGATCGAAACATACCATTTTCTCTCTCTTTCTCTCTCTCTCTGGTTTTCTTTTTTATGGTTTTTCCTTTTTGTTCTGATTCTTCTTTCACAACATGACTAATGTGGAAATATATTTAATATTATTGTACATGCATAACATATCAGAGTGCTTGGTGTCTTGCAGAGGGGGCAAGAGGTGAGAGGGAGGAAGAAAAAAATTTGGAACTCAAAATCTTATAAAAGTGAATGTTGAAAACTATCTTTACATGTAATGTGTAATTACAAAAATAAAATACTATTAATTGGAAAAATAAAAATATTTTTACAACTATTTCAATATAATGGTTTCCTTTGAAATCTGAAGTATTTTATTTTATGCTTTTAAGAACATTATTCTGAGAAGAGGTCCACAGGTTTCACCAGACTCCCAGAAGGGTCCATGACACAAAAAAGTTAGGGGTCTCTGATCAAATCCATTTTTCTTCCTGCCTATTTTGTAAGTGATGGAATTGAGGATTAGAGAGGAGATGCAATTTGCCCATGTTAGCAGGCAGGCTAGGGATAGAATCTATATCTCATAACTCCATTTTCCAGAGTTTAACTATTTAGTAAAACTCTAATATTTCACATATTTAATGGCAGCAGTGTTATGTTTGTGTGATTTAAAAGGAACTAATTTCCCAGTAAGAAAAGAGAAACATCATGTTAGTTCTTTGTATTAAAACAGGATTGATGCAAACTAGTTTTTTTCTTCTAAAGTTGTATTCAGTTTGTCACTACTCAGGACTTTCTTTTTAAATAACATCCAGGAACTCAAGCAAACAGGGTGCTTGCTGTTGCTAAAAGGGGCTGAAGACTAGGAATAAAAGTCCGTTTTTAAGTCCTGGAAAGTTTTGATAAGCAAATACAGCCTGAGCTCTCTCTCTCTCAATTGGCTGTTTCTTCACCGCCAGATTTTGACACAAATAATCAGATTGAAAAATCAGGGAGGGGAGCAGTAGAAAAAAAAAGGAGAAGTATCTATTTGAGCAGAGAGTAACAAAGTTGACAGAGTGAAAGAACGCAACCCAAAGAGAATGCTGCAAAAGCCCTTTCACACACAGCGTCTTTCTGGCAAGAACTGAAGTCATAACGTGAAGACAGTGAACCTCTAGCTCCCAAACAGGTGAATGACTTAAAAGTTGATTTCGTAGATTTCTGATTTTCATGTCTAACTTAGACTTTTTTTTTTCAGTAGTAGTACTTATGAGGCTCATCTTGTAGTTTTACAAAGAACTCAGGGAAAACAGCATGGACTTTAAAAGATTATGGAAATAAAAGTGTTTAGAAAGGTATTAGCTAGGTCTGAAATGCTATGTTTTTATACTGTGGTATAATGGAAAAAACAAGGAATTGAAGCAGGTTTATAGTGCTGACTCTGTTTCTAACTTGCTGTATGACCTGGTGCAAATCACTTAACCTCACCGGGATGAAATTTTACTTAGTAATCTCTTAGCTCCCTACTAGCTCTGCAATTCTAAATCTATATAATTTGGGACAATAGAAGGAGCATTAGCTTTGGGGTCTGGAACTTATTTTCAAATCCTTCTGGTATTTATACCAGTGTGCTCAGGGGTAATTTAACATCTCTGATCCTCAGTTTCTCCATCTGTAAAATGGGTGTATGTGTGTGAACTCAATAGCCTCTAAAATGCCTTCCAGCTCGAAATCTATGATCCTCTGATTTGATCCTATGACTAGATAGCCTCTGAGGTCCCTTCCAATCTCTTGATATATGATACCATGATTCATGTATAACCAAGCTACGAATCTATTTATGGAGACTATTCATATTCAAATATGTTATATACATGTATTTACCTTCACAGATGCATTTGCACACAAGATAACACTCTCCATTAGACTTCTTTTGTAATTGTATCCACATAGCAACATGTGCTTAGTAAATGCTTATTAAATGACCAAGTGATGTTTATATACTAAAGCGTACTAAGCTAGAGGCCAGAAGATCATGATTTTAGTCCTAGCTTTGCCATTGTGTTTGAGCAAGACACCCCACCTCTCTATGGCTATTTCCTGAGCTATAACACGAGGGCACTGAACTAAATGATTTCTAAGATGTATTTCAGTTATAACATCCTGTAATTCTGTGCTAATCCCACAAATGTTCAAAGCACACCTACAAAATTCACACCTCTATGTGTTCTTCTATATACTAAAAGACATACTTTTAAAAGTTCCACACAAAAGCCTGTTTCTGCGAAACTTGTAGAGACCACTAACATTCAACACCCCATCTCCTGACTCTCCCGTGAACAAGGGAAATACTTTCTTAATGTGTTGCATAGTTATGGAGGTGCTGTGACCAAATCTGCTTTCTCTATGATTTTCACAGTTTTTCAACTTTCCCTTCAGAAAAAGTACAGAGATGTGTGCAGTCTTTGAGAATGAGAGGTTAGAGATCACATTAGATTCACTTCCATCTAGCCTAGTGACCTTATTGATGACAGGTATTAATAACGCACTGGTTTGGAACCAACCACTGCCACTTTCACCTATGAAGGAAGGGTAGGTGGGTTCAAAAGATTTCAGTGTGCTCCCTCCAATGAGAGACTTAAATAACTTCTGAGGTTTTATAGCCAGTTTAAGGTTTGATTGATTCATTTTTTAAAAACTGTTTTTTACAAATGTGCTGCCTTCCCTAGAGATGAAGTTGAAGACAAATCTGTTTATGATAAACACATCTTAAAATTCTGGAGATCACCCCTCTCTGGCTTTTCCTGGGAAGTTATGCTCCAATATAACCTGCAGAATTTTGCTGTGTGTGGCAGTGTACAAAGTGATTTATGTTAGCCCTTAACTGGAACAAAAGAAAGATTCTCCCAGTTCAGCCTAGCTCAGGGGTTCTCAACCCTTTTGGGGTCACAGATCCTTTTGGTAGTCTGGTGAAGTCTACGGACTCCTTTTAGAATAATTATAAAAGAAACCAATGATATTGAAATACAGTTCTCAAAATATTTTCCCCAACCAAATTAAAAAAACCCCACAGAAATCTATTTATAGACCTCTTGAACTTCTTAGTGGGAGGGCGGGAATCTATAAATCCCAGTTTGAGAACTCCTGGCCTAGAGGGTGGTGGTATTTTTTCTTCCTTCCTTTCTTCTTTCTTTTTTCTTCCTTTCTTCCTTTTTTTCCTTTCTTTTTCTTTCCTTCTTCCTTTCTTTCCTTCTTTTGCTACAATAATATTTTTTTAAACTATAATCAATTTTCTGTCTTGCATGCTTTAGATAAGTGATTCATTTTTGGAGTTTAGCAACAGACTATGACTAGCTCTTCCAAATTCTGTAGACCTGCTCTAAAAGTGATATGCTATTCTAACTTTTTCAGTTAAAGGTATACACAAACATGTCATAATCTTTTCAGGAAGTTTACCACTGGAGGGCTTGAACACAAAGGAAGTCAAAATAGTTTCATGTTACTGACCCTGAGAAAATACTGTGAGATTACCCAATATGTTCTACAAAGAAACCCCAAAATATGAGTTTCTTTGTCAAGGTGGGTCTGTCATATGAGGACACAGACTCATATACTTTTCAAACTGGAAAAGAGCTCAGTGATCAGCTAGCCCAATCTTCCCATTTTACAGAGGGGAAAACTGAGGCCCATAGATGAGAAATGACATCCCTCAAACTCATAGGATCATAGATGTAGAGTTGGAATGGATCTTAGGGATCCTGTAGTCAAATTCCTTCATTTTACAAATAAGGAAACTGAGACCCAGAGAGGCTAAATGACTTGCCCAAGGTCACACAAACGACAAAAGTGGTATTTGAACTCCAGCCCTCTGAACTCCAGTCAAGTGTCCTTTCTACTACTTATTGCTGCCTCCTCAAGTCAATTGCATTAGAAGATACTTATGCTGATGGCCTGTGATATGCCATCCATCTTAGTTCTTTTGCCTAAAGTGAAAATGTTCTCATGTAATAAATCACATGCTTTTGTTTACCTCTGTCCAGACCAGAAATTGTACCAAAATGTATCCAAAACCAATGACACTCTAGCAAAACAAAATGCTAGATATTTTTACAGAAGCACCAAATGTCACACTAACTTGGGATCGGGGCTGATCTCTCAGGATAGAGGTTTTTGAAAAGATGTTAACAGTGGTTGACTTTCCGGACACCTGATAAGATCAAGATACTTGCTTTATGAAGAAATCGGTGCATTCTTTCACAATCCGTGCCCTTAGCTCTATGCCTGGATAGGTCCGTATGAATCAGAACTATGTTACTGGCCATTTAGTTGTTAATTAACTGCATTATGGATGATTAGTTCCTGTTTTCTTGTGTGGGGGTAAGTGGAGGGGAAGGTTACAGGGCAAAGGGAAGTTCCTTTCAAGCAGTTCATAGTATATTTGTACTTAGGGCTTACTCTCATTTGGAGTCCCTTGTATTATTAATTCTAGCTTTGCAGTTCTTATAAAGAGAATCACCCGGGGAAGAAAAGGACAGTAAATTTTTGCTTGTTTTTGTTTTGACTCCACAGTCTTTTCCTAATATACTTTCCCCTCCCCCACTGAACCTTCTCTGGTAATAAATAAAAATAGTTCAGCTAATACCACTAACCCAATTGTTCCATTGCCTGAGTCCAACAAGTACATTTTACATCCATAGTCTCTCACTTCTTTACCAGAATGAAGTGGATTTTTCATTTATTCTCAGGATCTGAGATTGGTTATTACCCTTAATCCATGTTCTGCCATCTTGTACTGTTGCTTTCATCTATGTGATTGATGATAGAGGGGACCCTATTATTGTGAGTATGTATGGTTCTCCTGGTTCTACTTAGTCTACTCTGTGTCAGTTCCTGTAAATATCTCCATGTTTTTTTGCATTCATCATCTGTCATTTTTAATGGAACAATAATATTTCACTTTATTCACATGCCATAATTTTTCTAGCGACTCCCCAATCAATGGGCTCCCATTTTGTTTTCACGTTGCTTTTCTTTTCTACCATAAAAACATTGCCATGAAGATTTCGGTTGTATGTGACCTTTTTGTCTGCATTGGCTGTTAGGAGATCTAGTTCCATTACTAACTATCATGTGACTTTAGGCAAGTCACTCCACTTCTTGGGATTCCATTTATTCATCTAGAAAACATATAGGTTGGACTAGATGAGATCTAAAGTTATTTTTAGCTCTGAAATTCTGCAAAGGAGATCAAGCCATGTACAGTCTAAATGGAGAGCCCTATTATTTTAATCTGCCTTTCCTCTTGGAAAGGAAGGAATTTCTACCACCACCACCACCACCCAGATGTGTATTTTAGGAAAGATTTAAAAGAGATCGGATGATCTCAGGAGAATTGGATTTGGCCACTCTGGGTTTACCACTGGTAAAAACCCTGATCTGCCAGTAGAAGATGTCCTGTGTGACACAAAACATGAAAAATCACGAGGATACTCCTGCCCTATGGTTTCGGTGAGGTTCTTTACCATTTCCTGCCCTAAGCCGTTGGGTAGTATTTCTCTGTGGCTTTGGAAGGATAGCTATGCTGAACTTCAGATGCAATATGCACTCTGAAGGTAAAATCATGGTTATTTGCTCAGGTGCTTCACAAGGAAAATATGGCGAATTGTCCTACTCCTACCCCAGCCCACCCTGAATCAATTCTAGCTTTCCCACTTAGGAGACCTCTTCCCATTTCACACACATTCGGACCAGAGACACCTCTCTACCAAAAGGAATTAAATTAGCTAGCTTCACAATTAAGCACTGGTTTTCTTTGGATCTTGTTCTTTCATTGCCCACCTGAACTATGCAACCTTGCAGTCAGAGGCTCCTCAGCCTGAATTACCTTGATTTTTCTCTGAAGCTCTTTAAAAAAAGACAGAGAAACTCTTTTCCATCTCCTGGTTGATATACAGGTAACTTAAGCTTCAATGGCTCTGATTAAAAGCATTCAGAACAATAAGAATAACTTTTCCTAAAGTTGGGGAGAGGGGGAGATCCAAATTACTTCACCCACAATAGTAGTAGGTTGTATGCAATGCCACCCAAGGTTACCGGAACAAATGCAAATTTTCATGCAAATCCATTCTCCACACCCTAGACAGTTCCCACCTTGAGCCCACCAGACCCTGACTACTCTCAGTAATCAGGGACTTAATCTTTCTTGTTCCTTCAAACCAAACTAATTTAGTGAAGGACAGAGTTGGAGGAAGAGGGAAGGAAGAGGGGAGGGGTTGTGGGGTGAGTGTGTCTGTATGTTGGTGGGGGGGCACACAAGGGGAGGAAGACTGTGTCCCCAGGAGATAAGGAATTTATTGCAAGAAAAGTATGGGTGATTACTGTGCCAGCCTGTTCTGTTTGCTTGACAAGGGGCTGAGAGGGATAATACTCAGAGCCTTCTCATTGTCTGTCCTTCCCCTTAGAATTTAGAATCCAAGAGCCAGAAGGATTTTGTAAAAAGCGTTTAATCCAGGCCTGCACAACCTGCAACCAGCCAAAGGATTTCAGGCCTCCCCCCAAAAATGTAGAGGATGTTTTCTTCTACATTATTCTTAGGTGGCCCAAAATCCTTCAGTGGACCATAAGTGGCCCACAGGCCACAGGTTGTGCAGGCCTGATGATCCATTCCTCTCCTTTCACAGAAAAGGAAACTGAGGCCTAGGGGGTTGACCCAACTTGCCCAAGATCACAGAACTAGTAAGTGGTGCCACTGAGACTACAACCCTGGTTTTCTGATGTTTAGACCAGCCTCCTTTCTACTACCCTGACCCAGGCAACATGAGAGCTAGAGGAGCACTTTGGCTGGCATGGGAAGATGAGGCTCTACAGGTTTAAGAGACTCTGGAAGGGCCATGTTTTGTCCCTGAGATTGGAAATTTGGGTAAAGACTTGTGAGTTTCAGAAGATGTGAAATATTTCTGGGCCCTTGCTTAAGGAAAACACTGCTACTGGGGGTAGGAGGTAGGGCATATGGCATTGAGAAAACAGGCAAATGCTGGTTCTTTGTGCTGCCTTGTTCTCCCTAGTCCATCCCCACCACTTGCAACTGTCCCAAACACCACAGCTTGATATTGCATGCTCTTTGTAATCTCCCAAGCACCTACGTTCCTTCTGTGGGCCAGATGTTTTATCAGCGGATAACACCCATCCCATCCCTAAAGTGTTCACAGCTTGCTTTCTGAGGGTGCTACAATCCTTTTCCCGCGCTTTAAAGATATCAGACTCAAAGCTCTGTGAGCAATGGGAAATTTTCAGAAATATTTGAAATGATGTCAGAAGAAACATTTATTAAATATCTATTATATAGTCAAGTCAATAAGCAGTTTCAGTGCCTACTATGTGCCAGGCACTAGGTTAAGCATAAGAGATACAAAGAAAAAGCAAAAGGCAGTCCCTGTTCTCAAGGATCTCACAGTCTAATGGGAGAGATAACAAATTAATAGCTATGTACAAGTAAGATCTATACAGGACAGATATATATATATATGTATATACACATTTATATATATACGCACACACACAATCTATACAGGATATCTTGGCGATATGATAGAAGGAAGACACTAGCATTAAGAAGGATCAGAAAAGGCTCTTTATAGAATGGGGTTTTAGCTGACAGTTGAAGGAAGCCACGAAAGTCAAGAGATAAGAGGTGTGAAGGGTCAGTTCCACACATGAGGACAGCCAGTGAAAATTTGTGGAGTGTTTTGTTCAAAGAACCGTAATCTGGCCAGTGCCCCTGCATAATTAAATATGTTGGGTGGAGAAGGCTGGAAAGGTAGGAAAGGGCTAAGTTATGAAAGGCCTTAAACACCAAATAGAGATTTTTATATTTGATATGGGAGGTGATAGGGAGACATGGGAAATTGTTGAATAAAGAAGTGTTACATACATATCACTTCAACAATAAAAATAGATGTTGTTTCTGCCTTCAAGAATCCTACAACTTTGTTTAGGAAACACAGGCTATGTATACTACACATGAAACAAGCTAGTGTATAACCAAGTGAAAAGGGTGGTGTCCCGTTTAGGGGAGAAAATGTTAGAATTGTAGTTAGGAGGGAAGACCATTAGATTAGGAATCTCTTAGCAAGGGTTGTCTTTTACCTTTCTTTGTAACATCAAGCTTAGCAAAGTGCCTGACAGAGTAGTCATTTAATCAATGATTATTCACTGACTTAGAACCTTGACGACATTAATTGTGTGATCTTGGGCAAATCATTCAAACTCATTGATTCTCAGTTTTCTCATCTTTAAAATGGGGTGGTGAGAAAGGGAGGAAACAATAGAGATTATGTTTAAGCTACTGGGAAAATCCATAGAAAGTAAACTTTAAAGTTATACAAGTATCAGCTCTTAGAAGTATTCAGTGCTGAGTAGTACTTAAAAACCAGTCAGAAAACATTTATTAAACAGGGACACAGAGTATATAAAGAAAAAGCAAAAATGATCTCTGCCCTTAAGGAACAGGGCTTACATTTTTCATGAGGAAGACATAAAAATAGGTACCTAAAAGAAGAATACAGTGTAGATGGAGAAACTCTTTAGAGCAGAAGAGATGAGCTGCTATTGGGAGGAAAGGGATATGGGAAAATGAGGGAATGAGCTTAATAGATACTATATGCCAGCTCTTGACAAATATTACTTCATCTGATTTGTTGTTATTCAGGTATTTCAGTAACGTCTGACTCTTTGTGACCCCATTTGGGGTTTTCTTGGCAAAGATTTTAGAGTGGATTGCCATTTCCTTCTCCAGCTCAAACCGGGTTAAGTGACTTGCCCAGAGTCACACAGCTACTGAGCGTCTGAGGCTGGATTGGAACTCAGGTTGATCTTAACTCCAGGCTCAGTTCTCAGCTGAGTTGGAAATGAGTATTGTAGGAATAGTTTGTCTTTCATCATAGAGGTGTGAAATCTCTTGGAATACAAAGAAGGAATGCCACTGTACAGTTTGTACAGTGTTTTTCCTGTTACTTTCTTTGCACACAGTAGGTCCTTAATAAGCGATTGCTAAATTGATAGAATGGAATCATTTACCACCAACTTTTGTTGAAGTAAATTTACACACCTAGCTGGCTCAGTCTCTGGAGTGTCCAGAGACAAAAGATTGGCTTTGTTCAAATCTTCTGCTTAAGGGAATTAAAAGATGTTAATGGGATGTGAAATTGGGTGGTGACCTAGTAGCAGAAAAGAGACAATGGCAACCCAACCCACAAAGGGTGGAGGTATGGGGATTAACCTCTGCTATTAAAGGACACCCGTAGCAAGTCGGGAAAGAAGGTCCTGAAGGTGAGCTCTAAAGGAGGCCCGAGGCAGAGTAAAGGAGTCTGAGGAGGCCAGAAGCAAGAAAGACTGGGGAGACCAAGGAGAGAGGAGACAGGAGAGACAGAGGACAGAGCAGAGAGGGAAGAGAGGAGGTGTATGGGAGGCAAGGGGCAGGAGGGAGAGGGGAAGTAGGGAAGAAAGGAGGGGGGAAAGGAGAGGGAAAAGGAGAAGCAATAGAGGCACAGGGTTGACTGACTCAGAGTAATTTCTAAAGAGAATAGCAGGAGGCCAGGGCCCATGGTGAGAACAAGTTTCTAGTTGTCCTGGCTACACGCTCTCTTGAGTCTAAGAGCTTCCAGTCAGAGAGGGTTGGTTTGGGGGTAAGAGATAAGACTGGAAGCACATTTTCTGTGACTGTTTCCCCCTCTGAAAAATGGGAATGCTTGCCTCCTCCCTCCTCCTTTACTCTTGTGGAGAAAGGAATATAGATCAGTTAAGATTCTTGTAGGAGGAAAATACTACTAGCTCTGATTCACGGCATAACTGTTGAGTTCTCACACGATAACTATTCAGTTTTGAAGGGCAGTGCAGTATAGAGGGAAGGTTTGAATCCCTCACCTCTGACCATTTTAAAAAATGAGAAAGACATGATTTGCCCAGTTAACTCAGGTTTTTGAGGGGAAAGCTTACAAAGTGCTGTATTAATGTAAGTCCTCCAGGAGGAGGTGGTGGAAAAGAAAAAGATTCCCAATTTCTTGCTAATTTTGGAAGGAACCCTGGCTTTGGAATCAGAATATAGGTTCAAGTCACGACTCTGCTACCAACTACCTTTACCTGTGCAAATCACATAAACCCTTAGTCACAGGGTTTCCTCAACTGTAAAATTAAGATGACAAAATTTGCCTGACTTATTTTTCCAAGATTGTTATATAATGAATGTCCTTTAAAAGCATTACAAAAGTGTGTTGTCTTTATTTCAGCTCCAGAAAGGTGATTAAAAATGCCTCGTTCCTTCCTGGTCAAGAGTAAAAAGGCTCACACTTACCATAAGCCTCGAACCCACTTTGATGATGACTTACTTTGGGCTCACATCCCACCCTCAGGTGAGCCAGATCCTTCTTTTGGGACCTTTTGCATATACACTAGAGTTCATTGCTAAGTTCAAAGGTGGAAGAAAAAGCATAGGTTCACACATCAAGATTTTTCTTCCTTTCTTGATGCCTAAGCTCTACATTTATTAGTCTTTCAAAATCCTTTCTAACATCTGGGAGTAATGAAAGCCTTGAGATTCTATCTGCTCTGGAAACCTTTCTAGAATTTTGAGGGTGTGGCATTGTGGAAAGCACATGCTAAAGACAGAGTCAGAGGCCCTGGAGTTCAAATACCTAGCTCTGCCACCTATTATTTATGTGGGGTTTTTTTACCTCTCTGGATCTATTTCCTTAGCTGTAAAAGGAGTTGGACTAGATATCCTCTGAGTCCCTTAAGGCTCTAACTATATGATCCTAAATTGAGGGGATGTCTATCAATTAGGCAATGACTGACCAATTGATGGTACAGAATACTATTGTGCTGTAAGAAATGAGGATGAGAATGGTTTCAGAGAAACCTGAGAAGATTTATATGAACTGAAGCAGAATCAACTGAGCAGAACCCAAACAATTTATACAATGACAACAGTATAGTAAAGACAAATTGGAAAGACTCGCTAATGATCCATCTCCGTAGTAGGGGACTCACGATGAAATATGCTACTCACCTCCTGATAGAGAGGTAAAAGACTGAAGAGAATGAAACTTTTTGGATTTGGCTAATTTGGAAAGTTTTTTTTTCTTGAATATACATTGTAACAGGGGTTTTGTTTTTCTTTCTCATTGGAGGGTTGGAGGGGTGAGGGAGACTACGTAGATTTTTGCTAATTCAAAAAAAATTAAAAATTTATAATCCTGGTCAGGATGCAGTACTAGTTGCAGGGTCCTTGGGGAGTAGTGAGATCTTGAACTGATTTCTATTTGATTTCTTTGTTGTTTGCCTTTTTTAATGCTTTGGTTCCAGGCAAAGAGCCTTTAGAGGTTCTTTGCCCAGAAGAAAGGGAGAAGTAAAGGAAAAGCTTGTATCTATACCTCCTGGGAAATATATTAATTCAATTAGATTGCCCCTTGATGTTTACAAAGTAAAATTCAGTCTCCTGTGCTGGCATTCAAGGCCATCCATAATCTGGTGCCAGCTTGCCTTTTCAGTCTTATCTTATACTATTCATAAGAGGAAGTGTGGTACCTTGAAAAAAGGTACAGATTTGGAGGTGAAACATCTGGATTTGAATTTCATTTCTGCAATTTATCTGTGTGACCAGGGGCAGCCCACTTTAATCTCTCCAAGCCTCAGTTTCCTCATCTGTAAAGTGAGGGGGGTGGTCTAGATTGGAGGAATCAAACCAAACCACCAGACTGTATTGCTTAGAACCAGATTAAAATGTAATTGGGAAATCCTTTAAAAAATAAATAAAATACAATAAAGCATAGATAATACTATTGGGTAGTTTCATGTACAGTTTAGTATCCCCATTTCTATTTGAGTTTGACACCCCTGATCTAGAAGACTTCAGTTCTGTTCCAGCTCTAAATTCTTGATCACACTCCAGCCAAATTAGATTGTTCCTCCTCCTCATTCTGAATAAACCCTGTGCTCTCCCCACCCCTCAACCTCTCCTTGGTTAGTGATATCCATTCCCTGTGGCTGTATGTTTTTTCCCCTATCCAACCCTTTTAATTTGTATTGAATTTTGACTTTAAAATCCAAGTCAAAAGTCACCAACTTCCTTCCTTTATCATCTTTGTGACTTTGAACTTTGCATGAACCCTTGGAACTCATATAACACGTAGTCTTGTGCCGCTGTATGCCTCATGTCCCAAACTACATTGTGAGTGCCATAACACTGGGGTGCCATTTTATCTCAGTTTTACGCATCCGTTAGCTCCTAGTACAGAGCCCTACGAACAATAGATGTTTGTTGAATGAATCAATTTGTTGCTTATCAAACAATTATTCAGCACCTGGGGAAGGTACAACTTTTAAGTATGAAATGGTCCCTGCTCTCAGAGAGCTTATACTCCTGTGGGGAGATGAGACATACAAAGGTTAACATACACTAATACATAAAATAAAATGATAACTGTATTAGAGAGTCACAAAACAAACTCTTTTCCATAAGGTTGGGGGATGGTTCTGGTGTTGGTAAATGTTCCCAACTAAAGACTAGGGAAGGCTTCCTGGAGGAGGTGGTGTTGGAAAGTTGGAATTTCAATCCCATGCCCTCACTTCCCCCTTCCTTCAGAGGGAACTTCCTTCATTGTCAGAGGACAGTGGATTTCTGTTACAGGTGGTTCTTCCCTCATATTTCCTTCTGAGTTCACCCCCTTGGAAGGGAATTGCAGATGTGATTGTCTCCAGGGGATGGCAATTCCAAATATTTCTTGCCCTGCAGTTACCACTAACCAGGTCCTGGAGGACACCACAACCTTTAGTAGCTCAAGCCAGTGTCCGGGATGGAAAGACTCCAAAGAAGGTCACGACAAGGACCAGTGCCTGACCAGGACAACGTCAGCTCCAGGTATTTTTTCAGATCCCTTTCCCAATCCCTCCAAGAGAACCAAAGTTAACTTACCTTATTGACACTCTGGGGTCAGAGTAAGTGGGAAGGAGAAGGGGTCACTATGAAGGAAAGGTTGCACTATTTCCAGGAAGGTTGAATAACTAACCAGAAAATGCTTATTCTAAAGAGTGGCAGATCCTAGAGGGCAGTGCCTTGGCTTTCTGGAACAAGGAAGAGAGCTAATGGTCATACAACTGGCCTAGTCCAAGGCAGGGCAGAGGCTGAGATGTGTCAGAGTCATGGGGGCTAGATTGTTTGTTATTTGAACTTTGTTCTCCAAGAGGAAAAACAGAGGAGGAAGTGTGGTAGAGGGTTGATTCCTTCAACACAGCTTAAATTCAGCCTTCTGCAGGAGGCCTTTGCTGGTCTCCCCAACTGCTAGTGCCTTCCTTTCTGAGATTACCTTTCATTTACTCTGTATATTTCTTATATGTATCTCATTATTTAAATGCTGTCTCCTCTGCCAAAATGTGAGCCCCTTGAGAGCAGGGACCACCATTGCCTTTCTTGGTGGCCCTAGCACTTGGCACAGTCCCTGGAACATAATAAGGTTAAGGTCAGGATAGGAGAGACTGGACCTATGCTTTCAGCTCCCTCTGCCAGTGCAAGTAGTCACCTCTTGGAAAATTAGAGAGAGTTGCTTAGCAGTAGTGAAAAGTTAAGTGACTTGCCCAAGTTCACCCAGTGAGTATATGTCAGAACTAGGTTTTGAGCCCAGGTTTTCTTGATTCCAAAGCCAGCTCTTTAGCAACTACTCCATGCTTCCTCATATTAAGCACATAGTTAGCTTTTATTAAATGCTTGCTGACCAAGATGCATCCCAGTGTCCCTTACTACTCAAGACAGGTAGCAGCTACCTGACAGAAGTAGGTTTTGATCAGGGCTGAGGGTGGGTGGGATATTACTGTGTTTTTTCTCTAGGCTCAGTACCCTGTTTACTCAGTAGATGAACTATGCAATAATTTCTGTACTCATGTTCCTCCTCCATCCATACCCCCAGAGACTTCCATCTTGACTGTCCAAGCCCAGGACCTTGGCTTATCCCCTGCCTCACCCCCTTACTACAAACCCAGCTTCTCTTGGGATGCCTTCTCTTCCCCTTATGGCTATGGACAGATTACCTCCACCATGCAATCTGCCTTCCTAGAGAACTCGGTAAACTTATATGGCAGCTCACTTGTGCCCAGCTCTGACCCTCCCTTGGACTACAGTCTACATTACTCCCCTGGCATGGAAGCCTATCACTGTGTCAAATGCAATAAGGTAAGTCATCAGAGGAAACAGAAGAGATGCACTTTGGATGTCGTCTCAGAACAGGTTATCTGGTCTTTCTGTCTTCTACCATGTCTACCTTCTCCTTTACTATCATAGGATGTCCCTGAATTACATGGTCTTTGTTTTGAATTGGGACTATGGAGCTATGATGGGAATCAAATAACTATGGAATTTCAGAGGACCAAAGAACATAAAATCTAGACTATGAGAATAGAGAGGGGGAAAATCTTAGAATATATAACGTAGAATGTCAAAACTGGGAAGGACCTTAAAATAGGTAGTATTAGAGATAGAAGGTACCTTAAGGGATTCTTAACCATTTTAGTAACCCTAACACTTGAAAGTCTGATGAAGCCTATAGACCCCTTTTCGGAATAATGTTTTTAAATACAAAACTCTCCCCAAAAAACCCCAAACCAAAAAACCACATAGGAATACAAAGGAAATCAATTATGTTGAAACTGTTATCAAAAATTTTTTTTTAAAAAGTTCAGGAATCCAGGTTAAGAACCCTTGCCTTAGGTTGTTAATTTCTTCATTTCATAGATGAGGAAACAAAGGTACAGAGGGGTTATATGACTTGCCTAACAACATCACACCATTAGTTTGTGTTAAAGATTCAAACTCAGGTCTTCTGATTATCAGTCTAGTGAAGAAGGAAGGAAGGAAGGAAGAGAGGGAGGGAAGGAAGAAGGAAGAAAGGAAGGAAAGGAGGAAGAAAGGGAGGAAGGAAAAGAGGAAGAAAGGGAGGAAGGAATTTTTGTGAGTCATTAATTTATAAATCACACCTATATTTCTCTCTCCCTGTTCCCTCCCAGAGAGCAATAGAATAAAAGAGAGAAAAAGAATCAGTAAAATAAAATTAACCAATTCATTAAAAAAGGCTGATATTATTGCTCCACAACCACAGTCCCTCATTTCTACAAGAAAAGGGCATGGGCAGGGGGTTTTCATCTTTTCTTTTGGACCAAGCTTGGTTATCATAATTTCAAAGTATTTTCTATTGTTTTATTCTTGTTTTTCCATTTCCATTCCATTCATTATGCATATTGTTTTTCTAATTGTGCTTATTTCACCTTCTGTCACTTAATAATAATGATAGCTAACATTTATATAGTACCTTCTATGTGCCAGGCAGTGTGCTAAGCACTTTACAATTATTATCTCTTTGGATCCTCACAATAACTCTAGGAGGTAGAGGCTATTATGATCCTAATTTTACAGATGAAGAAACTGAGGCAAACAGAGGTTAAATGACTTGCCCAGGAAGTGTCTGCAGCTACATTTGAACTACCATTCTTCCTGACTCTAGGTTTAGCACTCTATCCACTGGGATACCTAGCTGCCCTGAAGACTGTTGAAGTCTTGTTATACTTGTCTGGATTCAGTCCAGAGCTCTTCTCACTGCTTCCATGGAGAAAAAGAACCGAATAATCAGGGCTGCTCAAGTCTTGAACCTTTTTTTACTCTTATGAAACCTACCAGACCAGTATACTTCAGTGCAAATCTGTGGCAGAAGGATCAACCCTCAGAGGAAGTGCCTTAGATCTCACTCACTGTCTTCTCTTTCCCCCATTCCTATGTCCCTGCAGGTATTTCCTACGCCCCATGGGCTGGAGGTTCATGTCCGGAGAGCCCACAGTGGGACTCGACCCTTCGCTTGTGAAGTTTGTGGCAAAACATTTGGCCACTCAGTCAGCCTTGAGCAGCATGCTCATATACATTCCCAGGTAGGCAGTTTGCAATAGGTAGAGGGAGAAGAGAGCAAGAATTTTTCTTCTTTCCTTCTCTATTCTGCCCCGTCTTGAAAGAAACAACTCAGAGTAAGGGGAGGCAAGAAGAGGAGAAAAGAGACGGATGGGGAGTCCTTTCCTACACTCACACTTCCACCATCTTCTTTTCTATTATCTGCCTCAACACATCTCCCTTTCCCTCCCCCCAGTTCCCAGGAAGAGTCACAGATTGTAAAACTCTAGATGTGGGGGCATTGGTCTCAGTTGCCAAGGTCTCAGGGTAGATTCTAGCAATCCTCAAAATCAGTAAAAAATAATCAGGGCATACATACAGCAAATACTGTTAGAATGTTTGCTTATAACCCCATGACACTCCTCCCCCTCTGCCCCATGAAGATAGAAATGGAGACCCTAATCTCCTAGGTGCCCAGTGTACTCAAAGTCATCCCAATTGAGTCTCCTGTTCCTCAGGGGATCCCAGCTGGGTCCAGTCCTGCTCCAACGTTCACAATAAATGACCCCGAGGTCCCGCCTGCACCTGACCCCCCGGGCTCCCGTTTCCTCCGGCAGGAGAGGAGCTTTGAATGTAAGATGTGTGGCAAAGCTTTCAAGCGCTCCTCCACCCTGTCCACCCATCTCCTCATCCATTCGGACACGCGACCTTACCCCTGCCAGTACTGCGGCAAGCGCTTCCACCAGAAGTCGGACATGAAGAAGCACACCTACATCCACACTGGTAAGCTGAATATACCTACACAAATGCCAAGACCCAGAAGGGTTCAGCTCTCCATGTTCTAGGGGTAGGATTATCTGTGACGTTTGTTTCATCCCAGACTATATTCTTCTTCATTCAATATTTCTGGACCTGATGTGATCATGTGTGTGTGTGTACTCAAAAATTTACATCTTTTGGTTAATATTGACCTCAGCCAAGCCACCTTGGAGGATCAAACTAGTTGAAAAAAGGAACCAAATTTTTATTCTGACTTCAGTTTTTTATCATCAGTACCATTGCTCCCCAGCCCAAGCACTGAAAGAGAGGCTAAGTCCTAAGAAAAGGGGTTCAAAGGCAAAAGATCAGAGAGCATCTAGTAATCTAGGAAGACCTAGAAATAGCAGTGCCTAGGCTCTGTTGAGTTTCTTAAAATTGCCCCCTTCAACGGTTTTTTTCCTTTTTTAATGTTTCAATCTGTATTCAGACACCATCAGTTCTTTCTCAGGGGATTGATAACATTTTTCATTTTAAATCCTTCAGGATTGTCTAGAATGATATTGCTGAGAATAGCTGTCATTCACAGCTGATCATCTAACAATATTGCTGTCACTTTGTACACAGTATATTTCACTTTGCATCAGTCATGCAAGTCTTTCCAGGTTTTTCTGAGAGCATCCTGCTCATTATTTCTCATAGTACAATAGTATTCCATCGTAATCAACTTTTATTTTCTTGCAGGAGAGAAACCTCACAAGTGTCAGGTGTGTGGAAAGGCTTTCAGTCAGAGTTCCAACCTCATCACTCACAGTCGCAAACACACAGGCTTCAAACCCTTTAGCTGTGAGCTCTGTGCCAAGGGCTTCCAGCGCAAAGTAGACCTCCGGCGCCACCGGGAAAGCCAGCACAGTCTCAAATGAATGATGTTTCCTCCTTGCAAACCTCAGCTGGCCAGGACCTTCCCTGATGAACCTCACAGAGGCTGGATGCCTCTGCACTTTGGGTTCTTCCAGGGTTGAAGATTTTTTTGGAAGAAAAGAGCACACACAGAATGGGAGCCAGGTCACTTGGACTATAGTCTAAGCTCTACCGTTCACTCTATCTCTTTGGACCTCAGTTTCCTCATCTGTAAAATAAAGGGATTGGGTTAGGTAGTTACTAAAATGCTATTTTGATCATCATTTTCTAGACCAGTTTCCACAACCTGAACTTGAACTGGATCTAGTTCATGTCAGAGAGATAGAGATGGAAAGAGCCAGAGAATGGAAGAGAGGCAGCGGGGAAAAGCCCTGCCATCCTTTCTTTGGCTTCAAATTAATTAATTAAGTCATTCATTCATTCATTCAACTAACATTTATTGAGTGTATTCTATGTGTAAGGCTCTGTGATGGGAGCTGTTCAGGTAGTTTGGTCTTGATTTTTATATTCTTTTTTTCAAAGAGATAACGTGGCTCCTTAGCTCTAGTAGGAAGCACAAAAGACCAGTCCTATATGGTACAGTTTTCCATTAGGGTCCTAGTCCTTCTACGTAGGAGACAGAACCATGTCCTTCCAGCAGCAACTTCTGTGTTCTCTACTGTGTTCTTTTGGGCATTGTAAAATAAAACACAAACTTAAAGTATGTGATCTCTAGGATCTTTGTGTTTCCTGCCTTTGTAGAGATTCTCCTTTTGCTAAGGACCTAATATGAGAGATATCCTGGGACCCTCATTCTTAAGAGTTGATGACTCAGCCCTCTGGGTTATTTCCATACTTTCCTTCACCTTACCACCCATCTTCTCAGTCATTGCTCCTCTTCCACCATGACTCTGAAGATCTGCTGTTTCTCAGGGAATGCATCGTAAGATCTCACTCCTTCTAAATCTGAAGATCACTCTCCACCCTCACTCCCGCCCCCACCCATGGCTATCAACTAGCATTTCAGGGCACTAAGCATGGGGCGGCCAAATATGCCTTGTACCTGCCTCAGTCATAAACACAAATCTGGAGCCAGGCAGACAATGGGACTCTGAAAGATATTTCCATTCTTATCTATAATTTGCATGGTATGGCATTCCTGAGTCTCATACCTTTACAATTCCAGACTCTGTGTGCTTATGAACTGGACCATGCTAGGTTGGAGGCTATGGGAGGACTGTGTAGTCTCAGACTATAAGTCTGGAGGTGACTAATCAAAGAAAGGGAGAAATGAAATTTCTAGCATTAATTTCCAGGATTGTCCCTGATCCTCCTCACTGATAGGATATTCCTTCCCAGAGTTCTCTGCAGCTTCCTTTCCTGAGGTTTGGGCTAAGAAATCCCTTTAGTACAGATACCTTCTGCAATCCCACAGTTCATAAGTCTGAATCCTAAGAATCTCTGGTCTGACTCTGGTTTCTGAGCCTGGGGAAGGATTGGGTTCTTATCTCCCAGATTTACCTATCTCCAGTAAAATCAGTAATACTAAAAGATCTCACTTCGAGAAGAGTTTTAATGTCCTGTTTTCTCTTCAGGGTCCTGGTCTGCTCTAAGTTCAATCCTGGGGAACCTAAGGAGAGTGAGTTTGAAGTTGAGACTCTGAAGATAATAGACCCTTGTATAGGGGATAATGTGAAGGATGAGCTGGATTTCAACAGATGAGAGACAGAATATTCCAGAAGGAAGAAATAGCATACTCCAAAGCATGGAGATAGAAAGTTCAGGTCACGTTTGGGGAACAAGGAGTAGGTCAGTTTGAGTGGAGTATTCCCCATCTTAGAGGACATATTTTAGGTATCCCTGGACCTTTATAATCTGATTCATTAATTCATGCTTTGTTAATAAGAGAAAGTCAGATTGAGATCCTGAGGGCCTTCCCTGTTCTCTGACAGTCTCTTGGAAACAATGACCCCATGTTAGTTGTTTAACTGAAGTAACTACTGGTGAAAATTCAGATCAAGTAGGAGTATAAGGATGAACACACATTGTAAACCAGGAGGTGGGGGACCCTTAGGCAAAGATGATACTTGGGCTGTGAAAAGAAGGCAGAACAAAGACTGTTTTATGATTTCAACTTGGATTATAGTTCCTGGCTAAACTGGTTAAACATCTGTGATCTGATGTTGCTTTGTTTTGATTCTTTGGGAGAATCCATCTTTTTTCCAGCATGAATTCCAAGCTTTAGATTTTTTTTTTTTAGTTGGAGCTTTCTAGCCCCAACCACAAAGCTCTAGGATTCATTAAATCATGGGCTGATTGACTTAACTTTGATCAAGAAAACATTTACTATGTGTAAAGTACTGGGGTAGGTGGGAGTGAATACATTAGGAGGTAGGCTGAGATACAATGGTTCCATAAGATATGTATGGTCCATCCCCTTATGGAACTTATAGTCTAATAGGATCTTGGATACAGTAGGAAGACAAGTTAATCTTTCTCCCCAGATCTGAAGAAACAAGTAGTGCACATTTGAGGTATATAGTAATTGGATAGCCCCCAAACCTCTTAACTATCCTCTTCTCAGTGCTAAGGAGTCTATCAAAATCCCTTTATTTCTGACCCTTGCTTTGCTCTTGTGAAGCCTGATTTAATTAGACTTTCCTTGGAGAGTGTGACCTCATGGAGAGCCACCTGGTCCCTCTCTCCCAACATGCAAATTCTTTTCAGTTTGCTCTACTCTGAGACTAGTCTCTCCTCTTCTTTCCCTGCTCCTCCCCCCACTCCCTTGGTGGATGGTCAATGGAGGAACCAGATAACCTAAAATCCAATCTCAACTAACCTCAGAGGATGAAGAAAGAGCTCCTTGTCAGTCTTTCTTCTTAGAACCCAACCTTTTTCCCCCTTGCCCCTCCTTAAAAAGAAAAAAATTCCTTTGTGGCAGCAGCAACAAAAATCTTGATATTGGTTTAGTTTTGTTTAACAAATAAGACACATGCAAAGCAGATCCCAGCTTCCTGAGCCAGAAGAGGAAGATTTTCTGTGTGTGTGTGTGTGTGTGTGTGTGTGTGTGTGTGTGTGTGTGTATGTGTGTGTGTGTGTCTAGAGAAGAGATTATATTGTATACTCTTCTAGTGGCACATCTTGGTGCACTAGAGGCCCCAGTCCTATCTTGAACATAAACAAAAGGTATTCTGATTCACTATCTTCCATGGCAGAAAAATGACCAACTGCTATGTTCTTATCTTAGACATCCTTTTCACTTTTCAGCTAGAATCCTTTCCCTTTTAAATCTGAGCAGAAGGGACATCAGCTGTCAGAGCCTATCCTAGGGGAAACTGGGAATCAGGGTAAAACTACAAAAGTGTGTCATGTCCTGTCTCCATAACACTCTCCTCACCAACGGCTACGTTGTGTTTCCATGTGAAACCTAGTTAAAGTGATTATCAAGGGAAGCCCCAAGGGAAGAAAGGAGAGCTGACAGAATAAGACCCTGGTACAGGTTTAGGGGTGTGTATAGAAAACAACCCAGGGAGAGCTGGGTTTATATTTGACCCTGACACTTGTAAGTGGAATGATCATGGTCAAATCATTGCACACTTTTGAGCCTAAGTTTTCTCATCTATAGAATGAGAGGATTCTATTAGATGACCTCAAGGTCTTCTAAAAGTCGGTAGTCAGGGAAGTTACATGTAAGCCTTCACTTACTCTAGAAATATGAGTTATTGTTCCTGCCAAGTAAATAGCCTATAACATAAACTGAGCAGAAGTTTAAAGCCTTAAGTTTTTGATGGTGGCACTTCCAAGGTATCTGCTAACTCTGAATCTATGATCTTATTGTAGCATACCCTCTGGGCTCATCCTCCCAACTTTCACTGGACTAGCAGATGTTTCCCAGGAGAAGGCAATGATTATTGTGTCCCTCAGGATTCCAGGGGTAATCCTCATGGTAATGATCATGGGTTGGGTTTTTGATTCCTGTGACAAATGAGCCCTCATTTGGTAAATTTCCCAATATTGATCAGTTGGTATTCATTAGTTGTTACAAAAGGATTTATATAGGCCGAGAAGGTATAGCAGTAGTTACAAAATAATCCCTCCAAAGCGGTAGGTGTACTCTCCCCTTACATATACAAAAGGTCACTGGAGTTGGACCTGGGAAGAGTGGACCCTGGTCCAGGGGATGAGTGGAAAGAGTGAGCTCAGACTCAAATGACAAAGGTTGTGAAGCATGCATGTGGGCCAAGGGCTACTTTATGACTCCCAACCCTGGGAATCCTTTTCTTCCCTTTCATCATCTCCACTAAGTTCACTTCTGAGCGAGGTATTACTGATGCCTGAGTTGCTGTCTTTGCTCTCTTTGCTGGGTACAATGTCTCAGCTGATGGCTCAGTCCCCTTCTGGGCTGCATCAGGCACATCACTCAGCATCCGTACTGGCTCCACACCAAACTGGACTTCTGTTGCTACCAGTTCTTCTTGTTGGCTGGCTTTAAGGTTTCTTCCAGTCTCACCATTTGCCTGAGCACCCGCTTCTTCAAATACTTATTCCCCTACACAAAACAAGCACAGGTGCTATACATTCATGGACACACTTGGCAGGGCATTCATTAAGCTCCTACTAGGTGCTAAGTAAGTTCTAGGGATATAGAGAAAGGTGAAAGACAGTGTTGCCCTCAAGAGTCTTACAGTCTGATGGGAGAGACAACACACAAAGAACACTGTATAAACACGATGTAAGGGATAAATTGAAGATAATCAACAGAAGGAAGGCACTAACATTAAGGGGCATCAGGAAAGGCTTCATGCAGAAGATGAGACTTTAGCTGAGACTTGAGGTAAGACAAGAGAACAAGGAAGTGGAGATAAGAAGGGAAATGTTTCAGGCATAGGGGACAGCAAGTGAAAATTTCTAGATTTGGTAGATTGAGGATTGTATTCAGAAGAACACCAAGAAGGAAGTGTTATTGGAGTATATGAGAGGGCAGGGGCAGGGGGTAAGGTGTAAAAAGATTGGAAGGTATAGGGAAGGAGCCATGTTAAAGAGAACTAACCAAACAAACCCCAGAGGATTTTATGTTTGATTCTGTAGGCAACAGAGAGTTACTGGGGGTTGACTGAAAGGGGGAGAGAGAGAAACATGGCCAGAATTATGCAGCACTTCTTAAACTGTGGGTTATGACTCCCTATGGGTTTTCGAAAAATTTGATGACAATAAAAGATTTCTGAACATGCAACAACAAAAGATTAATTAAAAATCAAGCCAGTAATGAATCTGAGGTGTTTCAAGGGATGCAATTTCACTGCAACCTTGGTTCTGAACACAAAGCATGGGCACTTGACACTTTGCATGCCCTCAGACCACAAACTGCCAACAAACACTGCCCAAACATGAAAAGGGGTCATGAGTGGAAAAAGTTTAAGAAGCCCCACGGGAGAATTAGTTTGATAGCCTAGTCCTGAGTGGACTAGAGTAAGGAGACACAGCAGGTGGGACCAAGGTAGAAATAGCGTCAGAGGGAAGGTGGCGGAGAGACATATGAGAGAAGTTATAAAAGTACAGAATTGAGCAACTGATTCAACTGATTTGATAATGAAAGAGTGAATGACAAATAATACCTAGATTTTTGGGCCTAAGTGATTAAGAGGATGGTGGTAATCTCTACAGTAACAGGGAAGTTAGAAAGAAGGAAAGGTTTGAGGGAAAAGCTAAAAAAATCAGCTTTGGACATGTTGAGTTTAAAATGTCCATGAGGCATCCAGTTTGAGATGTTCAATATGAATTTGGAGACATGAGATTTGAGGAAAGAAGAGACTTATATTAAAGATGGACAAATAAACCCAAGAATCATCTCCACAGAGATGATAGCTGCATGTATGGGAATGGATGAAATCACTGAGTGAAATAGTATGAGGGAAGAAGTAGAGAAGACCCAGGACTAAGCCTTGAAGAACACTCAAGGTTAACAAGAGAGATCAGATCAAAGTACTCTACTAGGAGTTCCAAATTCAGCCCAGCTGGCTGTGAAAAATTCCTCACCTTAGAAGACTGAGGAGCAGAAGGAAGAGGAGAGAAGTCGAGTCTCTATTTGAATAAGAGAGAAAATGAGGCACTAAGGAAGATTAGATATACCAAAGGACATCAGGAATATGGCTAAAGAAATTACAAACAGCTTCTCATCTCACTTAAGTGTATTAGAAGGATTGTAGTGTCACAGAATCTCAGAGCAAGAGGTCAATGATAATTTAATATAACTCATACTTGGATGGGAATCTCCTCCACAACATCCTGAAACATGGTCATCTAGCTTCCTTTTGGGGAACCAGGTGGTGCAGTGGATGGAGCATCAGGTCTGGAGTCAGGAAGACTTACCTCTACGAGTTCAAATCAGCGTCAGATGCTTACTAGCTGTGTGTGACCCTGGGCAAGTCATTTAACCCCATTTGTAACTCTCAGCTGTAAAATGAGAAGGAAATGACAAACCACTCCTGTATCTTTACCAAGAAAGCCCCAAACGGTCATGAAGAGTCAGATGTGACTGAAAAACAACAGTAAGCCTTCATTCATCAATCTATCCTATTTTTAGATGGTTCTTACAGTTAGTATGTTTTTCTTTATATCCAGATAAAATATGTCTCTCTGCAATGTCAACCTATTACTCTAGGTTCTCGCTGTGGAAGTCAATCTGAACAAATGTAATCTTTTATTCCATTTTACAAACATTTATTTTTGTGTAGCAATGTTAGGGGCACCTGGTGGTGATCCGGGTGTTCAATCATTCCTATTTGACCCTCATCCTCCTACTGATTGGTTGCACAAATGGGTTTTTCTATATAAACATTCATTATAGGAAATTTCCTATAGGAAATAATATCAAAGGATCTCTAATTGTCTCTATGTTTTTGATAGGTTTGAATCCCCAGTGAGAGATAGCTCTTTTTGAAAAGTGACTTAGAGTTAGATCTATCTTGATCTCTTCTCTGCAACTATTTACCTTCTCAGTTGATTCCTTCCTACTGTATTATTCCCAATAAATACAATCCCTATTAGCAACTGTCCATGTTTAGAACCACTTATAATGGCCAAATCAACATTTAAAACAAAGAAAGGTAAATAAACTTCCTCTTCCCCTCCTCTATAACCAGAGGAAAACGCTTCAGGCCCCCATAAAAAAACTTAAGGTTGGAAAGGAGATACAGGATTACTGCTTTGGGGGAGGGCAGAAGTATCAGCCACAAAGCTTTTATCTTGACATGATTTGAAACCATTTTCTTCCTGTTCTAGACTATGTACCTGGCATCAACAATAATTTACTTCTAGAGTATGTGAAGAGTTACAAATAGCATCTCTAACCATAAACTTTTAGATTTTGACCTGGAAGCAGTAGTGTGCTAATAAACGTTTAACAGTCAGATCTCCAGGAAAGAAAAATATGTAAGGTACACTTTTAAGTTTAACCTGCATTATTAACATTTTCCCCATCACTTTCTTGTCTTGAAAATCAACAAAACAATAGTTTGAGCTCTGGTTTGTAGTATTTCGCTAAAATGGAGGTGCAAATGCTCACACTGAAAAATGGCTATCCAATAGGTACAGAAGCTTCTTCAAGTTGGTTCTAGAACATCTCTAGAAACCCCTCATTTTACAGATGAGCAAATTGAAGCTCAAGAACTTGCTTTTGGTCACTGAGCTTGTATCAGAGCCAGATGCAAACCCAAATCTCATTGTTGATTTCCACGTATACCACTGAATCTGTGTCACTGCCTCTGCCAATACATCTGTTCTCTCAGTTCTGCATGACTTCTTATAGAACCCCTTACTTCAGTCCATGTAGCTTTCAACAGCTTCTCTTTCTCCAGCTCTATGTTTGTTCTGTTCATTTAATTCTTCTGTTTATTCATTTCCTCTTTGAGCCTCCCTCCTGAACGCAGCATACAATACTACCTTTGAAAAGTCATCCTGAGGCAGGAGTATGTATTTTGGAGCCACTGGAAACTAGCTTTTCGGGAAAGATTATTCAGTTTTCAGCATGAGCATTCACACTTTGGAAATCAGCAAATTCTATAAATCAGGGCTTAATTTCTTGTTTTGCTAATTGTCTAGATTTAAGAAAGGGATGGGGAAAATATGAATAATTCAGATTAAATGTGAAAGCTGCCACAGGTTTACATTTTCCTTCTGAAGCCTGATGTTAAGCATTGAGCAGTGAGTCCCTGAACCTGGGGTATCTTCATCCTATCTTTTTCCTGTTTTGATTCAATCAGGAGAATTATTCAAATCTCAGAAAAGGATCATCTGGCTTGTTAGCCGAATACATCATGCCTCTTTTCTGGGATCAGGTCAGGGAAAAATCTTTGTACACTCCCCCCTACCCCTACCCTTATATTTTCTTCAGTATCTGGCATAGTGGAAGCCACAGGGCAGCCTCAGGCAAGGATCATAGTCTAGGCAGGAAAATAAGAAACATACAAAATAAATTACTGAAATACAAGACACAATGTGGCAAATGCATGAAAAATATAAACATCAAGCCATGAAATTAAAGATTTTGACTGGGATAATCACGGAAGACTTTCTGGAGAGGGCAGTACTTAAATTGTTTTGTTTTGCTTTTTTAAATAATGATTAGGAATTGGCTAGCTGCAAACTGAAGATGAATCACAATAGTCACCAGGCTACAGAAATCCACTGAGTCTCTCCTGATGATTCATTTTGATCCTCTGAGGACAACATATACGAAGCATAGAAAAATGGGAGGAGGCATCCCTCCTAAAAATAATAATTAGAAGTTAAGGTTAACCAAAAGTCAAATACAATCGAAACACAATAGGTGATATGTGGGTTTCCCAGGACTCTGCCTGAGAGGGATTCCAACAAATGTGTGAGCATGAGAGGCAATGAAAGAAAAGCTAGAACCTGCAGAAGTGGTTGAGGTAGGATTTGCAGGTCTCCCGACTCAAAGACCAGCGTACCTTTCTACCTCTTGGAAAGAGGTGGCCACAGCGAGCAATGGAGTTTAGGGACTTGTGTTATCAATTCCCAGCAGAAATAAGAGATAGGCGAGTATTTTTCCTTGTACTTTGTTTTGGAGAGAACAGCAGTAGCTTGTACCTGTCAGCCTTTTTTCCACTCAGAACCTGGCATCCTGGGGATGCTTTATTGAGTGAGTTTGCCTACTCTGTACTTGGACTAACAGTTTGGCAGTGCTCCTTGGTGGCCATCTGAAAAAGAAGGAACCAAAAACCAAGGCTCAGGACAGTTGTAATCAGTGAGGGAGAGAAAAGAAGAGG
The DNA here is from genome assembly GCF_028372415.1 of Notamacropus eugenii. Lineage (NCBI taxonomy): Eukaryota > Metazoa > Chordata > Mammalia > Diprotodontia > Macropodidae > Notamacropus > Notamacropus eugenii. The sequence continues at coordinate 485,020,856 of NC_092872.1, forward strand.
CAGGAAAACTCACTCCCTGTGTGACCTGTGACAAGTCATTTCACCTCAATGGAAACGGGTTTCCTTAACTATTAAAAAGGGATAATGGATTAGATGATCTCTCAAGTCTTTTCAAGGGCTAACGTCTACGATTTTTTCAAGTTTAGCTGGACCAAAGGACAATGGGGCAGGGAAAATCTGAGGAAGGGGAGTTTCTGAATGGCCTGTAGACTCAGGTTTAGGCTGATAAGTTTATCAAACTGTGCCGGCTGCCAACTGTCAGCTTGGAGAAAGCAGCCAAGCCCGGGAAGGAAAACAGCTCCTGGGCACATGATAGAAGCCTGTGAATGTGTTATCAAGGTTCTGGTGGGGTATGAGAGAGAGAGAGAGAGAGACAGAGAGAGAGAGAGAGAGAGAGAGAGAGAGAGAAACACATAGACACAGAGAACACTTTCCAACTTCTTCATGCAAACAGCAGATAGACTGGCAGGAAGAGGCAGAGCCAAGTTCCTTTGCATGTTTCCCACTCTCCATTTCCCACTTCTCTGTATATACTGCAGAAATGAACTCCAAGCCATCCTCTGCCTTCATTCTCAATCTAATTGGCACTGTTGGGGCCCAGTGCAAATGTCCTGACTGTTTTTATCTCTTCCATTAGTCTTAGTTATAGATTGCATCTATTGAAAATGCCCCCATACCATTGAGACCTGAGAGGCAGGAACTCCTCAAAATGTCAAAGAAAAGAAGTCATCCAGACACAGAAGTCATCTAGATGAGGTCTATTTCATCCTAGCCAATATCAGCCAAAATGGGGATGAGCTGTGTGTGCGCGTGCATGTGTGTGTGTGGGGGGGTGAAAGATGGGGTTTCTGTCCTCTTCTTAAAAAGGTGATCACATCAAATTACTAGACTCTTTTCCTCATTGTCTTACAATCCTTATTAGCATCAAGACCTCTTCATTATGCTACTTCTTAGCTCAGTAACCTTGAGTAAATCACTTTTTTTTTCTCTTCTGCAAAATAAACAAGGGGCTGGACTAGACGATCTTTAAGATGTCCAGTTCTAAATTCTATAACCCTATGACCTTTTTCATGCGCATCCTAAAGACCTTAGATATGAGGGTTTTCTGAGCCCTTTTCAGGGTTGCTCATCCACCTTTGGTGTCCACCATGATCAAACTCTCACTTGGAGCTCCAAAGAGTTGTAGCAGGCACAGCTGCCATACCCCAGTAAAACCATCTCAGCAGACTGGCTAAACCAGGTTAAGGGTAACTGATATATCTCAAACCTCTGAGTTAGGAGGATGTCTACCCCAAGTAAAGACTTTCCCTGTCGGAATGGGTAGATAAGAATTTGTTTCAGTTGCCATGAAAATGGCCAAAGCAGGTGTTGTGGAGCACTTAGAGCTAGCTTGGTCAGACATCTAAGACACCAAGGTCATCAAATGCACCCCAGGACATCATCAGGTGTCTTGACTTCTGTCCTGCTGCTGGACTTCTAAGTCTCTGCAAGAGTGAGTCTAACAACTTTGTGCAACTCTGACTCACTTAAATTCAATTTACTCACAAGTCATACATGTATGTATGTGTTTATACATGGCATTTCAATGAAACATATACATTATGTGAACTTTGACAATGCAATTACACACAATGATTTTATACTATTGTATAATAAAGCCACCAGTTGGCTTTAGTCAGAATTTTAATTGATTGTGATATGAACTAATTGTAGGACACACCCCTAGAGAAGTCACCTTACCTATCTGAGCTTAAGTTCCTTCATCTGTAAAATACGGAAAAGATTATTTGCATGCACTTACCTACTTGGGGGCAGAGGGGTAAGTAAAGCACTTGGTAATGCTTACCGTACTAGTTATAGGAATCTGAACTATTATTCAATTTAATTCAACAAACATTTCTTAAGTGCCCACTGTGTGCCAGGAACAGGGGATACAGAAATAAAAATAAAAGTTTTTCTCCTGATCCAAAAGTGTGGCTTGCTAAGGAAATAAGTATAGACAAAGTAATTACAAGATCTAGTGGGTGTTAATAATTGCAAAGAATAAGAAAAGCTTTATTAAACTTTTACTATAAGCTGGACACAGTGCTTGGATACTGTACTAGCCAGGCACCACTTGGAATACAGATAGTCCCTGCCCTCAGGGAAGCAAACTACTGCAAGACAATATATTTACAAAAGCTGAAAAGGAAAAGGAGAATGGCAGAGGGGGAAATGCATGGTAGAGAATGGTAGGATACAAGTAACACAGAGAAGAACGAAAATATTACTGATATCCTCCTTAAAATGGAAGAACCAATCAATCAGAGGAGGAGGCCACAGGGATAGAGGGTACTTCCAGTGTGAGAAACCAAGTGGTAGAGTGAACTTCCAGGGTGAAGAGATTTCTGTGCAGCCTGGAGAGGAAGAAAAGTCTTTATATATAGGAGTGGGTACCTGAGCTATGCCTTGAAGGAATCTGGAAATTCTGTAAGGCACAGAGAAATAGAGAATAAATTTCAGATGAGTGGGATATTTCTACAGAAACTCAGCGGTGGGAAGTGTTATACATTGTAAAGGAAACAGCAGGCCAGTTGGATATGAGAGTTCTTGAAAAGGGTTAATTTGTAATAAGATTTTAAAGGCAGATGGAAGCCATATTTTGGAGGGGATTAAATACTAGGTTGAGGATTACAAGGGGAATGTATTTGGAATATTGTTAAGTAAGTGACATTCAAAATGTCAAAACTGTATCTGATAGTTGAATAACACAACTAGATTTTAAAGACCCAAAGGCAAATATTATTGAGGTACAAAGATATCAGAAGCATGGTTTTGAAGTTAAACCAATAAAACCTGTAACTATATTAAAATAGCATAGTTAAGTAACACAAATTGTCCTGATACTTATTACCTGGAAAACAGGACTTCCATTTCAATAGACATGGCAGGTGCCTTCCATGTGCAGCACACTGTGGTGAGTGCTGAGGGATTTACTTCAATTTTCTGATGAATCTGTGAGCTCCTACAGTGGTGATTGGAGGTAGTACTCTCTCCACAGATTCCTATTGCAAATCCTCCAGACCTCTTTCATTGCCATTCTGACCTGTGTCTTCCTATAAGCCCTTCATAGAGATCTACCAACATGCTGAAAGATTTTCTCTGCTTCTTTTGCTATGTTATGGGTATCAGTGCAGCACTGAGGCTGTTCATCCATGATCCCTCATTCTTTCTAGATGACCAGTCCACCTCCTTTTCCAGTCTTGCATGTCCTACATGGGGGAGATAAAACAACTAAATACAGAGTGCAGAAACAACTGTACATGTCAGTCTGTAGTAAGCAGTTCCAAAATAAAAATGCATTGAAGAGAGGGAACTAGTCAATGCATGAGGGCATACAGGAAGACACAGAATCTAATACACTGTGGCCAGAGATCTAAACTTGAAAACCATTCCAATGTTATTGAGAATTTTGCAATAAAGATCATTAAATTAATTATCTTTTGACCCACAGTTAATGAAGCAATAAAAAAAACTTTAAAATGTTTAATTTTATATTTTGTTTTAGGTCCTTTTCATTTCCAAATATATCCTTCATCTATTCCTTACTCAGTAACACATCCATTAGATCATAAGTTCCTCAAGAGCAGGGAAGACTTTTTTTGTCTTTCTTTCTATTCCCAGTGTTTAACTTTGTGCCTAGTATAGAGTAAACACTTCATACATGCTAGTCAACTGGCTGATATTCCTTGAAAGAAAGAATTAAAGAGCAAGGCAGCAAAATTAACTAACACAACTATGGATTCTGACAACACATGTGACATACCACCCTCCTTGTCCCACCTCCAAAAAGCAGAGTGGGAGGCACATTTTTGCATTTCATCTAAGTTTCAATAAGCATTTATAAAGCACCTATCATAGGTGCTTTATAAATGCTTTTTGTGTGCCAGGCACATAATAGTTCCTGCTAGGTCCTGGGAGCAAATACAAAAATGAGGTAGTCTCTTTCCTTAAAAAGCTTACATTGAGTAGAATTGTGAATTGGTTTAACCATTTGGGAAAACTATTTGGAATTAGGCAAGGGAAGTGACTAAAATATTCATAGCCTTGGAGCCAGAGACTCCATTTTGGCATATACCCCAATGAAGTCAATGACAAAAAGAAAGGCCCCATTCACACCAAAACACTTCCTAGCACATTTTTTGGGTAGCAAAGTAGACGCCCATCAATTAGGAAGCTGCAAAACAAAGTGTGATACATAAATGCAATGGGGTTACTCTGTTCTAAGAAACAGTGAGCATGATGGATTTGAAGAAGCCTGGAAAGACTTATGTGAACTGATGTAACACTGGTATAATGGAACCAGGAAACCAGCATACATGACTACAACATGACCTTGAGTCCTAAGAAGAGATATGAGAAGACACCTCCACCAATTCCTTTTTAGAAATGTGTGTGAGTGTGTCCATAATTTAGACTACTGAATATAATGTCAGACTTTAAAAAAATGTTGTAGAACTTTTTCCCCTTTCATTTTTCTATTATTATAAGTGATGATTCTCTTGGAATGGGGAGGAATTACAGTGGGATTTGTAGGTGATATAAAAATGAATGATATCAATAAAATTTAATTTTTTTTAAAAAGGAAGTTTATATTCTACTAGAAAGATGTAATACACTTACAGCTAAGTACAGATAAAATGCAGAAAAATTAATGCCCAGTGATGGGGAAGGGTACTAAAAACTGGAGGAATTGAAAAAAGTCCCTTGAAGTCTACATATAGCCCAAGGAGGTCAAAGATGGAATAAAAGGTCCTATTCACGCTCAAAATATTTATAGTTGTAATTTTGTGATAGCAAAACATTGAGGGGGAGAAATTTCTAAAGTGTTCACTGATTGGGGAATAGCTGAATAAGTTATGGTACAGTAATGAAAAGGAATATTATGGTACCATAAAAATAATGACAATAAGGAATTCAAAAAAGCATAGGGATGTGTCTGTATTTGTTTCCCCAGTGCTGAGCACAGTGGCTGGCACAGAGTAGGTATCTAGTAAATACTTCTTGCTTGACTGAAGTGATGCAAAGTAACGAAAGCAGAACCAAGAGGTTACTATGCATGTCTCTTCCATTAGATTGTGCAATCTTATACCTTACATCTCTTAGTCCCTTCAAGAAGAGGAACTATCTTTTGACTTTCTTTGTGTCCCCAGCACATAACACAGTTCCTGGCACATAGTAGAGGCAAATGTTTATTGACTCACATGGCTGCGATGATGTAAATGAAAAACAAACCAACACCAGAAGGCAGCTAAACTCAATCCAGTGTAATGACTAATCTTGGTTTGGGAGCACAGATAGGAAATATATTTCCCTCCTCTTGGTAAGGAGTTGGGGGACTACAGATGTGGAATGGTACATAGGTTTTTTAGATGTGGTTAAAAGGCTTACTTAATCTTTTCTTTGTTTCAAGGGAGGGCTCAGTGTGGGTAACCTTGGGAAATGGGGAAAAACAAAGGGTATCATGAAGCAGTAAAACTTTGAAAAGATGTATATAAGCTGACAATGAGTGTTTGAAACATTTCTGTCCTGAAGCTGGTGTTACCTGCTGGGTTTAGCAACATAACTTCAGTTATGTTAAGCATAGTGTTTATCAGAATGTATGCACATCTTATCAAAACACCCATAGAAACAGCATGGAAAGAGGGCAGGATTTGGAATCATATGACTTTGGTCCAAATCCTGACTCTGCTCCTTATAATCTGCATGACCTGGGCAAGTTTTTAATCTCCTCGGATCTCAGTTTCCTCATCTATAAAAGGAGGGTGTTGGATTACATCTTCAAGGCCCCTTCCAGGTCTAAACCTATGATCCCATGAACCTAGTTGGGAGAGGGAATTGTATACAAACAATTGACAGAACCAAGAGATAGATATTTCCTGCATCCTAGCTGGTTTTGACAAATGCCCAGATAAGTGATTGAGAAAGGCTAGGAATCCTGGTCTTAATGAGTGCCCTACTCTAGGCAAAATAGAAGGGGTAGTAGTAGAGGTAAGGGTAGGGGTGGGGATTGAGCCATCAACCCTCTGACAGCTGTCACCACAGTCTTTCCAAGCTGGAACTTTGAACTATTTATGTGAGCTGTGACTTTAGACTTCCTCCCAGATCATTTAAAAATAAAGAGGGTTATCATACTCTTCAGGCTCCTCTATATTAGGAACTCTGACATGATTTCTAGGGGAGGACTAAGCTAAAAGTTTTTTCCCTAAAGAGGCCAGAACTTATCTCTCAGCTCAGTTGGGGAGCAGGAAGGGAAGAGACCATGGTGGGCAGCTCTTCCTGACCCAGGGGCCTCCTTTTGGACTGGTGAGGGGGAAGTGGTCACTGACTCAGGGCATCAATCACCCCCCCTTCCCCCATGAGCTGTGGTTGCCCACCCTACTCTGGTGGGATTGGAAATCAGTCAGGCAAAAAGACAGCTTGGGGAAGCATATGGCAGGACTGACTTGTCTATTCTGTTCCCAAGTTATGTCCTTTGTAGGGAACTCTAAGAGGTAAGAATGAAAATAAGAGTGAGCATTCTGAGGGACTTGTGAATAGGTGGAGGAAACTGAAAGAGAGAAGCAGTATAGGCAGTGCCAGGGCTTCTGAAAATCCATATCTTCCATACACATACACCACCCCCATATACTCTTGGAAGAAGTGACGGAACTAGGAATCATAAAGAATTGGGAGGTGGAAGTGGAGAGTTGTGATCATGGTATGAGAATATTCTGGTGACATTCTAAACCAAGGAGGTCTTTCTTTCTGGAGAATAGAAGGGAACACTTTCTGGGTTTATGAAGACGCTGACCACCGATGGATTTATTCCCATGATATTTATCAAGTAAATAGATTCCAGCTTTATTAGCTGTTGGAGAGGGGTAGGAGAAGATCCTCTATAATCAAATCAATGTACAGTGAAAAGAATGAAAGACCAGGAGTCAGGAGACCTGGGTTTAGTTCTAGCTCTTTAACTAGAGGTGTGAGCTAACACAAGTAATCTCCCCTCTCCTGGCCTCAATTCTTCTATCTGTAAAATTAGGGATTTGAATAAGGTTATCTTGGATAAAAACCTTGGATCCAGAGTTCTTCCATGTCTGATATTCTGTGTTCTGTTTCTTTTCATTCTATTTTCAAAGGTCCCTTCTATCTTTGACATTAAAAGTCAAAATCACCATCCTCCCAGTTATCTAGTCTAGAAATCTAGGCCTTGAAACTTTGAAATATTCTCTGACCCTCCATATCCAATCTGTTTCTAATGATTTTACCTTGGAAACATTGCTTATATGCACCCCTTTATCTCCATGGACACTGCTAACACTGGTTCAGGACCTCATCACCTCACAGTTGGATCATTTACAATAACCTTTTGGTTGGCCTCCTTGACACATCTTCCACTTCAGTCTATCTTCCATCCATCTGCCAAATTGATTTTCTTAAAGTGCAGTTCTGACCATGTTATCTCCTGCCCCCCAATTCAATAAACTCCAGCAGCTCCCCATTACCTCCAGGATCAAATAGGAAATCTGATGGGCTTTTAAAGCCCTTTATAACGTGGTTCCTTCTTTCCTTTCTGGTTTTCTTATACTTTACTCCCTCCCAAATACTCTTCAATCTAGTGAAACTGGCCTCCTTGCTGTTATTTAGCATGCAACATTCTGTTTCCTGATTTTGAGCATTTTTACAGGCAGTCTCCCTCCCAGCCTGGAATTCTCTCCTTCCTCATCTCTCTTTGTGGCTTCCTTCAGGTCTCACCTAGAGGCCTACCTTACAGCACCTGGTATTCCCAGGAGGTCTCCCATCCAAGTGCTAACCAGGCCTGACCCTGCTTAGCTTCTGAGATCAGACAAGATTGGGTGCGTTCAGGGTGGTATGGCTGTTAGGTGGTGCAGTGGATAGAGCACCAGTGCAGGAGTAAGGAGGACCTGAGTTCAAATCCTATCTCAGACATTTGACACTCACTAGCTGTTTGACCTTGGGCAAGTCACTTAACCCCAATTGCCTCATCCTGGGTCACCTCCAGTCATCCTGATGAATATCTGGTCAGTGGATTCAGATGGCTCTGGAGGAGAAGTGAGGCTGGTGACCTGCACAGCCCTCCCTCACTCAAAACAAAATCAAGTGCAAGTCTTGTCATTATTTCTCTGATGGCATGGTCTTCTTTGGCAACGAAGGACAAACACACAGAGGCCTACGTTCTGCTAGAAATCTTTCCCAGTCTTTTGAATTTTAGTGACTTTCCTATGAAATTATGTCCAATTTATTCTGTATGTATCTTGTTTGCACATAGTTATTTGCAGATTGCCTCCCTCCTTAGACTGTGATATAAGATTTTGAGAACATAGTATAGGTTTTTTGTTTATTTTTTGCCTTTCTTAGTAACTTCAGAGCTGAGCACAAGGCCTTGATACTTAATAAATGCTTGTTGACTTGACCAAATCTTAATGTTCCTGCCAGCTCAACATTCTATATCCTGAGGTCACTTTCAGCTCTGATATTCTGTGTACTGAGGTTCCTTCAATATTTGGCATTCTAAGTTCTAAGGTTCCTTCCAGCTCTGACATTCTCTGGGCCATGTGTGGCCCTCTAGGTCCTCAAGTCAGGCCCTAGGGCCTGACTTGAGGACTTAAAGGGGCACTTGGCCTAGGCTGCAAGTTCCCTCCCCCCTTTGCAGACTGTCAGCACAAATCAAGTCTCAGCTGTGAAGACCATTTCTGACCTCTACCATGACAATACAGTTTTCCCCAGCCACCACTCAAGCTCCTGCCTTAGCAATTCTATCTAGGGAGGACTGGCACCATGAACTTAAAAGTTAAAGACAAATTTGCAGAAGTTGTTACTGATACAGTGGAAAGAGGGCTAGATTTGGGGTCAGAGATTCTGGGCTCTCCTCCTGGCTTTGCTGATTACTACCTGGAATCACTTTGCTAATTACCATCCATATCTTAGACAAGTCACCTTGCTTCTCTAGGTTCTAAGTTCTCATTCATAAAATGAGGGGGTTGGACCAGATGACCTCTCAGATCTCTTCTAGCTGTAGTCTATCATCTTTTGATCTTTATGGACATGTTACCCTTTTAATGACGGCTGATGGACAGGAGAGCAGCTCCCTACCCTGCTCCCTCCTTCTCCCTCATCTTCCAGATCCAGCTTGGGTTGTGGTCAGGAGAGTCCCATCGGTGACTTGACAGTTGAGCACTTCCTACAGGCTTACCCTGCCAGGTACCTTATCAGTTTCTTAGTTTTCATCCACCCTGGCTGGGTGGCCTGATCAGTGAGAAGAAAAACACTAAAAAGCCTGGACTTGCTATTTAAGGGGCTAGGCAATCCTAGCTGAAAACCCAAGCCAGGTCGGAGTTTCTTTCATAAGCCTGTCTTTAGAGACCTTTGTGCATGGACTCAGATAGGCTTTATCACTGCCCCACAGCTGTCTCTGTCCTGTCCAACACCTCCTACCACCATCTCCTCCTAAATGATTCAGCAAATCTCTTTCCCCTCCTCCTTCCTCCCGGGAGAGAAGAACAAGGGTGGAAAAAAATCACAATGTCAGATTACAAACCCTCAGCTGAAGGAGCAGACCCTTCTAGAGGAAAGAAAAGAATTCTACCTGCCCTTGGGTGCCCACAGGCATTCAAAAGCCCAGCCAGCCAGCAGCAGCAGCTCAGGTCTGAGGCAGAGAAGGCCCGGCAAGGAGGAAGTAGGGCCTAGAAGGAAGATATGTTCCTTTACCCAGGACCTGAAGACTGGCTGCAAAGCTGAGAGATCTGTGCAGCAAAGCTAGCTAAGGACAAAGAGGAACCATCTGAATTAGGCTTGGTGTTGCCCTCCAGCCCCAGGCCAAAAAGGGAGAGTATGAAGGGTGGGGTTCCCCTCTCAGAAGGCATCTGGGGTCCAGGCAGATAGAAACTGGGCAGTAAATGGATTCTCACCTTAACTCATTAGAACACAACTCTCGAATATCCTAAGCCTGTTCTCCCAAAGCATCTCAATAAACAGATGAGGCTGCTGAGGTACAGTCATTCCTGGGACAGCATAAAGCAAGGTTGTCCAGCAAGTTTAGAAGCCCATTGTCTGGAAAGAATCATGGGAAGAGAGTTCCTAAGGAACTAGGATGGTTTAGGGGAAGTCAGGGCTGCAACCCTTCCCTACCTCCCCCAAATAATTGTGCTAGCTATTTGCTTGAAGAGACAATGTGTTTCACAATTAATGGAGACCAGGAAACCCTTCTAGAGAAGGGTTTCTCGGTGGAAAGGTTCTGGAGGCTTTTCTAGCAGAAATAGGTCTCATAGAGAAGGCCTGTTTTTTTAACTATGTGATTGGTTCCCTCTCCATAGTTGAGACAGGTATGATTTTAGCCCAGACCTTGGGTTCTGAAGTGGTCTCAGGCCAATTTCATTGTTGGGATTTCCTCTTTTAAACACAGCAAAGTTTCTGGAACTTTGGGCGATTGGTCACAATATCACAAACCCCACTGCCTCAGAAAACAACAACAAAACACAAACTAAACAAAACAAAAAAATGTAAAAAGTTAAGTTGATCTGTGAGGTAAATTCCAGATTAGCCACTTCAGGATTCTCTCCCAAGTCATTCTTCCCAGGAAACCATCGTGAAGTTTAAAGTAGAACTAAATTAAGTCAATGTCAATGGAACAAATATATGTATAGGTACTGTGGGGCAGGGGGAAGATATAATGACAAATTAGAGATGGTATTTAGCACAGTGATGAACAGTATTTAGTAAAGGTTGGCAGAATTAATGAAGGAAGGTTTCTGCCCTGCTGGAACTCACAGCCCAAGTTGGGGAGACAACTAATACCCCAAAAGATTAGTACTACATAACTGGACATTCTTACTTTGCTACTAATTTGTGATGTGATCTTGGACCCTTCATTTCCCTGCTTTGGGCCTTCATTTTCCAGACTGTACAATGAAGGAAGGAGTTTTCTCTCAATAATTTTTTTTCCAATTACATGTAAAGATAGTTTTCAACATTCACTTTTATAAGACTTTGAGTTCCAATTCTTTTCTCCCTCCCTTTCTGCCTTCCCACCTCCCAAAGAGAGCAAGCAACCTGATATAGGTTATATATGTACAATCATATTAAACATATTCTCACATTAGTCCTGTTGTGAAAGAAAATCAGAACAAAAGTGAAAACCACAAGAAAGAAAAAAAATGAAAATTGTTTGCTTTGATCTGTATTCAGACTCCATAGTTCTTTCTCTGAATGTGGATAGCCTTTTCTATCATGAGTCTTTTCCAATTGTCTTAGATCATTGTATTGCTGAGAAGAATTGAATTTATCATAGTTGATCGCGCAATGTTGCTATTACTGTGTACACCATTCTCCTGGTTCTGCTTGCTTCATTCGGTATCATCTCAGGTAAGTCTTTCCAGGTTTTTCTGAAGTCCATCTGCTCATCATTTCTTATAGCACAACAGTATTCCATTACATTCACATACTACAACTTGTTCAGACATTCCCAACTGATGGGCATCCCCTCAATTTCCAATTCTTTGCCACCACAAAAAGAAGTGCTATAAATATTTTTGCATAGGTGGATCTTTTTCCATTTTTATGATCTCCTTGCGTATACACAGTTTTATAGCCCTTTGGACATAATGGAATCAATATTTCTAAGGCTTTTTTTAACTCGAAGATTTTATCATTTATTTCTTTTGAAGTTTTACAAGCACTGCAAACAAGAAGGAAGAAGAGACTACCAAATTATGGAATCACAGTAAGGGAAAGAACATCAAGAAATCATCTAGTCCAACTCCAACCTCAGGGCACTTCTCCTTCTACACCATACCTCACAACAGGCCATCCAGACTTCCCCAGAGAGGGAGCCCACTTGCTTCCAAGGTTGCTCATTTCACTTTTGTACAGTTTGAATAGCTTAATATGGTCTTCTCCTAGTTCTACCCTTTGGAGACTCAAGCAGAGTCAATCTAATCCTTTTCTCTATAACACAATCCTTCAGTACTTGAAGACAGCCACCATGCCCTACCTCCAAATTTTTCCTTCTCTTTTGCTTTAGAGTCCTTTTTTCCTACTCATTGTGGTGCAAGCACCCTCCAAACCTACAGTCATAAAAGGGCAAGTCTTAGAGGGGGCCTTTCAGGAAATGAAAACCTTTCCCAGTTTCCCATCCCACCTCAGCCCCAAGTACCCAGTTGATGTGGAGGCTGGGCAGAAGGGAACTAAGAAATGAGGGTGCAGAAGTAGATTCTCCACTGCACAGTATCCTCCCATTTCACCTTGTCCTTTCTGTGCTGACTCTACTACCTTCTACAAATAAGTAATGACAGCATTGACTATGGAGGATTGGAGACTGGCAGAAAGATACTTAGAGAGCATTTTCTCTAGTTGTCCCCCCGTGCCTGTAATGCTCTCCTTCATTTCCTCTGTTGACTTCCTTGAAATTTCAACTAAAATCCTAAAATTCTATTTTCCAAAGGATGACTTTCCCAGCCCCCTCTTAATTCTAGTGCCTTCCTTCTCTTTTCTATTTATCCCCTATATATCTTGTCTGTCCCCTAAAGATTGTGAGCTCCTTAAGGGCAAGTACTGTCTGCCTCTTTTTGTATTCCCAGAGCTTAGCACAGTGCCTGGAACATAGTAGGTGCTTAATAAATATTCATTAACTATATTATATTATATTACTGTTAGTGGACTGGTGGAAAACAAGTCGAAGTCAGTTGCTTTGGCCAATCAGCTGCAGCTTGAGGAGTCCAAGACCTAGCTCTGAGGAAATCTCGGGAAAAGAGATCTCTTAGGCCAGAGGCGCCCTTAGAGTAGTGGGCAGAGCGAGGGATCTGGTTCCCATTTCTGTGCTTCTTTTGGATTTCTGAGGTTCTTTACAGCTCCAAATGCTGCGAGGGCCAGAGTGGTGGTGGTGGTGGTGGTGGTGGTGGTGGTGGTGGTGGTGGTGGTGGTGGTGGTGGTGGTGATGATGATGGTGGTGGTGGTGATGGGGGGTTGCGGTGAGGTGAGGGATAGAGAATCCGAGCACAGTTATCTAAGCTCTCAATCAGATCAAAGGCAAGACCTTTGATAAAATATTGACTTGATTCCTTTAAAAGCAGTGACTTCTCTGGATAGATTTAAAAAGCAAAGTAAAATATGCATTTTTGGATTGAGCCAAAGCAGGAAATTGTTTTGTGTGACAATGTTATTTGTTATCAGGGCTTGGTGGGTCTTTGATTCCCCCAGGGAAAGGGTAGTAGGGTATAGGAGAATAAGGATGGTGTAGCAAAGACACAAATGAAAGAAAAGGGGATCGCAGACCCATTCCCCGCCCCCTCCCCCCCCTTTTAGAGATAGAGAAGTGAATTGAAGGAAGGCCAGAAAGGACAGACAAGAACAGCAACTTTGAAAGCTATAAGTTTAATTTTTTTTTGCATACTTAAAAAATAAGAGCTAGCCATCCATAATAGCGATCCGCAATTTCATATACAGTTCTCTTTTTCTATTCTACTATGTATATGGAAATGCCTAGTTTATTTGGTGCTTGTTAAAATCAGGATAAAAACAAGCAAACTTTTATTTTCTAAATAGCGTCTCTGTCATTTCCATAAGTGATCCGATTCGATAAATTGCGCTCTTGAAGAAGCTGAACTTCCCTCCACCTCAGGGAACTTTTAAAGGCAAGGCTGAGTGAGTACTAGAATCCCTGAGTTCTCCATGGTTCTGTCTTATTGCCTCCCCGTTATGCTCCGCGGCTGGAGTTGGACTCTTGAAGCTGCCCAACAGCTCCGATTTACCGGCATTCTGCTTTGGATCTAGGGTTACTCTCATCTGTTCCAGACTCCGACTCGAGACTGGGGAGGCTGCAGCTCGCGAGTAGCCTCCAGGGTAGGCTCAACCCAGGATGGAGTTGTCTTGAAAGTCAGTGATTTGTTGCAAGAATCAACAATTTTCGCTTCTTGGGAAAACAAATTGGGAAGGTGGAAGCGGGCAGTGGGGAAGGAGAGTCTGATTAGACAAGGTGTAGGATGCAGAAGTCCCAAACTCAATCTCAGGTTCTCTCTAGGCTATCCCCGGGCCCTCTGTCTCTCCACAAGGAGAAGGCAGGACTTAGGTAAAGGGCGAGAGAGCAGCGCCCCTTAGCGTTTGCCCCTCCAGTCTTTCGGGTAGTCCCTGTCAGGTCTCAGCTCATCCCTGCACTCGGCAAGAGCCTTCATGTATGCCGGGGGTGTGTAGGGGGCAGGGGCAGGAGGCGCCGTACGTGTTTTTGTGTGTTCATGCGTAAGTGTACCTGTATGGGAGGAAGCATTTGTTCGAGGATGAAGGGGGTGGAGGGGGAGGTTGTGTGTGTAGTGTATATACACTTGTGTGCTAAACTTTCTGTGCACGTGTGTAGGAGAATTGTGTACGTGTGTGGCGCTTATATCTGTGAAATGTGTGTGCACACGCGAGCGTGTGTGTGTTGGTTGAAAAGATGGGGAGGTGTGACGCTGCGAAGGGAAAGAGCAAAGTACGGTGACTTAACCACTTCCTTTTTTCAACAACTTTTCCCTTGTGAACTTCGGAGCTCCCAGGGCTACGCGCGGATTCTGGGGACTGCGACTGCGTATCTGAGAGGTCCCCAGTTTTTCTGGGGAGGGGGGTTGTTTGCGTAGGGTAACGGACTGGAGATTATGCTATTTTACGGGTCCGTGTGTTGGGAGAAATCCTTGCTTCTTTAGTACCCTATTCCCCTGTCTCTACGGGTGCTTGGGCGTGGTCTCAGCCTTGGGTAGAAGAAATTAACTCTATCCGTTGGGTTTGGGGATGGGGGAAATACAGCTCCGAATTCATTGATATCTTGCTTTTCTTATTGTGCTTTTCTAAAATCAACCCTTCAACTAGGCTATACAGGAGATGGATAAAACAAATCCAATGTGTGTATATATTTCCCCATCTTCCTACAGAACTCAGATCATACTTTGCCCCTCTGGTGCCCTTTGGCACTCCATTCAATGTATTAGGATTGTTTATTGCTTATCTTCCTAGGAGAAACTGTGAGCTCCACCCTGTACTATTCATCTTTGTTTCCACCTCTGGGCTCGACACAGTACAATGCTCAATAACTACTTGTTCAACTGAATTGTTGAACTCCTGGATATCTGTTTGGCGCTCTCTCTGTATGACTATAGGAAGCTCCATGGTGCTATGAGCTCCTTCATGCTCTTTGCAAGAGATCACAGGAAGGGAAGATGTCAGTAATTATTCTGTTCAAGGGAGTCTTTATGAAGAAAGTGGAGCTTGATTTCGGTAGGACAGTATGTGAGTCGGAGAGGTAGCGCTTACCCACCAGAGAGGGGGCAAACATTTTGAGCAAAAGGACAGAGATGGAATTCTACATGCCACATTCAGAGGACAGTAAATCGTTACCATTTTGTCTGGAGCAGTCCTTGAGTGGAAGAAGTAAGTTTGGAAAAGAAGACATGTGTGATTCAAGTATTCTCCATGAAGCTATTTGATGAACTCATTTGTGATTCCTTTACATTTCAAAAAAATCATCATCAATAGAGTTTAGAAAGTTTTGTATGCCAGGTTAATGAGGGCAGATATTGACCTGTTGGGTAGTTGGGAACCACAGAAGATTTTTGAGCCCCAAAGTAGAATCATGAAATCAGCATTTTAGGAAACCTTAAGATTAGTATGAGAAGGATTGGAGGGGGAAGAGATTTGAGGTAGGGGCATCTAGACTATCTGGAAGCAGCTATGGTAATGCAGATAGGAGGTAATTGGAGTCTAGATTAAGGGAGTGGCAGTGGATATGGAAAGTAGGGATTGTATATGAATTGTGAAGTAATAAAGGGGAGGTTCTTCTGACTGATTGGCTATTATATTAGGGTTGAGTATGAGGGAAGAGTTGATAACCAAGGTTTTAAACCTGAATAACTCATGTTATTCACAGAAATAAGGAAGTTAGGAGGTGAATCTGGTTTATGGGGTCAAGATGTTGAGTTTGAGATAATGGCAGGACATCGGAGGCAAACAGCTAATGATCAGTTGAAAGTATGGAAAGCTCAGAAGAGAGAGTTCCAGTTTGGAAATGCTAAGGAAGAGGTCAATGAAGATTAAGTTGAGAAAAGAACAATGGATTTGGTTTTTATGTCATTGGTTGCTTTGAGAGAAAAGTTTTGGCTATATGTTGAGGCCAGAGGCCAGATTGAAGTAAGATAAGGAGTGAATGGGTGATGAGGAAATGAGACAGTAGGTATATTTGGCAATCAAAAGAAGGTTGGGGGAGGAAGCAGCTACTAAGGCCAAGGCAATGTTTGCTGGGCTTGTGGTGGTTTTAAAATGGAGAAATCTGCTGATTTATTAAGCTGAGGGAAAGGAGACAGGAGAGAGGAAGAAGGTGAAGATGAATAAATCAGGCATGAATCCAGACTACAGGGGGAATAATGGAGAGACAGAGGTGAAGGAAAAATGAAGTGACCTCATGGTCTTAGGAAAGTCAGAGATGAGGTCATGGGTAGAGAGTTAAGATAGAGGGATCATAAGATCGTAGATTTAGAGCTGAGAAGGACCTTAGAAGTCACCTAGTCCAACCTCTTCATTTTACAGATAAGGAAATAGAGTTACATGGAAATGAAGTGATTTGCTCAAGTTCAAACGTGTGGCAAAGCTGGAACTCAAAGCTGGGTCTTCTGATCATTTCTCTTTCCATTTCACCACACTGTAGAGGTGGGGAACCTACAGCCTCAAGGCCACATGTGGCCTTCTAGGTCCTTGGGGTTGTTCTGTGAAATCTGGATTCAGTCAAAGGGCCGCATTTGAGGACCTAGAGAGCCACATGTGACCTCGAGGTCACAGGTTCCCCACCTCTGCACCATTGTATCTCAGATTATGGAATGAAGCAGAGTAGAAAGCATTAGTAGCAACCAGAATAGAAGTTCCCAGAGACCAATTAGAGATAAATGAAAGGATTATACAGCACTAATTCAACAAATAAAATTTAATCCAACAACTATTTATTAAGTTTTCACCATGTCCATGGTAGTGGTCTATGCAAAGATGAAAAATTGCAGGGTTCCTCTCAAGTGTAACTGACAAGCACTAACCTTAGAAAAAGCAGACTAGAGGTGGTAGTGGGAGGAAACAAACATTTATTAATCACCCACTATGCACCAGCACTGTACTAAGCACTTTAACAAATATTATCTCATTTGACACTCACTACGACCCTGGAAAGTAAATGTTATTATTATCTCTGCTTTACATTTTAGAAAAATGAGACAGAGAGAAGTTAAGGTCTGAGGTGTCTGAGGTCCAATTTAAACTCAGGTCTTCCCAACTCTAGGTCCTGTACTCCATCCATTTCACTCTATCCACAGGTTAAATTCCAAGTGTGACACTTGTTAGATGAGTGATCATGGACAATTTACCTCTTAGAGTCTTGATTGTACACACTCCTGTAAAATGAGGATAATTGTACTTATACTACTCAAATTTACAGGTTTTGTGTGAAGAAAGAATTTTCTGAACCTTAAAGCACTGGAAAAATGTAAGTTGTTATTATTATAATCTAATCTGAAAGAGGATGAGAGGTATATAAATAACTACAATACAAGATAGAATGAGGTAAGTGAATAGAAGGGACCAAATAGGGAATCTCAGAGCTCTGTGAAGTCAAGATAAAGGAAACAAGGGGCAATAGAATGCTGGCATTGCTAGTGGAAAGGAAGGTGAACTTCTTTGGGAGTCACTGGAAATCGCTGGGAGCATTGGGAGATGCTGTGAAGGTAGAAATGACAACTGATGGCAACTGGTGAATGTATAAAGGGGAGAAAGGGGAGAATCAAAGATGACTTGGAGGTTTCAAACCTGGACAGTTGTGGTGGACACGTAGTGCAATTCCTCCTGGTGAATGTCTTGATTTTAGTCTAGCAACTGAACCCTGAGGTGAAATGCTGCTGTAGCATTTCCTAACACTTTTTGCTGTCTCCAGTTATCAAATGAGCAAGTGTAATCCCAGTCTAGGTCACAAGAGGGCAGCAAGAGAAGCTCTTAGTTTTCTTAGGATGAAGAGTGAGAAGGGTGGAGGCAGAACCACATTAAAATTTTGCATTCAGTTGCCCTCCTATGGATGCCATTTTTCAGCCAGCTCCAGAGAACTGCCTTAAGGGCAGATGAGGGACCTTGGAAATCCAAATAGTTTAGTACAGGAGTTCTTAAACTTATTTTCTATGTCATGGATCCCTTTGGCAATCTACTGATATCTATGGAGACCTCAGAATAATGTTTTTGAAAGTAAAAGGTAAAGTATGTATGATTACCAGGGAAACCAAAGCTTAGCGAAAGTAAAGATGTATATACATATATATATATGTATGTATATATATATGCATATATATACATACATATATACGCATACATACATTTATTTGCCATCTAAGTTTACAGACCCCCTGAAATCTATCCATGGACCCTGGACTACAAACCTCTGATTTAGAAGGTGCAGGGACTGCTGCTCCCTCTGAGCTGTTACTTCAGACTCTCAGGAAACCTATGCTTAGAGGAGCCCAAGGATGGATCCTAGAGCCTTGAGAGGCCCAGGGCTGACTAGGACCTTGACTACAGATTCAATCTGTTGACTGCTTGATTCTCAGCAACAAAGGCAGATGAAAGAAAGTGGCTCTTGAGTCAGAGATAGTTTGTCAGTCTTGGGCCATCATTCAACCTTTCCCTCATGAGATTTTTGGGAAAGAAGAACCCATTGATTCCCCTCACCTTCTTAATCCTACTGCCTTTTCTTCTCATAATCCCTTTTTTCATTTTTGTCCTCGCTCGTCATTTAACATTTTCTCCCCCATTAGAATAAGTTCTTTGAGGGCAGGGATTATATTTTTATTTTTCTTTGTATCTTCATTGAAAAGCATAGTGTCTGGCACGTAGTAGTTCTTTTTTAAAAAAAATTTAATATTTAAATTTTTTCCCAATAACATGTAAAAATAGTGTTAACATTCTTATTTTTCAAATTTTGAGTTTCAAATTCTTTCTCTTCCTTTCTCCGCTCCCCTTCATGGAGAAGGCAAGTGATTTGACATGTGTTATACATGTGTAGTCATGCAAAACACATTTCCATCTAAGTCATGCTGTAAAACAAAACATGGGTAACGTCCCTGCCACACACACACACACACACACACACACACACACACACACACACACCCCAAACAAAGAAAAAGTATCTTCAATGTGCTCTACCAGTTCCTTTTCTGGAAGTGGATAGAATTTTTTGTCATAAGTCCTTCAGAATTGTCTTAGATCATTGTATTTGCTGAAAATAGCTAAGCTATTCACAGTAGATCATCATACAATATTGCTGTTACTGTGTAGAATGTTCTCCTGGTTCTGTTCATTTCTCTTTGCATCAGTTCATGTAAGTCTGTCCAGGTTTATCTGAGAGCATCCTGCTTGTCATTTCTTACAACACAATAGTATTCCATCACAATTATATACAACAATTATTCAGTCATTCCCCAGTTGATGGACATCTTCTCAATTTCCAATTTTTTGCTACCACTAAAAAAACTGCTATAAATATTTTTATGCACTTTTAAAAATCTCTTTGGGATATAGATCTAGTAGTGTTATCACTTGCTCAAAGAATATGCATGGTTTTATATCCCTTTGGGCATAGTTCCAAGTTGCTCTCCAAAATGATTGAATCAGTTTACAACTTTATCAACAGTGCATTAGTGTTTTAATTTTCTCATATCTCCAACATTTATCATTTTTCTTTTCTGTCATATCAGCCACTCTGATAGGTATGTGGTGATAGCTCAGAGTTGTTTTAATTTGCATTTCTCTCTAATCAATAGTGATTTAGAGCATTTTTTCATAACCATAAACATCTTTTATTTTTTCTTCTAAAAACTGCCTATTCATATCCTTTGACCATTTATCAATTGAAGAATGTCTCTTCTGTGAATTTGACTCAGTTTTCTATATGTTTGAGAAATGAGGTCTTTATCAAAGAAACTTGCTGTAATTCTCTTCAGAGTAATGATTACTATGTATTTTCTTCCATTCTACATTCCCCCTTATTTATCTTACTTTTTCTCTACTTTCACCCTGTCCATTCTCAAAAATGTTTTACTTCTGACTTTTACCTCCCTCAACCTGCTCTCCTTTCTATCAGCACCACTCCTTCTCTTATCCTCTTCCCTCCTATTTTCCTCTAGGGTAAGATGAATTTCTACACCCAAATGAGTATGTATGTTATTCCCTCTTTGAGCCAATTCTGATGAAAGTTTGGTTTGTGTTTCTTACTCCCACCCCACCACTTCTCTCATCTTCCTCTCCACCATAAAATCTCTTTTGGGTCTCTTTTATATCAGGTAATTTACCTTATTCTACCTGTTCTTTTTGCTTTCAGTGCATTCCTTTCTCACCCTTTAATTTTATTTTTTTAGATATTATCTCATAATATTTAACTCCCACCTGTGTGTGTGTGTTTGTCCTTCATTGCTGAAGAAGACCATGCCATCAGAGAAATAATGACATGACTTGCACTTGACTTTGTTTTGAGTGAGGGAGGGCTGTGCAGGTCACCAGCCTCACTTCTCTACCAGAACCATCTGAATCCAGTGACCAGATATTCGTCAGGATGACTGGAGATGACCCAGGATGAAGCAATTGGGGTTAAGTGACTTGCCCAAGGTCATACAGCTAGTGAGTGTCAAGTAACTGCCCTAATAATGAGAAAGTTTTTAGGAGTGACAAGTAACATTTTCCCAAATAGAAATATAAGCAGTTTAACCTTATTGAATCTCTTATGCTTTCTCTTTTCTGTTTATCTTTTTATGCTCCTTTTTAGTCTTGTATTTGAAAGTCAAATTTTCTATTCCACTCTAGTCTTTTCAGCAGGAATGTTTGAAATTTCTCAATTTCATTGAATATCCTTTTTTTCCCCTGGAAGTTTATACTCAGTTTTGCTGACTAAGTGATTCTTGGTTGTAATTTTAGCTTTTCTGCCACCCAGAATATCAGGTTCCAAGTCTTCCAGTCCTTTAATGTAGAAACTACTAAATCTTGTGTTATCCTGACTGTGATTCCACAGTATTTGAATTGCTTCTTTTTGACTGCTTGCAATATTTTCTTCTTGACTCAGGAGCTCTGAAATCAGGCTATAATATTTCTGTGAGGGATCTGTTTCAGGAAGTGGTGAGTGAATTCTTTCAATTTTTATTTTACCCTTTGTTCTAGAGTATCAATGCAATTTTCCTTGATAATTCCTTGAAAGAACATGTAGGCTTTTTTTTGATGATGGCTTTCAGTTATTCTCAAATTATCTCTCCTGGGTTAATTTTACAAGTCATTTGTTTTTTCAATGATATATTTCACATTTTCTTCTGTGTTTTTTATTCTTTTGATTTTCTCTTGTTGTTCCTTGATGTCTCATAAAGTCACTAGCTTCCACTTGCCCAAATCTAATTTTCAAGGAATTATTTCCTTCAGTGGGCTTTTGTACCTCCTTTTCTACCAGCCCATTGTACTTTTTAAGCAGTTTTTTTCTTCAGTGGATTTTTAGATCTTTTTTTCCATTTGGCCAATTCTGCTTTTCAAGGCATTCTTCTTCTTGGATTTTTGTGCCTCTTCTACTGTTTGGCCTACTCTGTTTTTTAAGGTGTTGTTTTCTTCAGTATTTTTTTGTGTTTCCTTTACCAAGTTACTGACTCTTTATTTCTCTTCCCAATTTTTGCTTTACCACTCCTACTTGATTTTTAAAATCTTTTTGATCTCTTCCATGATGTTTTGGGTGTAGGAGTTTTGACTTTTTTATCTTCTTCTGAGTTTGTGTTTTGATCTTCCCTTAATAACTTTCTATACTCAGGATCTTTTCCTGCTGTTTGCTCATTTTGCAGCCCATTTCTTGACTTTTAACTCTGTACGAAAATGGGTCTCTGCTTCCAGAGTGGAGGGAGCACCATCCCAAGCTCCAGATTTTTTGTGCAGCTGTTTTCAGAGGTAATTCTGGGGACTTGTAAGTTTTTGGTTCTTCCAAATTGGTATGATTTAGGGAGAGGTATGTTTACTACTCTCCTGCACTGTGCACTGGTCTTTGAACAACTACAAGCCTTCTTTTCCTCCATGGAACTGTGAAGAGACTCCCTGCTCCACTGTAGCTACAAGCTCTGCTGTGTTAGTGATTCTTCTCTCCCTGAGACTGAGACCCAGGACTGCAACTCAGATCCAAGTATAGGCAGTATAACAGAGTCCTGCCCCCCAATGCCAGCAAAGGGATCCCTATAATCTCTTTCTGATCAGTTGTCTGACCACCTTACCATCTGTGAGCTGAGAGATCCTCAAACGTCACTGCTGCCACTGATTCAGTTTTTCTCAAGACCTGCTCCTGGTTTGTGGGGCCCCAGTCTACACTGTCATGGCCTATGCAGGACTGTAGTACACATTCACTCTGGTGCAACAGACCTTTCCTGCCAAGTTGTTTGGACTGGAAAATGGCTTCACTTTGTCCTTTTTTGACTTCTGCTGTTCTAGAATTTGTTTGGGGGGCATTATTTAAAGGTGTTTGGGGGACAGTTCAGGTTATTCCCTGCATTTTCTCCTCTATCTTGGCTCTACCCCCAGATAGATATCTGCTATCTACTCTACCATACAGTAGTTCTTAATAAATGTTTGTTGACTTGATGTCAAGCTTAGCTGCATTTGGAGGAGTAAACTGACTAAACTCTCAGGGAAATACAACAGAGGGAACAATATTATTATGTCAGGAAAGGCTTACATCTATGAGATTGGGATTAGAGGTGTCAAATCATGGTCAACACTCATGGAAACACTTACTAAACCCCCACAATGGGTCCAGGGCTGTTTTGGGGCTTTGGAGGAACACAGAAACAAGTAAGCTTTGGAACCTGCTGTCCTGTATCTTAAAGTTATGTTAAGGGAGAAGATATTTATAGGTAATAATATGCAACATTGGCTAGGCTTGTGCTCAATGTGAAGTGAGTGGGATAGA
The DNA here is from genome assembly GCF_028372415.1 of Notamacropus eugenii. Lineage (NCBI taxonomy): Eukaryota > Metazoa > Chordata > Mammalia > Diprotodontia > Macropodidae > Notamacropus > Notamacropus eugenii. The sequence continues at coordinate 485,043,858 of NC_092872.1, forward strand.
CAGTCAGTGCTATAGGAATCAAAGGGGAAGAGAGCTGTTTGGCCATGGGATGAGCGTAGTAAGAGGTTTCAGTAGATACTATTACTGAGGTAGGAGCAAGAAGGTCAATGAAAGGACCTGATTCCTCTCCCTACTTTCCCTGTTGTCACCTAGGTGGGGGTGGTGAGTGGGGGCTTGTCTCTGGAGATCAGAAGTGATGGGGTGACCTTACTATAGCAAATTCTTCTTCTTCCTTGATTCAGCCCCATCAAGGGAACTTCTTGGTAGAGTTGGACAGGTAGGGAAGTTATAGAGGACTGAGCAGAGGAGGAGAGGACAAGGGTGTATGTACTGAAGAAAGCTTTTTATACCCTCCTTTTTAGCCCAAATGTAAAAACCTTGAAACCTACAAAGGTCAGAATGGGATTTGAGAATATTCCTTCCTTTGATACAGCAACTCAGGTTCACAAGATTCATCTCTATGCAGAGAGAAACACTAAAATGTACAATCATCAGTTAATCAAGTAGCATTTATTAAGGACCTACTATGTGTCAAACACTATGCTAGACAATGAAGATTCAAATGCAAAAGTAAGACAGTTCCTGCCTTCAAAGAACTTACATTCTTTACGGAAAAGGAGATGCAATATATTAATGGATAAGAAAATGGGTTAAAAATACACCTATCCATGCATATAGATATGTATATATACATGTACATGTGTGTACATATATACATACATTTGCATACATATATGTGTGTTAAAATTTCTATGGGAAAGCCCTATCAACTAGGGGAGTCAGGAAAGAACTTTTGAAGGAGATGGCACTCGAGCTGAGACTTGAAGGAAGCAAGGGGTTCCAAGAGGCCAAGGTGAGAAGAAAGTGCATTTCCTACATGGGAGAACAGATGGTGAAAAGGCACAAAAGCAAAAGATAGAACATTTGCAAGGAACAGTCAATAGGCCAATTTGGCTGGAGTAGAGAATGTATGAAGGGAAGGAATGTATAATGGGCCTGGCAAGACAGGCTACAAATAGATCATAAGGGCCTTTAAAGGGTAAAGATATTTATATTTAGCTATCTAAGTAATGGGGAGCCACTGAAGCTTTTTGAGTAGGGGAGTGACATGGTCAGATCTGGGCTTTAGGAATATCGATTAGGCAGCCTTGTAGAGGAAGGGAAAGTCAAGATGCAGAGCAACCAATTATAGGATGATTAAAATAATGCAAATGAAAGGAGATGAGAGCCTAGACTAGAATAGTTATGGCATGATTAGAGAAAGATAGACAAACACAGGAGATATGGAGGAAGCTGAATGCACAAGATTTGGTAACTGTTTGCATATGGTGGGGGTTGCCATTGGAAGATAAGTGAAAGTAGAAAATCAAGGATAATTCCTAGGTTATGAATTTTTCTGACTATAAGAATGATGATATCTGTGATAGAAATAAAGAAGTTTGGAAGACTGGTGGGCTTTTTTGGATATGTTGAGTTTGAGATGCATATGGGACAACCAGTAAAGATATTGAGCAGGCATTTGGAGATGGGAACCTGGAGCTCAAGCGAGAGAAAAGGCTGGATATATAGTTTCAGGAGTCAGCTGCATAGAGATAATAGCTTAATCCATTAAGGCTGAAAAGTTTAGAGAGAAGAAAGAGAAAAAGAGAGAGTCTAGGACAGAGCCTGGGAGTATAATAGTGCACAGAACATAATACTGTAGAATACAAATTCCTTGAAGATAGAGATGTTTTTTCTTAATTTTTGTAACCCCAGTGCTTAGATAGATAGAAATGAATAGATAGACAAAGCATTATAAAGCACTTACTATGTTTGAAGTATTGTGCTAAGTGATGGGAATATAAAAATAAGCAAAAAGAAAGACAGTCTTTGCCTTCAAGAAGTTTAAGTAGTTCAGGGAGTTATGGGGCTGTAGTTAAGTTTGAAGTGAGCGTGACTAGAGTATGTACTTCCTCAAATGGAGAGGACGATTTACTTAGCCTTGTGCCTGACACATAGTAGACATTTTATAAATGCTTGTTGAATGAATGAGAGACATGGATAGTGATCCTACAAAAGAGATTAAGAAAGATAGATCTGACAGGCAGAAAGGGAACCAGGACAGAGAAATATCACAAAAAAAAATCAGGAATAGGAGAAGGGGAGGTCAACCATGTCAAAAGTGCAACAAGGTCAATAAAAATGAAGACTGAGAAATGGTTATATTTTTTAGTATTAAGGTTACTGGTAACCTTGGAGAGAGCAGTTTCAGTTGAGTGGTGGGGATAGAAGCCAGATTACAAGGAGCTGAGAGGTGAGTGGGAGGTAAGAAGGTGTGGGCAACAAGTGTAGACAGTTTTGTTTAGGAATTTGGCTATGAAAGGGAGGAAAGCTATAGGAAGAGAGCTTGGGACCACAGGGTCAACTGAAAGTTTTTAAAGAATGTAGAAGATGTGAGTATGTTTGAACGCAGCAGGGAAGAAGCCCATAGACAGATAAAAAATTAGGGAGAGAAGGCAGATAGGATCAAGGACACAAATAGAGAAACAAGAAGGGCCAGCTAATCATCTGAGAATGGAACAATGAAGAAACTGGACAATAGTGTGATTTCAAGTATGAAATTGGGGAGGAGAGGGAGCTTGAGATGGATGACCTCAATGTTTTGATGAAATGTGAGAAGAGTCCTCTGCTGAGAGAAAGAGGAAAAATGGTACTCTAAGTGGCTTGAGAGGAGAAGAGGTTTGGATTGACTGTTGTGGGAAGTATGACAGAAAATCAATCATAGAAAAGTAAAAAAAAATTGGCTTGCAGCAGTGAGGAGCCTTTGACTAAGTGCCTACTTAGTAAACCTATGCTAGGTGTTGGAAGAACAAATGCTTTTGCCCTCAGTCTTTACAAACACATACACACCATATATACAATGATATGGGGAAGACAAGAGAAAGAGATACAGTGCCATAGTCTAGTTGGGGAGGTAAGAGTTATGCACAGGAAACTAAGAGATAATAACAGTATTGTGTGCAGATTCTGAGGGACAACAAATTATCATGGACTGGAGTAGTCATGAAAAGCTTTATGGAGGAGGCAGGATTTCAGTTGGGCCTTGAAGAAAGGATAGAATTCAGAATCAGCATAAGGAATCCGATAGGGCATTCCAGATGGAAGGAACGTCATGAGCAAAGGCCCAGAGATTGGCTTAAGTATGAAATCTGTTTAAAGGAAAGCAGTGGGAATGTGAAGGGGTGAGCAATTCCTATGCCTATTTACACCATTCCCTTCCTATTAAAACTTATATTCTCCATGTCTTATGACAGTCAGTTCTACAAATAACAACAATAACCTGTCATAAGGTGTAAGAAAAGGCAATTCAGGAAGTGGTTTCAGTTCAATAAAAACAACAGACCTTATTTCTGTAGTACTTTCAGGTTCATAAAACTGTTTTCTCACGATCCTGTGAGGTAAATAGTTATCCTTTTTTCTTCATCATCATTTTGTCACTATCCTCCTCCTTGTCATCATGATCATCATCATTTTACAGATGAAGTAATGGAGAAGTGAAGTGACTTCATGGTCATAAAACTACTGTCAGCGCTGGGATAGAATAAGGTTGGTCAACTCTGTCCATGGTCCTGACTAAGGCCTTTTTCATTGTTAGTGTTTATTTGTTTGTTTTGTTTCACAGTTGTGTTTGGGTACATGAAACTGATCTAGCCAGCCATATTCTTTACTTAAGGTATAATGACACACTTTTATTTGATTGTCAAGATCCAAGAGCAAGAAACTGTTTAATACCAGGAAAAGACACATTCTCTATTTATCCACAAAGCTGAGACACCCAAATTGAGAATCTAGAACAGAATCTGAGGTACAGAGTTTACAGAGTTGCAAATGTAAAGTGTAGTGTTGCCCCTTTGACCTTCACTAGCTAAAGTCCAGAACTTATTTCTGAGCTAATTGCCAGATTACTTCTTGACTCCCAGACCAATTTAATCAAGACTTGTTAAATTCCTACTACTGTATTTGGAAGGTAATGTTCTGGGTGCTGGGAATACAAAGACCAAAGTGAAATAGTCCCTGCCCTCAAGGAGTTTACATTCTGCTAGAGCTACTAGATGAGCTATATTCTGGCAAAATAGTAGCAACAAATTCAGTGTCTTAATTAAAAAGAAAACACCTCATTTGCTTGTGTAAGTTTTGGGCATTTTGTTTCATAAGAGGATTAAGAAATGCTCTTCTAAAAATAAAGACAGGTACTGTTTCAAGACATATTCCCTCAAACACTTTCTAAATGATAAGAATTATAACAAATCTTCATGAGCTTTTCTGTGTTAGAATTTGCACACTAAATGAAAATTGTCCTTTAAAGAAATCTCTTTGGGTTACTGAGCACTGATTCACATGATGTTGCCCTTGCTTAGACTGTTCTGAGGGCCAATCCGTAAGTCATACAAGGAAATCAATTTGGACTTCATGGTCAGGCACATTATGTTTCTAACCCCAAGCATTGTAGCCTAGTGACCACTCGCTTCATTCTCTAGAAATGGTTCTGACTGATTTATGGCTACTTTCTAAAACAAATTCACCCTCAAAGGATAAAGTTTTATCACCACTGAGCTCATTTAGAGAAAAATTCTTTGAGCTCAGGCCATCCACAAGGAAAAAATGACCAAAACTACATGTTAAGAAAGGGGCTATAACTGCTAAGGATACCTCTTTAGAGTAGACTGTTCTAGTTAACAAGACTGTTAATCCTGGACAAATCAGTCCCACAAGCTCATGTCTTGCAGTGCTTTAGGCTTCATCTCCTACTTCCTTCCTCCCTCTGTCCCTCTCATCCATCCTGATTCCTCTCTTTTTCTACCTCTTTCCCTCCCTTTTTTCTTCCTTTCTTTCTTCTCTCCCTCCTTTCCTTCTTCCTTCCTTCTTTCCACAAAAGTCATTCATTAAGTGTTAACCATATGTAGAATACTATGCTAGGTGCTAAATGTGCTAGGAGGGAGGGATGTGATACAAAGAGAAGTAAGATAATCAAATATAAGTGATATAATAAAACATAAATATGTTAATATGTAATTAATGAAATATTTCACATAAACAAATCTATAAATATATTATATAAATATTTTAATTATTAAGATAATGTAATAAATAATATAATACTATAAATGTAAATAAAAATACGTTATTAAATTCCTACTTTCATGAAAATTATAATACAGCAGGGAAGGGGAGAGAATCATAAATGCAGTAACTAAAATGCTGTAGGAATGGAAATGCTGTAGGTGGAAGGAAAGATAATTCCTGACTTAGGGGTCAGGAATTGCTGATTTCCTAGAAGAGTCATTTGAACTGAGCTTTGAAGGTAGGAAGGATTTCAACAGATGGAGATTAGAATGGAATTCCAGGTATAGGTAACAGTGTGAGCTAAGACTGAAAGGCAGGCAAGTTCTAGGCACAGAGGCATGCATAGAGCACGAGTCAGGTGTACCCAGGTGTCTGGTATAGATGGCTCATGCTCTGTACATGCCAATAACAGGGTATATATGAGACATTACAGTTTGGCTGGAGTGTTGGGTTGGTGGTGGATTCACTTATAACCTGAACTACATAGAAACTGGAAGTAACCAATAGATTATCTGGATGGTCCAAAGGGGTCCAGATGTTATAAGAAGAGCCTCATGGTCCCTGAGTTCCTAAGTTCTAAGATATTTTCTCACAAAATACCTACCCAACCTAATGATTGAAAAGGGAAAGAACCATAGGAAACAGGTTACATTGTGTTAAGAGCATTTAGATTTTTTTCATTCTGCTCCTCCAGGGCTGTCCCCTGTGGTCCCACAAATGCCTTTTCTTATAATTGTACCAATACAGTGGACCAGAACGACGGGGAAGAGCCTTCAGGGCTGACCCCAAACTCCTGGTGGATGTCATCAGTATCTTCAGATACTCCCCAGGGACACACTCTTTTACCCTTTCTCCTCTATGGACTCCATTCCCTTTACACCTCTTCACTTCCTTCTCTGATGTTTCCTGTTCTATTCTGACTTGTCTTACAAGGTATAAAAGTATAAAAAAGATATAGCTTTTCATTTCCCTCGACTTGTGCCCCTTTCCTGCAGTCTTCAAGGAATAAGTAGCTCTTCTCTCTACCAAGACTAATAGCCAATCCTTCTTTTGACTTAATCTCTTTTCTGCCTCCTCTAGAACCTCTTTTTAAAAATCATCCTATCTCTCTCCAGCCCCTCTCCATGAATCCACAAAACAGCTTCAGGTGTCTTCTGCCATAACGAAACGCTCAAACTAACCTTCTTTCAACCCTGCCAACCCTCTAGGTTGAAAGGTTTATAAAATGCTGCCTTCACAAAACTGAGTCTCCAAGGAGTGGCTTGTTCAGTGACTTTTTCACAGTCCCCTAGTTAGGGATTAATATCCCAGAGTTAGGGTTACAAAATTAGGACCACAGACTTTGGATTACAAAACAGGTCTCCAATTCCAAATCCAATACTTTTACTTCCATTATGCCATGACACCTCCTCTTTCTCCCTTACCTTCTCTTTCCCCCTATCCCGGTGCCCAGGTTGTGGTTCAAACAAATGAGTAATGGATGTGGAATTGCTTTCCAAATTATACAGATGGCAGGCACTGTTAGCACCTTCTCCAGTTTATTGGCAGGTACCTTGTACATGCACAGTGTTTGTACTGAGTCAACTCCATTAGATTACGAGCTCCTGGAGGGCAGGGGCGTCTTCTGCCTTTCCTTGCATCTCCAGCACTTTACACAACGCTTGACAGGTGCTTGATAAGTTAGTTGAGGACGCTGTGTGATCTTGGAAAAAGTTACAATGTATCCACACCCTAGCCAATTCTCTGAGGTTACAATGTTCGGAGAAGGTGCCATATGCACTGGTAGAGGGAGTTTCCTCACTGGAAGCTCTTTCTACTCATGAAATCCCTGGTCCCTTCAAAAACAAACGAAAACTTTTACTGTTTTTTTAAAAAATGCAATTTTAAACTTTTTTTACTTTTTACTTTGATTTTTTTAAAAACCCTTTAATTTGTCGTTTCCAGACTTAACCACCAGGGGGCCCTCGTTCCCTAGAGCCTTCTCTGGGCCCTCGCAAGACTCCGCCTCGTGGAGGAGAGAGAGGCGTCGGAACCTTTCTTTCCCGGAACTCGTGACAAGGTAGATTGGCGGAACGGTTTGGTTGAGGACGCGAGAGCCCGTCGCGGAGCACGACGGGAAGTAGGGCATCATGGCGGCCGTGTCGGTGGAGCTGCAGCAGGGGCGGCGTCTGGTGTGTGTGGAGTACCCAGGCGTGGTGCAGGATGTGTCCAAGATGCTGCAGACCCTGGGCGGAGAGGAAGGCGTTTCCAGGGTCAGAACCGGGGCGGGATGGGGTCGCGGGTTAATTTCCAGAGCGACGAGAGCAGAGGGGGCCAGGCTGGGAGCTGTTGGGGGAGGGAGGGCGAAGCAGGGGGAAGAGGAGGAGAGCGGTCTCCTAGGCAACGGGGCCGGCAGCGTGGCGCCTCCCCTCGGCGCGGAGGATGGGAGCACCCCGTGGCCGGACTTCCTAGGCCCTGCGCAGTGCTCTTCCCCGCGGCTGCCCCCCTGCTGTTAAAGGTCGTAGATGTAGGATGGAAGTGACCTCAGAGACCCCCCAGTCTGTCCCCCCGAGGAGAGTGAGCCCCAGGCGCCCAGACGGAGTCAACGTCCGGTTGGATTTAAACCCCATTTCTTTGCTTCTCAGGCAGCGTTCCTGCCACCGTACCGTGCTGCTTCCCCGTGCTTGCTTTTAGGATCCAGTTCCGGCTGTTGAGTAAATTTTCTCTCCTTTGAACTCGGTCGTTTAAAGGTCCTTTTGTAGCCGTCAGGTTTCGTAAGGCTGGTTTACAATTTGGTGTTTTCATATCTTGGAACAGTGGGGTCTTTTGAACCATATCTTACACACTTTTCTTAGATATGCATGCACATGCAGTATGTGTATTGTGTTTCTTTTGAAATCTTTGAGGAAAAGGACTGCCAATATTTTCCTTTTTCCCACCAGAGATAAATTAAGATAAAAAGACTTGAAAGAATTCAGTTTTGCATCGAGTCCTTTTGGAATGTTTTAAGTCCCTGCATTCCTGTGAAGGGCTGAGTCCTCGCGCAGTGTGGCTGTTACAATGTTACAAAGTTCTCCTGGTTCTGCTCCTTTCACTCAGCATCAGTTCATATAAGTCTTTCCAGGCCTCTCTGAAGTCTTCCTGTTCATTTCTTATAGCACAAGAGTATTCCATTTACATTCATATACCACAACTTGTTCAGCCAATCCCCAGTTGATTGGGCATCCCCTCAGTTTCCAATTCTTGGCCACCACAAAAAGAGCCCTTATATTTTGGTTCATGTGGGATGTTCTCCCATTTCTATGATCTCTTTGGGATAGAGTCCCAGAAGCGATATTGCCAGGTCAAAGGGTATACACATTTTTTGTAGCCCTTTGGGCATAGTTCCAAATTGCTCTCCACAATGGTTGGATCAGCTCACAACTTCACCAACAGTGAATTAGTGTTCCAACTCTCCCATATATTCTTCAACATTTATCATCTTCCTGTTTTGTCATGATAGCCAGTCTGACAGGTGTGATGTGGCATCTCAGAGTTGTTTTGATATGTATCTCTCTAATCAATAGTGATTTAGAGCATTTTTTCATATGACTAGATAGCTTTAATTTCTTCCTCTGAAAACTGACTGTTCATATCCTTTATCCATCTGTCAATTGGGGAATGACTTGTATTCTTGAAAATTTGACTCAGTTCTCTATATATTTTAGAAATGAGGCCTTTATCACAGATACTAATTGCAAAAATTCTTTCCCAGTTTTCTGTTTCCCTTCTAATCTTGGTTGCATTGGGTTTGCTTGTACAAAAACTTTTCAATTTTATGTAGTCAAAATGATCCATTTTGCACTTCATAATGTTCTCTGTCTTTTGTTTGGTCATAAATTTCTTCATTCTCCATAAATCTGACAAATATACTATTCCTTCCTCCCCTAATTTGTTTATAGTGTCAGCCTTTATACATCAATCGTGTATCCATTTGGATTTTATTCTTATATACGGTGTCAGGCATTAGTCTATGCCCAATTTCTGCCACACTGTTATTCAGTTTTCCCAGCAGTTTTTGTCAGACAGTGAGTTCTTATCCCAGAAGTCATCCACATCCAGAGAAAGAACTATGGAATCAGAACATAGAATGAAGTACACTGTTTTTTCTCTTGTTATGTTTTGTTTTGTTTTTTCTCATGGTTTCGCCCATTCATTTTAATTTTTCTGTGCAATATGACTACTATGAAAATGTGTTTAATAAGAATGTATGTGTAGAACCCATATAAGATTGCATGCTGTCTTGGGGAGGGAGGGGGGAGGAAGGGGAAAAAAATTTAAGACTTATGGAGGTGATTGTTGAAAACTGAAAACAAATAAATTAATATATATAAAAAAAGAAATGATTCAATTGTGAAATTGAGTTTTGTAGTAAAACCTGGGAGTTTCAACTCCTAATTCTCTGAGCCCTAGTTTCCTTGACTACAAAGTGATTAGGTTGCTCTAAATGGTCTTCTAAGTTTCATTTCATGTCTGCCATTTTATATTCTAAGGTCTCTTTCATCTCTTAAATTTTTTAGTTCTCCTTTTGCATCTTCCAGCCCTTCCCAAAGTCTTCCATTGAATATAGAAAGGCTTTGAGAGTGAATTCTTTGGGATAACTTTTGATGCTTTTCTCTGTCTTTGCTACTGGATCTTCATTGTAGATCTATGCAGACTCAGCCAAAAGGTTGGAGCTGTACTTCCGCCCCAAGGATCCATACTGCCATCCTGTGTGTGCCAACCGTTTCCCTACTAGCAGTTTGCTGCTTAAGATCAAGAAGAAGACAAGACGGAGGAGAGCAGAGGGTGGAGAAGCGACTGTTACAGAAGTCAAATTTGACATGGAAATTTTGGGCATTATTACAACTGTTTACAAATTTCAAGGTAGAGATCCATTAGGACTGATTGGTGCCCATGGGTGCTTTCAGAGTCAGATCTAAGATAGATGGAGCAGATATGAGAATGAGAAAGAAAAAAGAAAATAGGCAGAAGAAAAGAGATTTAAAGAGAAAGAAAAACAAAAATATGTGAATTATAGTAAGGGATAGAATTTCTCTGTAGTGTTCTTTCTGGGACTTGGTTATTTATAGGATTAGAAAAAATACAGTGCTTTAAGCTTAATATGTTTTAAGTTAGCTAGAACAGAAAGAGACCGTAGAGGTTGTCTAATTCAGTCTCCTGATTTTACAGATCTGGAAGCTGAGATGTGAAGAGGAGCTAATTAGTTTCATAGTTAAGGCCAGGGTTCATGTCTACTGATTGCTCCATCTCTTTCTACTACACCATGCGGAAGTATCACGGAGACCAGAAAGAATGCCAATGTTAATCCAAGCAATTAAGTGGAAGGAAGTTTGAGTTCCAGTTCATTTTGTACAGTACTTACAGACAAAGTTAGTTCTACTACTGCTGTCTCTTCAGCAAAGTAAATGACTGGTTTTCTTCCTCCCAACGCAGCACTAGTCTAGAACCTTTAAAGGATATTAGAAGTTTGATGCCTTCTTGGGTGACACTCTTAGAGTTTGTATTATGGCTATGATTGTGGTATTTTCTTGATTGTAGTAATTGTAATTTGTTTACTTCTCTTTCCAGGGATGTCAGATTTTCAGTATCTGGCAGTACACACAGAAGCAGGCTGCAAAAACACTTCTATGTATGACAAAGTTCTTATGCTCAAACCAGAGAAAGAAGAATTCTTCAACCAGGAATTACCCCTCTATATCCCCCCACCAATTTTCTCTCGCCTAGACACCCCAGTGGACTATTTCTACCGGCCAGAAACGCAGCATCGGTGAGTATCTTCTTCACTATCACCCTTCTTCCAGCTTCTAGGAAGCTTTCAAAGAGCTCAGTGGTCAAACAAGCGGTCCTGTGGGCATGCATCCGCTAGCAGCATTGAATTTCAGATTGATAGACTGTCCATTTGACAAAGTTTCAGGTAAGGAAGAATTCATAAGTTATTGAGAACCAGTGTAGTAGAGCGTAGAGAATGCTGACCTGGGAGTCAGAAGAACTGGGCATGAATTCTGCCTGTAACAATTTACTAGGTGACCGTAGACAAATCACTGGCTCTCTTTAAGCCTTCAGTTCTTATCTATAAAATGGGGAGAATACCTAAGATCAGGCAGTGTGCGTAAAGTGCTCTGAGAATTTTAAAGCATTACATAAATGTTAACTATCATTGTTATTGACGGGGCTTTTCTACGTTGAGAATTGGGAAAATAAGAATGTGTGTCACTTCTCTGTCCGCACCACCACCAGGACCGCTAAGCATTTGTTCTGTGTCCTCTGGGTACTCATTCCGTAGGTGACAAGGCTTGCCTTGGTCTTAAATCTTGTCTTCTTCCCTTCCTTCTATCTTCTGGTAATCACTGACATCTGGTTCTTTCCTGTCTCCCTAATATCCTTCTCCCCGTCCCGTTTCATAATACAGCCTCCCTAGCCACTCTTTCTAGTCCTCATTTCTCTTGGCTCACTGGTTGAGGAAAGGGAGTTGGAATACTCTTTGCTTTTCATTTCCACTTTCAGATTTTCCCCTACCTCCATCACTCAATAACCTCTTCTCCTTTGAAGCCCATACAGTCTACCTCTTCCACCCAGTCAAAATTCTGATAGCTGTTGTCTCCAGACCTCCAGAACAATAGTCTTCCTTCCTTAACTAGTTCATTACCTAGCTCACAATCTTTCTTGCCTCTCCAACTTTTGCCTTCATACTAGGAGAATTTAACATACATATTTTTCCCCTGCTCGTTTCCTTAACTTGATCTTTTGGTGAGCCAGTTCATCTCTACACTGTCTTCTTCTCTTCGAGTTCTCCCCTGCTAAGCCTCAGCCTTGAATCATTCCTACTATCCAACATCTTTGTTCCTACATAAGTGCTGCTGAAGGAAGGTGGAGAAATCCATACAGCTACCCTGTCTGAGTCCACTACAAATTTATTTTACACGACCTTAAAGGGCCCTCACTACGTTGCTGGCCAGTTCTTCTGTGCTTGCCTTATCAGCACTATCCCACTCTTCCTAGTGGTTCTTTCAGATTTTTTCCTCCTTCCTCAAACCTCCCATGGCTCCTTTTCCCCTAACCCTCTCAACTAAGAACCTTGCCTCATGTTTTACATAAAAAAAATGAGGCCATTCACCATGAGCTTCCTCTTCTCCCCTCTTCCTCATCTCGTATCACTCACCTTCTGCTACTATCTCCTCCATCCCCATTTCACATGATGAAGTTGCCTTACTCCTCTCTACCTGCTCAAGCAGTCCCATTCCATCTTGTCTCCTTTAATAGATTGCCCCGTGTCATCTCCACTTTGTTACTTATCTTCGACCTCTCCCTGTCCACTGTCTGCTTCCCTACTGCCTACAAACATGCCCATGTCCTCCCATCCTGAAAAAAAGTCCTCACTTGATCCTTCTGTCCACGCTAACACTCTACTTCTCTTCTGTACTTTATAGCAGAACTTGAGGAGGTCATTTACAAAAGATACCTCTACTTCCTCTCCCCTAACCTCTCCTCTTAACTACCTGTGATCTAACCTCTGACCTTATCGTATCATTGAAACTACTGTCTCCAAAGTTACCAGTGGGGACAGCCAGGTGGTACAGTGGATAGAGCACTGACCTTGGAGTCAGGAGGGTCTAAATTCAAATCTGACCTTAGACATTTAACTAGCCATGTGATCCTGGGCAAGTTATTTAACCCCAGTTGCCTTCAATAAAAAGAAATAAAAACAACCCAACAACAAAGTTACCAGTGATCCCCTAATTGTCAAATCCATTGTCTTTTTCTCAGTCCCCATCTTTCTTGATCTCTCCAACCTCTGACACTGTCAATCACCCCCTTCTCCTTAATCTTCTCTCTAGGTTCCTGGGATACCACTCCTTTTTGGTTCTCCTACCTATCTGATCTTTCTCTCTTTTGCTGGATCCCCATCCAGATCATGCACACTCACAGAGCTCTGTCTTGGGCTCTCTTCTCCTTCTGTACTACATCTCTTGATGATATCATTGGCTCTCATGGATTTAAGTATCATCTCTATGTTGTTGCTTCTCAGATCTGCTTATACTATCTGTAACTCTCTGCTGAGCTTCAGTCTTCTCTCTTCAATTGCCTTTCACACATTTCAAATTGGATGTCCAGTAGACATCTTGAACTCAACATGTCCAAATTGAACTCATTATCTTTTCCCCTAATCTTCCCGTTTCCCTTCCAAATTTCTCTATCACTATTGAGGACACCACTGTCCTTCCAGTTCCTTAAACTTTCAACTAGACATCATCCCTGACTCTTCCCTCACTGACTCTCTGTACCACTTCTCCCCCATATCCAGTCTATTGCCAAAGCCTGTCGAGTTCACCTTTGCTTCATCTCTAAAATATTCCTCCCTACTCTCCTCTGATACTGTTATCACACCCTGGTGTATACTGTGTTGCAATAACTTGCTGATTGTTCTGACTGCCACAGGTGTTTCCCTTCTCTCATCCATCCTCCATTCGTCCACTGGCATGATTTTCCTCAAGCACCAATCCAACTATGTCACCTCCTTAATCATTAAACTCTAGTGGCTCCTATCACCTCCAGGAACAAATACAGAATCCTGTTTGGCATCCAGAGCCCTTCATAGACCCTAGTCTTCTTACACATTATATCCACCCATACACCCTCTGATCTAGTTACACTATTTCATAAACAAGACACTCCATCTCTCTGCTCTTTCTGTACCCCATGCCTGAAATTTGCTTCCTTCCCATCTGCATCCTGCCTTCCTTCAAGTACTAACTAAAATCTTACCTTCTACAGGAAACCTGTCCTCTTAATTCTAATGCCTTCCCTCTGGTAATTATTTCCTCTTTATCCTGTATATAACATATTTAACTTGTGAGTTCCTTGAGGGCAGTGACTGCCTTTTGCTTTTCTTTGTAACCCCAGTGCTTGGCACATAGCCATTGCCTTAATAAATGTTTATTAGTTGACTGACTAAATATTAAAATTTATTTACTATTTAAGTATGTGGCTGGTTTGTCCAATGGCTAGAATCATTTGTTAGTAATACTAAAAATGCAGGATGTGACTCTTTATGACCTGACTAGTCTTGTTTTGTGTTTTTTTTTAATTTTTATTTTTTTGGTGTTATCACTGACCCTCAACCAGCGGTCTTACAGCCGTTGGTCACAAAAAAGATCTGGCAAGAAGCTGTGGCTGTATTAGCTTGAGTATCTTAACCTATACTGTTTGCCTTCTTGTCCATATATTTCCCAAGATAATTTTAATAGCTATCCAGGATGCAAGATTTCTTACATTAAATCATGTCGAAAGAAGGAGATAGACTAGAAATTCGACTCAGAGCTAATGTTGAGTCAGTAATGACTATTGTATCCAAAGAAAGATATATTTGAAGAGCCCCAGGTTGTCAAGCCCTGAATGGTCATTGCTGGCCTCTGAAGCTAGATGGCAGCATTCACTATCAATTGTTGCTCTCCCAACTATTGCTAATATGAATACATCTCTTAGGAGTAAATTCTCAACCTTCACTGCTTCTCCCAGTTTAAATCAGTTTAATAACACCTGGTATTGCTATTTGAGTGCTTCTTAAATTGCTTATTAAACAACTTGCTTCCCCATATAATCAGTAGTGGCAGAGAGGCAGATAAATGATTTCTGAGGTCCAGAATGAATTGACTTAATTTTACTATGGATAAACTGAGAGTCAGTTCTGTTTACACACTCCTGTCAAGGTGCTGCTAACTCTGGGATTCTGATTCTTGTTGGCCATCAGGTAATTAATTGGGACCAACTGCAAGTGTACAGTAGGGTACACCTTTGGGACTCTGTTCTTTCTTACCATACTAAAATGATTTGAGCATAGTGATAAGTAGAAATCCTGCCATGCTTATGTGTCCTATCTTCACCCCACTTCCCTTTTCTCCCTCTCCCCACAGCCCAATTTTTTTAAACATTGGCTTTAGGTGGAGCAAGAAGGTAAAGAATCACAGAGAGTTCCAAGTCTCCAGGTTTCTGTTTTGCTAACAAGGCCATTTGCTTGGTCTTATTTGCTTTCTGATTAAGGAAAAGGACAAATTTTGAGGAAAAAAATAAAGAGAAAGGGCACCTGCCTTTTTTCCCCAGGAAGGCAATTGATTTTTCCTCTAGGTTGTCCTTCACATTGCCAGAAAAAACTTATGTATCTCTCTACTTCTAGGTGCTTCCTCATTTGATCCTTGTTAGAGACAAAATTGAGTTTCTTACTGTAGAGGTGAGAACTGAAAATTTTGGGGAGAAGGCACCTGGAATGATTTGAGAATTAATGTTCATAGGTGTTTTGCCTTTATCTATTTTCAGTTTTCTTATTTTTAACTGAAATCAAGCTCCTTTATGTTGGTTCTGCTGACTCCCCAAGGCCTCCCTCACAACTTTGAATATATCCAGAATCGAAGTGATTTTCCATATGTTTCACTGGGGAACCCTTTATTTGGCAGTTCAGGTTTTCATTGATAACAGGGAAAACTGACTATTTCCCCAAAATATTATTTTTAAGTAGGACATTTGGACAATTTTTACTACTTTTTACTTCACTCTTCTTGGTTTAAAAAAAAAAAGTTTGCTAAAGTACTAGAATGAATGACCAAGGGTGGCTCTCTGTTGGGAATTTAATAGAGAAAGATATTCAGCTCAGCAAAATAGTTAGTATTGCAAACGTTGAGGACATCACATAGATCAATAGATATACGCCTCTCAGGAGGCTGCAGTTCGGAAGGATTATCTGGCACATATACAAATGATACAAAACAAGTGTACAAAATAAATAAAACCAAAGTTTTAAAAAATGCTGTACAATATGTGAGCTAAGGGAAAAAGGTTCATTTCCAGCTGGGGAATTGTAGTACATCATGATCACCCTTCATAAAGTCAGGGAGAATGGAAAGAATGACTTTTTGAAGTTCGCTGGCTCTAAGGGGAAAACCTGCACTGTTTGCCTTCTCCCTCCAGACATTTACCAAGATTTTCTTATATTAAATCAGATGCAGATAGAATCTTTCAGCTTTACAGATTGTTTTCAAGAACCAATAGCTTGTTAAAAAAATTTCTTCTGAGTTACAGGATATTTTTTTTTAATTAGAAGAGACATTAATGATCACTTAGTTCATTCCCTTTATTTTACAGAGGAAGACATTTGAGGCCTAGAGAGGGTAAGTGACTTGGCCAAGGGCCCCTAATTGGTTAGTAACAGAGCCAGCATTAGAACTTGGGTGGGAAGTCACCAAAGGCTACATGTAGAAAGTGCTTCTTGAACTAAGTTTTGAAGGAAACAAGGGACTCTAATGAATGACTAAAGAAAAATCAATGTGAGCAGCCATGTCTGCTCTGCAAGGCAGGGAACCTTGAGTGGCCCAGCCCACCATCGTTGGGAAGGAGAGAGTGGGCTTGAGGGTCCAAGTGAAATGGGAATTCTGGATTCCTTTCTGCAGGGGGAGGGGAGGGGAAGAGGAAGGAGGCATTGGCAGTAAGGTTGGGGGAGAAGAGTATTCCATGGTTCTTGTTCCACCATGCCCTTCAGCACCCACTGGAGTGGAATGGCTCCCATCGGAGAAAGTGCTTTCCTGGCATTAGGGATAGTAGAAGGTTTGAGTCCAGGGATGTAATAACATGGGAGGAACAACAAGAAGGCCACTTTAGCCAGACAGGAAAGGAAATAACGTAATGAGACTAGAAATGTAGGTTGGGGTCAGACTGTGAAAGGCTTTACAAGCTGTACAGGTGTTCTATTTAATCCTAGAGGTAGCCATTGGAGATTTTTAAGGAGGTGAGAGGAGGTGACATAGGCAGTCTTGAGGAAAATTATTTTGTCAGCTTTGTAGCAGACAGATAGGAGAGAAGAGAGACTTTCGGCAGGGAGACCAATTAGGAGGATATTACAGGGAGTACAAGGTGGTGAAGACAGGATGGAGGATGATAGCTCTATGAGCTTTAGGCTTTTTGAAAATTGATTACAAAGGGAATGGTGGGGAGAAGCAGGTGCTAAATGTCTTCTAAGCTCCCAGACTAGTTTTGTTGAGGTTTACAGAACACGGTTACACACCTGTATAATAGCTCAGATTTACACAGTACTTTAAAGTTTATGGAGTACTTTTCTCACAACCTTTCTTCACTACCTGTGAAGAAGGTAGTGTACACAGTGTTCTCATTTTACAAATGAGTAGACTGAGGCTTAGAGAGGTCCAGTGCCTTATCTGTAGTCCAATAGCTAGTAAGTCTCAGAACCGAAATTTCAACTTTGGTCTCTTTTTACAAAGCCAGCATTTTTTCTATTATACTGTACTCATCCTCTTTAGGTCTGTATCTTTTACTAAAGTTCTTAGTTGAAACCTCATTGTGATAACGGAGGTAACCTTGGAATCTCAAAGGTTCATGCTCTGTCAGTTCTTACCAAGGTAAAAAGACTTCATGCAGAGTTCTGTGACAGCTTCTGTGTCTCTTGTCCAAGAACTAGCCTTGACGGGTTTAGAGGGACTTATCAATAAAAGGTTGGCCAAGTTCGAGGATGTGGTGATTTGTCTTGTTTGACAGTATTGTACTTGTTCTAAGGGAGGGTGGAAGTGAGTGGGAAATGTCTTTTGAAAGTGAAAGTGATATTTTAAAAAAAGAAAAAGTATCATTAAAACATTGAAAAAAATAGAAGATTGGCCACTGGGGGTTAGATTTTTTTTTTTTTTTGACCGCAGCGGCTCATAAAACCTTCTGAAAATGTGGAAGGGAAATCCACCTTAATAAAAGCACAATTCCTTGAAAATTTAAAGGGTGTCTGTTGTGCTTGCTGTGATCTTACATTGTGCTTGGTGTATTTTCCCTCAGGGAAGGCTACAATAATCCACCTGTCTCTGGTGAGAACCTAATTGGCTTGAGCAGAGCCCGGCGGCCACACAATGCCATCTTTGTAAACTTTGAAGATGATGAAGTGCCCACAAAGCCACTGGAGGCTGCTGTGCAGACCTGGAAGAGGCTGTGCACCAATCCCATAGACAGGAAGATGGAGGAGGAACTGAGGAAGGTAGTACCTGGAGCACTTTACACTGTGACACCTCATCAGGTCTGCAGTTAGCTGCCTGTTATTTGCTCAGCTGTTTGGATATGGGCATGTTTACTCTTTTTTTTTTTATCAGTTCATTAGCAGATGTGAATTTTTCACCTCCAGATTTCAGTTCTAAAAGTATTAAGTACTTGGTCTTGTAATCTCGGGAGAACTCTTCCTTCACACCTCCACCAAACAGCTTCCATTGATGTAGACACCTGGAAGGGGGGTGCGGTGGAGAGAAATGCTTGGATTATCCAAATGGAGCTTGTAATTTCCACTCCAGTAATTAATTAGTTCTAAGGTGACTCCATTACCCCAAATTCCCTTACCCCTGACAAAGTTTGAATTATTTTATTAATTTGTATATACCTTTGGAAAAGTCAACAATCTGTTTTCCCATCTAGATTGTAAATTTCCTTTTAACTTTGTCTTACAGTGCTTGGTGCACAGTGAACAGTGAATCGATAGATAGTCACTGAATCTGGCCTTATTCTCTCTATTTAAGGGGAAGCTAAACTGAAGTTACACATTTCCAACTTAAAAGTTTTCTTTTTTTCTCAAGCAGTCCAGTGGGATTCAGCCTCCTGCTTGGTGACTTCCTTTTCTCTGATGCATCCAGGAGTTAGGAAAGAGTTTGCACTTAGACAATACCAGCTACAGCTTGGAGTAGAAGATCAGTTTAGTATTCTTGTGTTCTATACAGCAGGACCAAAATAATGTATCACCAACTTAAATGATTTCTAGAAGTGCTCTTTCAAAGAGCTTGGAATGGAAAAAGCGTAGGAGTTTTAGACCATCAGACTGTAGAGAGTGTGTTTAGCCCTTCCTATGGCCTCTTCTTTTCTCTGATAGGAGTCAGAAGCCACAGATCCCATGATATTCTAGAGCGTGTCTGTATTGGAACCTGTAGGTAATTTTTTTTCTCCACCCTTCGTTGTTTTTTAGCTGTTTGACATTCGTCCCATCTGGTCCCGTAATGCTGTCAAGGCCAACATCAGTGTCCACCCAGATAAACTCAAAGTCTTGCTTCCCTACGTGGCCTATTATATGGTAACTATTCTGATATCTGTTATGTACTTTGCTGCAAATGCTTTTTGTAGTGCTTTGATGCCCAACAGTTTAGAGTGGAAAAGGGATTTAGAAATCACCTACTTTAGTCAGAGTCACAACTATGGTCTTGGGATCATAGCTCTAGAGTGAGAAGAGATCTCAGGTCCCTAGCACCTATGTTAACTTTACTGTACAGAAGTGTGTTCTCTTTCCACTTCTGCCCCTCTGTTCCATGTTCCAAAGCCTCCTACTCCCTCAAAAAAAAAACCTAAAAACTAAAAAAAACCCCTCCAAATGAAAGCAGAAGAACAGACATGAAGTGAGACTGCCACCATGAGCTGAAGGGGTCTTCACTTGAAACCTCTGGTACTGAGAGAGACGTGTCTGGGCCCTATGTGGTTTTTTTCTGTCCATCTGTGCTTGGGTACTAAATGTCCTACCCTGGCCCCTTACTGTCCTCTCCTGTCTGTGTCCATGTCTGACTTCAGCATGTCCGTCCTCTTATTATTCTTCCTCTTGGTTCCAGCCTGACCCCCAGGGGGCCGCTCTTGAGTCTTTGTCCCTGCCTCCCATGTGTCCTGGCCTCCTCCCTCCATGGACAGGAGGTCCTTTACTGCCTTCCTCCCTCCATCCCTTGCTCTTTTCCCAATGTCTGTGGGCAAATTCACATTGTATAAAATCACTTTATGTAGAGGTCTGCAGAACAGTCCATTCACATAAAGTAAGAACTGTCTGTATTAGGAAGATTTCATTATCATGATCATTGTGTCCCTGAGGGAGAGCCTGGAATTTATTAGTTCTTTTGGATCCTGGAGCCTTAACCCACCTCCTGGAATTGTACTTTTTGCAGATAACAGGTCCCTGGAGGAGTTTGTGGATTCGGTATGGATATGACCCCAGAAAAAACCCAGAAGCCAAGATTTACCAAGTCCTAGATTTCCGAATTCGCTGTGGAATGAAATATGGTAAAATAAACCACCACCACCAAAATAAAAACCAAAGACAAAACCATGACTTAGCTTGTTTGCTTTCTTTTAGTCTTTTCCATTTCTGTCCTTTCTTCTAATACAGATGAATTTCTAACCCTGTTACAGATAGGCTAAGAATATTTTCCTATGTTTGCTACAATAAAGATCTCTTGGTAGCTTGGGCTTCTGACTCTCTTCAGTCCCAGTTCACATTTCTTACTGTCTTGGGGCTCTCCCTGAATCTGGTCTCTTCCTCTTTGAAGCCAGCTCTGTTCCTCTGTGTCCAGCCTCAGTTGCTGTTCTCTCCTTTGTCCCTAGGCTATGCTCCCAATGACATGCCTGTCAAAGCAAAACGCAGCACCTACAACTACAGCCTGCCCATCACAGTTAAGAAGACTCGTAAGTAATTGTGACTTTCTAACAAACAGAGGAGTGGTTTGCCTTCAAGCCAGCTACTTCAGAATGAGCCATATGGGCAGACAAGTGGGAATCAAATTGAGATCATCCTAGAATGGTACCAGGACTTGCAAGAGTGAATGAATGAAAAGAAACAAACAAACTTGGTATTGTGTACCAAGCACCGTTCTGTGCTTCAGGGTTACAGATAGAAAAAGCTAGATAGTCCCTCATCTCAAGTTGTTCCCGCAGTCTAACTGGAGAAGACAGCCCAGAAAAGAATATTGAACTACAAAGCACTTCCAAAAGACTGGAAGGCCTCAGGTTCAGGGATGAGGTGGATGGCAAGGGCCAGAGTTCCATAGCTTTAACAGTGCTAAGGGACTACAGGAAATAGAGGCAGAGCAGATGTCTTTCCATTTCACAGTGAATGGAGTTGTTGACATCAATGTTCTTCATACTCTTTGAATAGTCAAGTAGCCCAGGCAAGGAGGAGCAGTAGAGGGGAGGGCACTGCCCCTCAGCGATGGCATTCTTCCTGCTTGGCCCTCCCAGATGGGTTGGGAGAGGGGGGTGTGAGATGAGAGGATGAATCACCCCTGGGAGCAGTGGTTCTTCCCACCACCATTCAGTTTTATTTGTAAGAGATGGTCAGCAGGAATGTAGGCATCAAGAGAGTGAGTGAAATTGAATATAATATTTGAGAGCGTTGGATTCCAAAGCTTCTTGTCTTTTCCCAGCCAGCCAATTGGTCACCATGCATGACCTGAAGCATGGACTAGGCACATCGGGGACAGGGGGTATCAAGAAATCAGCTTCTAACAAGTACAAGCTCAAGGTGGGTGCTGTCTGCTTTGTCCAGAGTGATTATGGGAGGAGGGACAACTAACTTTGGTTTTTAATCTCTATCAAGTATGAAGGCCAGGAATTGTCCCCTTTCAGGACACAGTCCTATCTGGATTGTGGATTGCAGCTGTGGGCATTGCCAGTGACCTTCTGCAAATAAATGCCCTTTGACCCCTTCAAATCTTGTCTTGAGTACAACCTCATAGTATTAAGGGTAAAAATTCAAGGTATAAGTGCTCAGTCAACAAACTGAGTATGCAGTATGTACAATACCAGGCAGAGAAGTTCAGTCAAAGAACAAGTATTTATGTCCGTAGCCTTAGTCTGGTTGGGAAGGAAAGGTATAACCACGTGAATTAAATAGGGAATGGTATTAGGACACTGTATCATCAAGTACTGTATTATTTAGTATAGACAACAAGTGTTATAGAATTTCAGAAATGGGAGAGGGAGATAGCATTTGGGACTGTGGCCTTTCATTTCTTTCTGTCCCTTCACAAATCCACTATTCTTTCTTCCCACCCCTGAATGCTATAAGATTGTAGGAACTGGAAAAGTATCTCTTGGTGGCTGGCACTGAGCTGCACAATATCTCTCTTTGATGGTGAAAACACTGAGAGGAGTAGCTTTTACTAACTCTTCTTGTCTTTTTGTTCCCTCAGGACTCTGTCTACGTCTTCCGGGAGGGGGCCCTGCCGCCGTATCGGCAGATGTTCTATCAGCTCTGCGATTTAAATGTGGAAGGGTGAGATGAGGTCCCAGGGTCTGGGGAAACAAACTTCTGAATTTCATTGGGAATTTCTTCTCTGACATTCTTGTAATTTTTCAGGCCCTTACTTTTTCTTCTGTGCTAGAAATTCATTGTGTAATACATTTCCCTTAAGCTAGTTAGTTTGTGTTAAAGAGAAGGAATCAAACTATAAATATGTTTACTCCTGTTCATCTAGTTGATTACAGTGCTTCTCTGCCACATGCACATGTTGTATGGGAATTTCTGAGCTCAACTATGGCCATTTCCCTTTTTTGATTAGCAGCTCTGTTTAGAGTGGCCCAGGGAGACCAGGAGGGTTGTTGGTGAAGTCTAAAACTTCTTGTGGATTCAATTAACTGCACAGGGAGGGAGGGAGACAGAGGGAGAGAGCACCTTGTTCCTTACAACAAAATCACTGGCAGGAAAACAGAATCAATCCAGGATGATTGGGCACTTTTTTCTCTTTAACATCTCACAAGCAAGTCTATACTGGCTGGCCTTGTTAGCACTTTCTTTGGACCCTTATTTGCCTACTGACCCAGCCCTGGCTGCTTGTAGGTTACAGAAGATCATCCATCGTAATGATGGGATGGAGACTGAGTGTACAGAGCGTGATGGTTGGTGTCTTCAGAAGACCAGTGATGACCTGAGGGACACAATGTCCTTGATGATCCGGCAGATCATTCGTTCCAAGAGGCCTGGTGAGAAGCTCCTGGGGTCTCAGAGTATGTTGAGCCCAACAACAGGGCTAGGTTCAAAGCCTAGCTTTTTTGTTAAGTCATTTCATTTCTTTGGACCTCAGTTTTCCGATCTGTGAAGTAGGAAACTTGGACTAGATGATCTCATAAGATCTTTCTAGCCCTAATATTTTAGAATTTTAGAATTTTAGAATAAGTATTTAGAATAATTTTGGCTCTTGGGGTAGGTTCTTATGAAACCAGATTTAGGTGTAGCGTCACTCCTGGGAAAGGACTAGATGGGCATTAGGTGATAGGCAAGCTACTGGACCAGCTCTGAATGGCTCCTGAGAACTGGGTTTAATTTTCTCCTTGAGGTAAGAGTGGGACAAGGATTTAGCTGGTCTCATCATTCCTGTTTCTTGTCACAGACCCCTTCCCCTTCCCTACTGATAAGCAAAAGTGGCATGTGGAGGCCAAGGCTGTTACTGTCCCCCATAGCACCACCCCATCCACTTCTGCCCAACATTGCAGTGAGGGAGAAAGCCAAGCAGAAGCAAAAGGAAAAGAAAGAGGCCTGCACTTGTGCTGGGTCTGTACTGAGAGTAGTGAAGGAAGCCTGGGTTTGGGAGACCCAGCCATGTTTCATGCCCATGAATGACTCCTCCTTCTGGTCGGTGGGATCTCTGAGCCATCTGTTCTTCTAGGTAACCAAGGCAACATCCTTTTGTTTCCCTTTTGGATCCAGCTTTGTTCTCAAGTGCTGCCAAAACTGATGGTGGAAAAGAACAGTTAACATATGAGTCTGGGGAGGATGATGATGATGATGAAGAAGAGGAAGAAGAGGAGGAAGAGGAAGAAGAGGAGGAGGAAGAGGAAGAAGACTTCAAGCCCTCAGATGGGAGTGAAAATGAAATGGAGACTGAGATTTTGGACTATGTGTAATGGGAAGAGGATGCTGCCTATGGGCCCCCTAACTTAGTCTGGGCATTGCTATACACTGGCCTTGAGAAGGAAGCTAAAGGTCCCCCACTTCAGCTAAGAGGACCAGATTGCATTTGCAGGGATTCTCTGTGGATGTAGCTCCCATATAGGCAAGGTCTCCTGGGACTACCTTGGCTTGTCTGCTCTGGTCTGTGTCATGTACTAAATAATACTCCAGATTACTCATTCCTGGATCCTGAGAAATCCCCTTCACCCCTCTAGCTTCAGTTTTACCCTGCCATTAGATCATCTTTGATGCCATTATCCAGGTGTCATATATTTATTGTGTCATATGTGCCCACTATCTCAAACATCCCTGTGACTATTAGTAAATGTTATGAGGTGGAGACAGTGCAGCCTTTGGAGTTCCATGGAACAATAAAAGGTCAGATTGTCCTATTTGTGGGTTGTATATTAAAGGAGCATGACAAGAGTCCAGCAGGGATGTGGCCCCTGAGCTTGGAGTGGTTACCCAAGGTAAATAGGACCAAGGTAATATGGGCAGTAGCTCTTGTATGTTCTCAGCCTAGGACCTTTTGGCTGCTGTTGGGTTTGGATATGGCTAGTTTTGTGTAATTCCTACAGGGATTATTAGCTCTGCTGAGAGCATACTTTCTTAAAGGAAGTTTTCTTTAATAAATAATTTTTCCAAAGGACTGGATGATTCATGTGGTAGAGTTGCATTTCGTTTTGTTTTTTTAATCAAAGGAGAGACTTGGGAAGGAATTTAGCACTCCCTAGGGCCTAAGCGTCTTCCTGTGTCTATGAAACCAGGCATCTTTTAAGGCTTGAAGACTTAAAAGAAATATTAGTAAGAAATGAGAAGATGAAAGTAAAGAGAACAGCAACAAAATTACCAGAAGGATATCAGGAAAGATAAATAAATTATAAGCAATTGCTGAATGCAATTTTCCAAATTGCCTCTAACTTCGAATCTATGTGTCTTCTAGTCTTTTGGGATTTAAAAGAATTGTTATCTCATCCCAGTCTTACCTCCAGGTGTGGACCCTCTATTCTCAGAGCCCACTGTCTTGCCTTGTAGTTGCCTTGGCCCTTCATCTTTCCAGGCTCTGAAAAATGTCTCACCTATGTTTGAAGTCATTTTGCTCTGACTCTGGTATATCCCTCCTGGAGGTATCTGAGGTAATGAAAGTTTTTTTATCTTTCATTCCATTTTTCCTTATTTGATTTGATGCTTCCTACGTGTTTTTGGTCTAACATGGCATTTTTTTAATTTTTTTTTTTTTAGTAATTAATGATATCTTTCCACTTAAGTCTTCCTCTAATGCTTTATTGTGTTCTGGAGATGACATTGAGTTTACACCAGAGTGCAAGCTCTGACAGCAACTACCAAGGTAGAAAGGCTTTGTGTTTCACAGACCATAAGTCTGTGACCTAAGGATCAGCCTAGCTTATCACCATGGAAGGGCTTATCACCATGCATGCCTTTGCTGATGAATTATTTGGACACAAGCAGCTTATTGTATTTTGCCTCCACCTCGTAGGTGAAAGGAAGTTCCCAATTAACACACACAAGCCCTTTTTTCTCTTTGTCCCTATGTCTGCCCTATCCTACTTTATTTTAGGTTCCAACCTAAAGATTTAATATTATTGGAGCTAGAATGGACCTTGGAGACCATTTAGTCTAACTCCCTCATTTTAAACATGTGGAAACAGACCTAATGGGGAGAAGGCACTTTGTCTAAGGTCACCCAAAGAGTTAATGGCAGTAGAACTAAAACCCCAGTCTCCTAATTACTACTCCAGATCTCTGTCCATCGTAGCACACTCCCTACAATTCTTTTTTTTTTGCCTTTTATTTATTTATTTTCTTTTTTTGTTGTTTATTTAAAGGTTTCAACATTCATTTCCACAGAATTTTGAATTCCAGATTCTCTCCTCATCTCTCCCCTCCCCTCCCCCCGAAACGCCAAGCATTCGGATTACCTTTTCCACTGATCTGCCCTCCATTCTAACACCCCTCCCTTCCCTTATCCCCATCTTCTCTCTTGTAGGGCAAGATAAATTACTGTACCCCATTACCTGTATTTCTTATTTCCCAGTTGTATGCAAAAACAATTCTCAACATTTCTTCCTAAAACTTTGTTTTTCAACTTCTCTTCCTTCCTCCCTCCCCACCCATCCCCACTGAGAAGGCAAGCAATTCAATACAGGCTATATATGTGTAGTTTTGCAAATGACTTCCATAATAGTCATGTTGTGTAAGACTGACTATATTTCCTTCCATCCTATCCTGCCCCCCATTTCTTCTATTCTCTCTTTTGACCTTGTCCCTTCCCAAGAGTGTTTGCTTCTAATTGCTTCCTCTTCCCATTTGCCCTCCCTTCCATCATCCCCCCCACCCTGCTTATCCCCTTCTCCCCTACTTCCCTGCAGTGTAAGGTAGGTTTTCATACCAAATTGAGTGTGCATGTTATTCCTTCCTTAAGCCAAATGTGATGAGAGTAAGCTTCACTTTTTCCCTCTCACCTCCCCCTTTTTCCTCTCCATTGAAAAAGCTTTTTCTTGACTCTTTTATGAGATCATTTGCCCCATTCCATTTCTCCCAATATATTCCTCTCTCACCCCTTAATTTTTTTTTTTAGATATCCCTTCTTGTTCAACTCACCCTGTGCTCTCTCTCTCTCTCTCTATATATATATATAATATAATATTTATATACATATATACGTGTGTGTGTGTGTGTGTGTGTGTGTGTGTATAATCCCTCCAGCTTCCCAGATACTGAGAAAAGTTTCAAGAGTTACAAATGTTATCTTTCCTTGTAGGAATGTAAACAGTTCAACTTTAGTAAATCCCTTGTGATTTCTCTTTCCTGTTTACCTTTTCATGCTTCTCTTGATTCTTGTGTTTGAAAGTCAGATTTTCTTTTCAGCTCTGGTCTTTTCATCAAGAATGCTTGAAAGTCCTCTATTTCATTGAATGACTGCTTTTTCCCCTGAAGTATTATACTCAGTTTTGCGTAGGTGATTCTTGGTTTTAACCCTGATTCCTTTGACTTCTGGAATATATTCCACACCCTTCGATCCCTTAATGTAGAAGCTCCTAGAGCTTGTGTTATCCTGTTCGTATTTCCACAATACTCAAATTGTTTATTTCTAGCTGCTTGCAATATTTTCTCCTTGACCTGGGAACTCTGGAATTTGACTACAATATTCCTAGGAGTTTCTCTTTTTGGATCTCTTTCAGGAGGTGATCAATGGATTCTTTCAATGTTTATTTTGCCCTCTGGTTCTAGAATATCAGGGCAGTTTTCCTTGATAATTTCATGAAAGATGATGTCTAGGCTTTTTTTTTATCATGGCTTTCAGATAGTCCCATAATTTTAAAGTTGTCTCTCCTGGATCTATTTTCCAATGAGATATTTCACATTGTCTTCCATTCTTTTCATTCTTTTGGTTTTGTTTTGTAATTTCTTGGTTTCTTATAAAGTCATTGGCTTTCCTCTTCTCCTTTCTAATTTTTAAAGAACTATTTTCTTCAGTGATCTTTTGAACCTCCTTTTCCATTTGGCTTATTCTGCTTTTTAAAGCGTTCTTCTCCTCTTTGGCTTTTTGGACCTCTTTTGCGAATTGAGTTAGCCTATTTTTTAAGGTGTTATTTTCTTCAGCATTTTTTTGGGTCTCCTTTAGCAAGTTGTTGACTTGCTTTCCCTGCTTTTCTTGCATCGCTCTCATTTCTCTTCCCAATTTTTCCTCCACCTCTCTTACTTGATTTTCAAAATCCTTTTTGAGCTCTTCCATGGCCTGAGACCATTGCATATTTACTTTGGAGGTTTTGGAAGCCTTGACTTCCACTGAAAGTATGCATTGTTCTTCCTCATCCAGAAGGATGGAAGAAAATACCAATTCACCAAGAAGATAAGCTTCTGTAGTCTTATTTTTTTTCCCTTTTTTGGGCATTTTCCCAGCCAGTTACTTGACTTGTGAGTCCTTTGTCAAGAGGAGGGTATAGTCTGGGGACCTGTAAGTTCTTAGTTCCTCCAAGGTGGCACAATCAAGGGAGAGGAGTTTACTCCTCTCTTGGCCTGCACACTGGTTTGGGAGCAGCCAAAAACTTTTCTACCCAGAATCTGCAAGTAGCAGAATTCCCTCTCCCCAACCACCTCCAGCTCAGCCAGGCCAGTGCTCCTCCTCACCCTAGGACTTTGCTCAGGGCTGAGGTTCAGATCAACTGTTCAATTTCCCCAGGAGCCTTAGGCTGAGGGCTCCACAAATGGATACTGCTGCTGCTGCCACCACTGCTGCTGCCACCTGGGGCTGGGGCTAGAGGAGGACCCTGCTCCCTTCTCACCCAGTTGAAAAAGCCTTGTCACTGATCTTTGAAGTTGTCTTTAGTGTTTGCGGGTTGAGGGATCTGAAAACCTCTGCTGCTGCTGGGGATTCCACCCCCGAGGCCTGTTCTGGTTCTGTTCCTCCTGGTGCTGCCATGCTGCAGCCAAGGCTGGACTGCACTCTGCTCCACATCTGGTGCAATAGACCTTTCCTGTTGGAAAGGTTCCAGGCTACCTTGGGCTGGAAATCTTTCACTCCATCATTTTGTGGCTTCTGTTGCTCTAGAATTTGTTGAGTCATTTTTTACAGGTATTTTATGGGCTGTGGGGGAAGAGCTAAATTAGGTGTGTCTTTCTACTCTGCCATCTTGGCTCTGTCCCTCGCCCAGTTCTTTAGATGCTGTCAGACCAATTTGTTAACTTTATCAGTTCTCTGACTTCCCAACTTGGTTATGCTATGTCCTGTTGATTGAGAAAGAAGAAAGTCTGTAGCTTCATGCTCCTGCTTCTCCCAAACCTCCCATCAGAACAGCTAAAACCTAGTAACTGGACTAAGGCCAATTTCCTCTCTCTTATTTTTCCTGCTCACCCTCTAGGTGAGAATTTCATGTGTCATAAAGTAGCTGCCAAGGAGAAGTGAGCAGAGAATGCTGAAATGATCCAAGGTGAATAGTTCCTCATCAGAAAATTGTCAGTTAATAGATCTAGTGAGTGCTTATTTGGGCTCATCATTGGACTAAGTGCTGTGATATGAGAAATTGTCCCTGTCCTCATGGAAATTACAATCTAGTTAGAAAAATGGCTAATACACGTAAAATTATAATGAATGGTACATGTCCATATTTAATCAAGTGCTAAATTGTATGGTAAAGACCTTAAATGCTGGTCATTTAGAACAAAGGGTGATCAGTGAAGGCTAGAATAGTTGGGGAAATTTTCATAAAGGAAGTAGGAATGGCCCTTGAAGCCTGGTAGAATTGAGGTAAGGGGAAGGGAGACTGGTTTGAATTACATAGACCAGTATTGTCAGAGAATACTCGAAAGTTCTGATGTCAAGTGCCCTTTTTTTCATTCTTCATGACTGTTCCCTTGTAACAAACAACTTCAGACCAAGCTAAGTCAAGTCCAATGTTCAGATCAATAAGTGAACATTTACTGAGCACTTACTGTGTATGGGGTCCTGCAATAGTTACTGGGTCATGAGAGGATGAAGAGAAGTGTAAGGTGCCTCTATACAGTACTGGTAAGGGAGACAAGTTACATATGAAAAAAGTTAGCTAGAAATAAGGGTCCTATAGATGTGCCCCATGCCTACTTAACTTTAAACAATAAGAACTCAGAAGGGAGATAAATGTGAAGGCTTTATGGAGAAGGTAGGGCTTGAGCTGGCCTGGGAGGCTTTAGAAAGGCAAGTGGAGAAATACATCTGAGATGTAATGATGGGAAGGCCCATGGTCTGTTCATAGAAAGGAGACCCCTATGACTGGAACCTAAATATAGAGGAAGCAGAAATAGAGTTGGAAAGGTAGGGTCTGACCAGCTTTGAATACCAGGCAAGTGGTGAAACTCTTGAGTTGAAAATCAGAGCACAAAGCTTGGTCCCTGACCCTAAAGAAAGACTACTGAGTTCCTTTTCAAGGCAAATCTCTGAGTGAAATGGAAATGGGTCCAAGGGTTTGGTGGTGGAGGGTAGGGTGAGGAAATGCAAACCAAGGGTTAGTAGAAGTTGGGCAGAAAGTACTTAGATCAGGAACTGTGTGGCCAAAACAGCACTCTAAGAAATGCCCAGAGCAGGAGCTTAAATTAGAAAACTTTGACAAGGCTTAAAGTGATAGATGGTGCTGTAAGGGCTCCCTTGCTGTGCTTTCCACTGGGTATTTCCTCCAGAGCCAAACATAGTTGTGCTAGCTCATTATGGCCTGGTCTTGGGAGATCTTCATAACTGACACCCTACACCATACAATCAACAGGGCCTACAGCTCTTTCCTCTCACAACTTTCACACTGGTAAGACATTCCCTTTCAGTGGAGACTAAGATATTGGCCTGCAATCACCCCTAATAGCATTAGACAAATGGGGTTTCCCCACCATGCATGTGTCTGTATTTGTGTGTATGTGACATACTTTCTCTCTATGGCATCTACTCTTCCTATCTCACCTGACAATTCTCAACTGTGACTAGGAAATGCATCTGACCTCTCCATGTCCCATCCACTTCCCCCCAACTCTCCCAGAGATGAGGGCCAAACCTGACTCTCTCCTAGAATGACCATCACCAGCCATTCCTCAGTGGCTCTGCTGCCTGTTTCTTCTTAATTGCCTCTTGTCCCCAAGTAAAAAGATTTCTAGTTTGGGTCTTAGCTTAGAAGCATCTGAGGAAGATGCCTTGTAGCTGCTTGAGTCTCTTTCCTGGACAAGACCTACCAGCATGGAACCCCATTGCCATGTTTCCCTGCCACAGGTCTCTCTACCCCCAAATAACCCAGAGCACCACAATTAAGTACAACAATCTCCTCTCAATTATCCACATGTGGCTTTGTGGACTTAGTGAAGCAAGTAACATAACTTCAGCCTAATTTTCTTCTTTTCTGGAACACTTTCCATTCTGGTCAGTTTAGATATGCTCAGAGAAAGCACATTTGTTTAAATATT
Source organism: Notamacropus eugenii (assembly GCF_028372415.1). NCBI lineage: Eukaryota > Metazoa > Chordata > Mammalia > Diprotodontia > Macropodidae > Notamacropus > Notamacropus eugenii. Next base: position 485,074,642 of record NC_092872.1, read on the forward strand.
AACCTTTGAACAAAAGGAGTATAATTAAAATTGTACAGGCGAAAGCTCTGGGCTGGGAGTCAGGAGTTCTGGATTATGTTTCTGGATCTGCCACTAATTTATTGTGTGACCCTGAGCAATTAATTTGCCCTTTCTGGCACTCAGTTTCCCCATCTTCAAAACAAAGACACTAAACCAGATGATCTCTAAAGACTCTTTTGTCCTCTATTCTAGAATTAAAGTGTACCTGCCCTACCTATAGGCTCAGAATTTAAAGGAACCTTAGAGATCTTCTAGTCTAAGCTATATCCAACCAAAAAGCCCCTCTACATCTCTTACAAATGATCACCTGCCTTCCTGTTGAAGACCTCCAGGGATGGGAATTCATGACTAATTGTCAAAAGGTTTCTGTGAACATTAAGCAAAAAAGTCCACCTTCCTATCACTTTTCAGCCATTTCTCTTAAGTCCAGCCCTGAGGGACAAGCAAGGCAATCCTTCTACATGTCAGCTCCTCAAATATCTGAAGACACCATATCCTCCCAATTCTTCTCCCTAGTTCCTTCAATCAACCCTCATTTCTTTCCCCTTTTTGGTTATCCTCCTCTGGACTTGCTCCTGTTTCTCCATGACTTCCATAAATGTGGATCCCCAAACTGAACAGGTGTATTCTGACCAGAGCAGACCTTTCTCCTTCCAGTCACTAATCAGATATACAAATGGATCTGTGAGCTTATTGATGTTGGTCAACAAACATTTATTAGATGCTTAAGCATTTAATAATGCTAGATACTGTGCACTGTTGATGTTCCCTCCAATGTGGCAGATGACAACCCATCCATGCTTGCCAATCCTATATTAACTCCTATTCGTATCCTTCCTTAAGACACACCCAATGAATTGGGGCCCTTCCTCGCTTTCTCTTGGCATCATAAGGATACCAGGGGAGCCCATATGTCCATTGGTTATTGCTCTTCCCTTATGACTACCCTATCTTTTTGGGTCATTTCTTTGTTGTCATGCTTTACTCTGATTCTTCATAGTTCCTTATTTGCTATGGATTATAGTCTATTCATACCCATTATGTGTTTCTCCATTGCTTTCTGATTCTAATTTTTATTTCTCCAGAGACTATAATGTTTTGTGACTTTTATGCTTTTCTTTGCATCCCCCAATCTTAGCACACTGCTTATCATATAGTAGGTGCTTAATAAATGCTGTTGACTTTCTGACTGGCTTATAGCCATACAATGATACTGGTAAAATATTAATATTAAAAGATGTTTCTTTGGATTTTGGCCATCTTTGTCACCCTGTTGATTCTTATTGTTAAGTTTGCTAAAACCTTCAGATAGTCTGCCTTAAGGTCTCCCTTATTTTTTTTAACTCAGTTTTATATTTATCCCTTTTATTTTAGTCTGCTGCCATCTTTTTGGATCTTGATTCTGTTATCCAGTGTATTTGGGCCCAAACACAAAATCCGAACGATTCATTCCAAAAAAGCAAGACCGTGTAAATGAGATGTTAGTCACTACTTTATATTATCTGCTACTCTGAACTGTTCACATTATGATGTAGCTCCCATTTGTGCAGATCATTGAGCATTCCCCATAATGGATAACCATCTGCTTGTGGGGCCCAAGTAGAAGCCCTAACAGATCTGGTGTCTACCCTCTGGGAGAGCATATACTAATAATTCATTCTGGTTTGGTAGAACTCAGGTCCATTTTCCTGATATACAAAATGGAGGCTGGTACTCTAATAGTGGGTGCCAGGGATCTCTTAGTGACCTATATACGCTGCTTGATTTTGTGACCTTTGCCCCCACTGCCACCTGTGTCTGCTCCCAGGTAGGCAGAGACATGCACAGGTGTAATGCTAGCAATTAGATTTTGCCCAAGGGCTCTCAGGCTTGGGAAAATGTGTGTGTGTGTATGTGTGTGTGTGTGTGTTTGCAACCTTGGCTCTCCCAGTACTCTTTCTGCTCCTTTCCCCACCTTACTCCCACCCAGAGAACAGTAAGTTTGCCTTTCCAGTTAGGTACTACCCCAAGTGAGTGGCCTCAACATAGGGTGGAGTGAGAGGTGAAGGAAACGAGGGTCACTCTATTATCAGACAGGTGCCAAACTTGACTTCTCACACACTATATATGCCTAATAGCCCTAGCTGAGCAGCCAGTGGGTACGCACACACCCACACATACATATACACCATGGGGCGCTCAGAGTTGGTGGTCTTCAGCCTGATCTGTTGCCTAGCAGCTGCTAGTGCAGCAACGGTAAGTAGAGACTGAAGATAAATAGAAGAATTCTTTGGTGATGGGGACTGGGACAAATGACTTGAAAAATAGGCTGTTTTATTTCTTCCTCTTCTTGAAAGTCAATAATATATAATAATGATAGTTTATATTCTATAATGCTCTGATCCGTTCTTCCCTACAACTCTATAAAGTAATTAGTAACAAAATGACTGTTACTCCCTTTTAGGGATGGGAAAACTGATTACTCAAAGGTAAGATTTGCTCACAATCACCCAACTAGTAATTGGTGCAAGGCAGGACTGAAACCTAGGTTTTTTGCTCCCAGTGTTTTGCCCTTTTTATTGTGCCATTCCAATTTCTCAATCTTCCAATGTACCTCTCCCTAATCATAGAACTTCAGAGTGGTAAAATACTTCAGCAGGCATTTAGTTCAGCTCATGCTAGAGCAAGAAATCTTGCCGCAATCTACCTACCTGACCTAGTCTGTGCTTGAAGATATCCAATGAAGAGCTACCTGCTATGTCCTGAAGCTGCCCCCATCATATATGAAAAGGGTGACCTTATTCTTCATCTCAGGGTACCCTTTTCTCAGGTCCATTCCTCTTCTAAGATACTCCTGATCTTATCTGTATTACTCTGAAACTGGGATGTTTAGGAAAGAGAGGGAGAAGCACTCACTATTGAACAGGTTCCTCTGTTCATTGAGTACATTTACCAGTTGGTCAAATTTTCTGAGGGGAGGGAGGAAGAAAGAAAGGGAGGAAAGAAGGAAGGAAAGAAATAAGGGACAGAAGGAGGGAGGGAGGGGAGTCAGAGGACAGATGGAAAGGTTGAAAGAAGGTAGATGGGAAATATGACTGTAGGCTGAGTGACCCTTTGGCCTCTAGTCTGGATCTTCCTCTTATTAATAAGAAATTAGGTAGTGGAGGATGGGAAAGTAGACACTTGCAACATCCACTGAACAGATGTTAGAAGCAACAAGGTCTCCTCCCCCATCTTTACTTGAGTCCCAGGGCTTCCTTGTTTCATGGGATGGGGGTGTCTTCAAGATGGCACCCCAGTGGGGCAAAATCACCTCCACCATCAAGAGGAAACTGGGGAACCTGCCTGACTAATCTTTGGGAGTTGAGGAAGGAATCAGCAGTGTTATGAGCTCTTGGACACTGACCACTCAGATCCAGAATCACAGAATTTTATAATTTGAAGTGACATGAGAAGTCATCTGGCCCAACCCATATCACTCATATCTGAGCAGGAGTCCCCTCTGTATGATCCCTGAGAAGTGATCTAGCATGTGCTTGGAGACCTCTAGAAAAGGGAAACCTTCCACTTCCTCAGATAGCCCCTTCCACTTTAGACACTTTTTCTCTTCCACAGAGCCCAAACCTTTCTCTCTACAACTTCTCCCCATTCCTCCTAGTTCTGCCCTTTTGGTTACACAAAAAGTCTGATAATCCCACTTCCACATAATTGCCCTAGAAGACAGCCATTATATGTCCCTTAAACCTCTTCACCAGGCTAAACATTTAATTTAATGAACATTTTAGAATGCTTAATACTTTTGAGGTACCATGGATACAGAAAAGTTTACAGTCTACAGGTTATAATCCCTAATTCCTATCCCACTTTATATCTTTTGTTCTCTCAACTCCTGCTCACAAAATCATTGGACTTTAGAGTTAGAAGGGACTTTAGAAATCCTATAATCCCATTCCCTTATCTTCCAAATAAAGGAAACAGGGAAAGGTGGGGAAGGGTAATGACTTGTCCAAAATCATAAAGGTAGTATAGAGCAGAGTTGGGATTGAATTCAAGGTCTTTCACTCCCAATTCACGGCTCTTTCCATTACCCTAGATCTTCTCTGTAACGTGATCTGAGCCTCCTGGTTGACTTGGTTGCATCCCTCCTAAAATGCAACACCCAAAATTGTACATAGTATTCCAGACTGAGGAGAGAACAGAAAGAGCCACCATCTCCCTCGTTCTTGACACTGTGTATCTATTAATGCAACCTAAGATCATATCAGCTTCATTGGCTGCTACATACAGTGCAGACTCATACTGAGTTTGTAATCTACTCATCTGCCCCCACCCCAGTTATTTTTCATGAGAGCTTCTTTCTAGCCACATCCACCCCCTATCCACCCTTTCCATACATAGGCACTGACTTTTTTCTTATCCCAAACGTGACTTTACATGCATGTTCAATTCATCCTTAGATTCAGCCCATTATTTCAGCCTAAATTAACAGATGTGTTTCTCCCACCTTCCTCTGATCTCCATTCACAGCAGCACTAGCCTAGCGAATCCTTTATCAACTCTCCTTTGACTATAATAATAACCACTTAATTTGTCTCACTGTTTCTAGTCTCTTCCCTGCTTTATTCAGTCCTCCACACCATTGACTGACAATCTTCCTAAGGCATGAGTCTGCCCATGTCACTTCCCTGTTCAAAAGCCCTCAGGGGCTCCCTATGGTCTCCAGGATGAAATTTCAGATCCTCAGCCTGGCGTTTAAGGCCCTCCACATTTTTTACTCCTATCTACCTTTCTAGCCTTATTTATTTTTATGTCCCTTCAGGATTTAGAGCTGCACAAGATCTCAAGATCATCTTGTTCTATGTCCTCATTTTGCAAATGAGACAACTGAGATATTAGAGAAAGTGCCTTGCCCAGAGTTAACACAGCAGAACTGGGATTCTAACCAGATCTCCTGATAGTAAAACTGGTGCTTTTCCCAATATGTTTTACTGAAAGTTAGGGGCAGCCTTTCTTTTAGAAATCCTCTACTACAAACAACTAATATCTGGAGCCTGGGATCTTGATAACCCAGTAAGTAATAATGTCCCAAGACCAGGTAGAATTTTCCTGGTGTCAGTCTAGGGTCAATCTACTACACTTTAATTTTTAAAAATTAGTTTAGCAGATAGGTGTCATTAGTGGGAGCAGTCTGGAAGATCTGAGTCTCAGACACTGTGACTCAGCTGTGTGACCCTGGGCAAGTCACTTAACCTCGGTTTGCTTCAGTTTCCTCAACTGCAAAATAGGGGTAATAGCAAGACCTACCTTGCAGGGTTGTTGTGAAGATCAAAGGAGATAATATTTGTAAAGTACTTTGAACAGAAGGTGATATATAAATACTCCTTTCCATCCTTTCTAGTTGGGAGCAGTCTACACGGAGGGGGGCTTTGTTGAAGGCGTCAATAAGAAGCTGAATCTCCTTGGTGACTCAGTGGATATTTTCAAGGGCATCCCCTATGCTGCTCCCCCCAAAGCCCTGGAAATCGCTGAGCGCCACCCTGGATGGCAAGGTGAGAGAGTAGAAAACACCAAGTTATAGGAGGGGATCAATTCCATGAGGCAGGGGGCCCATCCAGTTTTAGACTTATTTCTCCCTTTTCCTTATAGGAACCCTGAAGACCAAGCAATTCAAGAAACGATGCCTTCAAGCCACCATCACTCAGGATGACACCTTCGGCAGTGAAGACTGCCTCTACCTCAACATTTGGATCCCGCAGGGAAGGAAGCAAGGTTGGGCTGGAGGAAGGGAGATAGGCCAGTGGGAAGTGCAGCCTGTCTACACTGGCACAGAAACCCTCTCTTTTCTAATCTTTTCTTTTCCACCTAGGATGAAAGAACTCTGGAATTCTAGATCTTCAAACAGATTTAGTCTATTTCCTGAAATTCAATTCAATAAACAGTTATTAAGTACCTGCTTAAAAATGAATGAAACCCTGTGTAATGCACTAATGACAGATTAAAAATAGCACAACCCCTCTCCTAAAGGAACTATCTAATGGGGATGGGGTGGGATATAGATATACATGACAGATAGAAGAATAAATTCCAATAAATTCAAGAGAAGTCCAGGCAAAGTGCTGTGAGGAGGGAGAGCAATCATTTTCCTCTGGGGTTGGTCTTGGAAAGTTTTATAGAGATGGTACCTGAGTTTGGCTTTGAAGGAAAGGGGAGGCATCAGTAGATAGATGGATGCGTAGCTGAAGAAAAAGACTCTATTCTGTGGGGATGGGGTGAGCAAAAACATGTAGGCAAGAAAGGAAAGGCAAAAATAGAGCATGACAAGTAGTCCAATTTGGCTGGAACAGTATGTGAAAGGGATGGGTATGACATAAAGATGGAAAAGTAGGGTGGAACCAAATTGTGAAGAGCCTTGAGTTTCATGGTCAGAAACTTATACTGTATTCATTAGGCAGTGTAGAGTTACTGAAGGTTGGCTTCCTGGTGCCAGGAAACCCAGAGACTAGAGGAAGAGGTTGGGATTAGAAGGATGAGCCTGGGTTGTACAGTCCAAAGAAGAGTATATGACTGAGCTGAGCAAGGTCTGCTTGTTTCTGATGCCAGGACTAAGATTTTTTTCTTAAAATAATTAATTAATTGATTGATTTGGTCAGCTCAGGTTTCTTAAAAGCATGGTGGAGAAGAGTCGTCTTACAAATCACCAGCAGGATAGTGTCCATCAGTTTTCAGAGTGGTAGAAAGTTGTTTTCTAAAGTTACTGTATCTTGTATTAATTTCTCCCAAACCAGATCTAGAGTCACCAAAGGAAACAAACGCAGGACTGAGATTCTTGAGAATACCCTCTGCTCCCTGTCTAGTCTCCTGAGCAGCGAAGCCTTCATCCCAGGTTCCCAGCCCCTAGAGCCAACATTCCCTCCCTTCTATTCTCCCATGAGAGGCTTCAGCCTGTGCTTGGGACCACAATGCCACATACAGCATAGCCTTTTTCTTTCTCTCTGCAGTGTAAAAAGGCTTAGCCCTAGCTAATACCTTCCTTCCCCAGTATTAGTCCAGTTCTCTCCTTAGCTCTGGTTCTCTCTTGGTTCTTTCTTTAGTTTCCAGCAACCTGCCAGTCATGATCTGGATCTATGGTGGGGCCTTCCTGATGGGGGCAGGCCAAGGTGCCAACTTTCTGAAGAATTACCTCTATGATGGGGAGGAGATTGCCACCCGAGGAAATGTCATTGTGGTCACCTTCAACTACCGTGTTGGTCCCCTGGGCTTCCTCAGCACTGGAGACTCCAACCTGCCAGGTACTTGCTGGCCCTTTAAGGTCTTGGAGGAGGGAGACCAAAGAGTGGGGCAGTTATTTTATTCCACACAAGTTTTTTGCCCTGTAGGAGCTGACTTCACTTTCTGGGTAGCTGTTCATATCCCTATTTTCTTGAACCTAACAATTTATAAAAGTGTCACTATTATGTAAAATCCTAGAATTCCAGGGATGAGGGAAAGGGACTAAAGTTATAGGAGTCATAGAATGTTACAGTTGGAAGGGACTTGAAATAACATGTGGCCAAGTCCACTAGGGAGACTGAGGCCAACAGAACCACCCTGCGGTCAGTCAACAAGCATTTATTAAGTGCTTATCATGTGCCAGGCAATGTTTTAAAGACTGGAGATACAAAAAAGGACAAAAACTTGGTCCCAGCTCTCATGGAATCACATGAATGGCAGAGTGGAAAGAGCACTGGACTTGGAATCAGGAAGACTCATCTTCATGAAGCCAAATCTGGCCTCAGACATTTGCTGAATGACCCTGGGCAAGTCATTTAACCCTGATTGCCTCAGTTTCCTCGTCTGTAAAATGAGCCAGAGAAGGAAATGGCAAACCCCTCCAGTATCTTTGCTAAGAAAATCCCAAAACAGAGTCAAGAAGCTTGAGAAATGACTGAAGCAACTGAACAACAAGAACACATAGGAGATATATACAGTGTAAATTGAAGGTAATCTCAGAGTGGAAAGCACTAACAGCGAGAGGGATGGGGAAATGCTTCCTAAAGAAATTGAGGTTTGAGTCAAAGGAAGCCAGGAAAACCAGGAGGAGGAAGAGCTTTCAAGGCATGGGGTGTAGAAGTGCCCAGAGTTGGAAAGTGGAGTATCTGTTCTGCGTTAGGAGCAGCAAGTGAATCAGTGAAGTTGGATTGTAGAATTCACAGTGGGGATTAAAGTATTAGAAGAGTAGAAAGGTAGGAAGGGATCAGATTGTGATTTCATGTTGCAACCTGGAGGTAAAAGGGAGCCACTAAAGTTCACAGAGTAGGAGGAGAGGGGTGATATGGTCAGATCTGTGCTTAGGAAAATCACTTTGATTGAATCCAAACTTCACAGAACAAATCTCAAGGTCATCTGGTCCTCTAGGTCCTCAAGTGCAGCCCTTTGACAGAATCCAAACTTCACAGAACAAATTGGATTCAGCCAAAGGACTGCACTTGAGAACCTAGAGGGCCACCTGTAGCCTCAAAGCTACTGGTTCCCCCACCTTGGCCTACGTTAAGATGCTAAGAGTGCTGAAAAGAAGATGTATATGAGATATGTGATAGTGGAAATGACAGGATTTAACAACAGTTTGGCTATGTGGGGTGTTTATGTGAGGAGCTGAGGATGACACAAAGGTCACAGGCCTGGGTGACTGGGAGGAAAGTGACGTCCTTGAGAGTGATAGGGAAGCTTCAGAAGAGGGGAGGGTTTAGGGGGAAAAATAAAGAATTCGATGCTGATTTCTGAGATACCTATGATACATCCATTTTGAGATGTCCAAAAGTCAGTTAACATTTCAGACATGGAGCTCAGGAGAGAGATTAGGGCTACACATGTTGATTTGGAAACCTAGCTTGATTTGGACAGGCTCAGCACCAAATTGGTTGCCAGGGGATGAATTTCTTAGCCGTTAAGAACTCTTTAAAACCACCTATATTACTAAGTCCTAGAAAAAACTGTGATCTTTGTTAGAGGAGTGGGTACACTGCCAGATGAAACCACAGGTTACATATATGTATATAAGTACATCTTCATATGTATGTATGTATATGTGTATGTACACACACATATATATGTTTGTACATATTTAGACAAGACATAACCTTGGATAAGTCGCTTAACCTCTCTAGGTCTCAGTTTCCTCATCTGTAAAACGAGGGGGTTGGACTAAACGATTTCTATGGTCCTTTCCAGATCTAACTCTATGATCCTATGTCTATGTACATGTGTACACATGTATGTATATATGCTTGATGTTAAAAAAATGGAAATACCATTGCATGGCTCTGGAGGAAGCCTGGTCTGCTTGTTTCTGAGTGACTAGTGTTGCTCAGTGTTCTCTTTTTGTTGCCCTTTCCTAGCCCCTCAGCAGAAATTCCCTCATTCTAGGTCCCCAGTCCTACCACAATGTGTATGTATGTATATATGCATACAGATCTAGCAACAAAGGGCAGAAGAGGGCAAAAAGTGAAATCTGGAGGCCTGATTCTGCCCTCCAGAGACTATCTTCCAAAAAGCAAAGTCTTAGTCTGAAATTTTAGTTGAGGTTCCTTCACCTGGGAGGAGGAAGAGGAGGAGGAGGAGAAGGAGAGGGGTTGTTAGATAACTAGACTGGATAGGGTGGACCTGGAGTCAGGAAGACCTGAGTGTAAATATGGCCACACTTACTGACTGTGTCATTTAGCCTCTATTTGCCTCAATTTCCTCAACTGTAAAACAAGGAGGATGAAAATAGCATCCACTTTACAGGGTAGTCATGATGATTAAATATTTATAAGGCACTTAGCACCATGCCTGCACATAGTAGGTGCTTAACAAATGCTTATTTACTTCCTTTCTTTTTTCCCCTGTCAGGTAACTTTGGCCTCTGGGATCAGCACATGGCTATTGCATGGGTGAAGAGAAACATCGCTCTCTTTGGTGGGGACCCTGACAACATTACCATCTTTGGGGAGTCAGCTGGTGGGGCCAGTGTCTCCCTTCAGGTCTGCTTCAACTCTCCCTCCCTCCGTCCCTTGCCCTTTCCTAGGCTCCCATAGTTCCACTGTTCTCCAAAGGGGTTGGGGGAGAGGACATGCTCCTGTTCGAAGCCCCATTCTGCCGTCCTGGGTGTGAGCTATGCAAGAGGGAAGAAACAAGGAGGGAGAGGGATTGATGGAAGGCTCATCTCAGGGAAGGATGGGGTTCCTGAGGTCCCACTTCATCTTGCCCTAAGACAGGAAGCATAAATTGTGACATAGTCTGCTTACTGCCCTCTCTATGTCATGGCTTCCAAGTGAAAAATGGGAAGAGAAGAGAGTGGGAGGAAGAGAAGAAAGAAGGGAGAGGAGTGAGAAGGAAGAAGAGGGAAGTAGAAAAGGGACCAAGGGATAGGGAACTTCGGGTCCCAACTGAACCAGTGCCTTCATGTTGTAGACTCTAAGCCCCCACAGCAAGGGGCTCATCAAAAGAGCCATCAGTCAGAGTGGTGTGGCCACGAGTCCTTGGGTCATCCAGAAAAACCCCCTCCTCTGGGCCAAAACGGTAAGAAACCTGAGTCTAGAAGCCATCTCTGCCCCACTGGGGTGGGGCTGGGCATCTCAGCTGGTCTGTATTTTCAGTCTTGATGCTTCCTTCATTTACATGTAATATGAACAACACTTGCATTACTTATTGCATGCCCAGAAATCTTTCTCCAAACTCAGGAGACACTACTAGGTCAGATAAACTATCCTAGTCTAAAAATATACTGGTTGAGCTCTTCTCCCAGGTATCCATCCTCTCCCTTCTCCAGTCTTCCTTAAGGATGGGAGAGAAACTTGCCACTCAAGGCTGAAGATTCTAGGGAAGTGGTTCCTCTTACCAACAGGTTGCCAGCAAGGTGGGATGCCCAGTGGATGATACTGCCAGCATGGCCAGCTGTTTGAAGATCACTGATCCCCGAGCTCTGACTTTGGCCTATAAGTTGCCTCTGGGTGGCACAGAATGTGAGTGGGGACTGTTTAGCAGTGGGGGGGGGCAGCATGGTGCATATTTGCTGTCCAAATTCTCTCTGAGCCTCAGTTTCCCTTCTTTGCTAGATGAGTGGGCGGGATGAAGCACTTTCTAAAGTCCCCCCAACTGCTAACATTCTTGTTCTGAGAGACAGTTTTGAGTAACTCAATCATAAATGAGGATAGAACATTACTATTCATAATACTTATAAGCAACATAAAATACCAACAATGTGGTTCATTTTGTTTATAACTAACTGCACCAAAAATATTAATAGTTTGGATTTCTGTAGAGCTTTTTTTCTTGCAGATTGCCAGGCATTTATTTAACTATTGTCTCAATGATCACAATTATCTATTTAGTACCCCAGGATCAGTATAATGAATAGTTCTTTGATTCCAAAGACAGAATGAAACAAATCATCTTAGTCTGCAATAAGAGGGATTTATTTTAGACATAAATTGAAGGAAAATTACACCCCATCTCTGAAACACACCCACCTCCCTGAAAGGCAGAGAGAGGGACTAGATGGACCTGAGAGGGCCTTCCAACCACCTCATGTTTCTCTTTGACCTGTCCCAGACCCTGTGCTGCATTATCTGGCTTTTACACCAGTCATTGATGGAGACTTCATTCCTGACGATCCAGTCAACCTCTTTGCCAATGCGGCTGACATTGACTACATCGCTGGCACCAACAGCATGGATGGCCACTTATTTGCCACTGTGGATATGCCCGCCATTGACAGGAGTTTCCAGAAAATCACAGAGTGAGTAACTGTGAGACCTCCACAAGGTCAGGTCTACTGTATGTGTAAGGGGATGCCTATGGAGCAGTGAACACAAGGGAAACTCCGTGAGTTTTTTTTTTCACTCAAGAGTAAGCATTTCTATGCCCAACCTTGTGGTAGGCATTGAAGAAGAAACAGGTGAATAAGATTGTGTCCCTTCCCTCCGGAATTTTGCAATTCAACTGGAGAAAGAAGACAAATAGACAAGCAGCTAATAAAAGCAGATCAAGACAAGAAAAGATGAGTGTTGATTGGCAAATAAGTAGAATGGACAATGAGTGCTCTAGAATTTCTGAGGCATGGTGGAGAGATCATTCTAGGTTGGTGTGGTTAGGAGTTAAGATTTTAACTAGATCTTGAGGGATGCTGGGAGGGAATTCCAAGCAAGTACTTGAGAAAAGGTATGGAGATAGGAAAACGTATTAATGTTTGGAGAACCAGGAGACCTGAGCTGGTTATCATTCTAGAATTGGACTAGGTCACAGAAAAACATTGGACTTTTCTGGAGGGTAGCCCAGCATGCTTCCAGGGGCCTGAGTTGGGAACCTATTCTAATGGCATCTTTTTCAGGGGAGATGGGGGAAAAGTCTAAGACTTTGGACTTTCTGTTCTTAAGCCTGGTCACTTAGATATATGCTCAGTTAGTTCTGAGAAGGGTATCTGATCAAAGAAAAAGGAAAGGGACCTATATGTACAAAGATTTTTATAGCAACTCTTTTTGTGGTGGCAAAGAACTGGAAATTGAGGCGATGCCCATCAATTGGGGAATGGCTGGACAAGTTGTGGTATATGATTGTGATGGAATACTATTGTGCTATAAAAAATGACAAGTAGAATGGTCTTAGAAAAACTTGGAAAGACATATGAATTGATGCGATGTGAAGTGAGCAGAACCAGGAGAACACTGTATACAGTAGTAGTAGTAGCAATATTGTATAATGATTAACTGTGAATCACTTAATTTTTCTCAGTAATACAATGATTCAAGTCAGTTCTGAAGGATTTATGATGGAAAGTGTTATACACCTCCAGAGAAAAAACTGATGGAGTCTGAATGTAGATGGAAGAATACTTTTTAAAATTTTCATTATTTTTTTGTTCTGTTTTCTTTCACATGACAATATAGAAATAGGTTTTGCATGACTGCACATGTATTATCTATATCAAATTGTTTATCTCTTCAAGAAAGGGAGAGGGGAAAGAGGTAAGGGAGGGAGGGAGAGAATTTGCAACTCAAAATTTAAAAGAAAGAATTTTACATATAAGTGGGAAAAAATAAAATATTTCATAAAAATAGAAAAAGGATATAGGTTTGTGTTTAAAAAAAAGAAAGATATCTGGTCCTGACTATGCTTACTTTTTCACTGTAGTAAAGATTTTTACAAGCTGGTCTCTGGACTCACCATAACAAAAGGCCTTCCTGGTGCCAATGCCACCTTTGACTTCTACACCCAATTCTGGAGCCGAGACGCATCCCAAGAGACAATGAAAAAGACTGTGGTGGACTTTGAGACTGACATCCTCTTCCTGATACCCACAGAGATTGCCTTGGCCCAGCATAGTGCCAATGCCAAGTGAGAGCATCCTGCTGGTGTAACTCAATCTAGGGGGCACAGTGGTAGAGGGCTCCTTTTGGACATCTCTGCCTGTCCAACTGTTTTTCTGAGGTCTTTTCCTGAGTCTTCCACTAGTTAGCCATGCCTCATTTTAAGCACACTGTAACCTTCCTAGGCTTCACTTTATTTCTCTATAAAATGAGGAAGCTGGCCTAGCTAATTTCCCAAGATGTTTTTTGCCTCTGCAATTCCATGTCCATATTTAAATTCTTCTTAAAGTCTAACTTTAATGTCCCTGTTCTTTCCGATTGGAGAACACAGCTAGAGGCCATCCTCTATACATCAGCTGTATAGTGAAAGGCCTAAGGCTGGTCCTTAACTTTCTCTTCCTTAGTCTGAATAATTCCAGTTCCTTTTGAATCTGAAGTGAATTTCACAAACTCTTACATTACGTTAAGCTCCAGCCCATTCTTTCCCAGCCCCTTCTTAGATCCAACGTCCCCCCTCTTGACTGGACTGTCCCAGGTAAGTCCCCACACACCAAATTTATTTCATTGAATCCCACAGGAGTGGCAGAACTTATAGCTACCTGTTCTCCCATCCTTCTCGAATGCCTATTTATCCTAGCTGGATGGGGGCTGACCATGCTGACGACCTCCAGTATGTCTTTGGCAAGCCCTTTGCTACACCCTTGGGTTATCGGGCCCAGGATCGAACTGTCTCTAAGAACATCATTGCCTACTGGACTAATTTTGCCAAAACTGGGTAAGGTCTGGGGGTGAGTCCTAGGGGGCAGCTTCACCACTGGATTCTAGGATTGATCAGTAATTCCTAAACAGGAGGTGGGGGGGTAAATTTTAAGATTACTGATTAAAAAAATTAAATTTATAAGCCACCTGAACAACACCCCTGAAACCTGATCGCACTGGGGCTTTTTTGCTTTTCTTAAAGGGACCCCAACGTAGGCAATTCTGAAGTCCCTACCCAATGGGATCCTTATACTGCACAGAATGGCAACTACCTAAACATCACCAAGAAACTTGATACCAGCTCGATGAAACAGCATCTGAGAACCAATTTCCTGCGATTCTGGACTCTCACTTATCAGGCCCTTCCCACAGTGACCAAAGAAGACAGAGTTCCTGAGGATGACGTCCTGGTACATATGGCAGCTGACTCTTGAGGTGACTGCTCCATTCCCCACAGTGGTTGACTTCATGTAATCCCCAAATTTATCCTGTGTCCACTCACCAGGAAGTCCAGTGCCCACGAGGGCCAGGATCCAGCAGTGCCTATGTGGCTCTCTCTCTGCCCCTTCCCCCTTACTCCCTTAAATAAAATCTTGTCACTATCTATCATGCCTCCTACTCTTACTCTGAGGCAAGAGTATTTAACCTGGGATTTCAAGTTCACAAATTTGGTTTTAAAAAATATTTTGATGAATTGCATTTCAATATAATTGGTTTCCTTTGGAATTCTGTGTTTTATGCATTTTAAAACATTGAGATTAAAACATACACAGGCTTCACCAGACTCACAAAAAATTAAGAACCCTACCCTAAGGGAATCCACTCTAGAATGAGGTTAGGTACCTGGATGAGCACAATTTTATAAATCCTTCAGGCTCTGCCTACACCTGCTTCAGTGGGCAGAAAAGAGGACCAGGCCAAAAAGTCTTTGAAGACTCTAAGGTAGTGTTTAGTTGGGCACTATTGGATGATCACCTGGAAAAATCTACTGTAAGACAAGGTGGATGGAGTGGGTGAGGGAGGACTCCATGGTGACTCCCACCTTGTGTCTGGGACACTGGGGAATTGGTGGCAACAGATGGAAATATGAAAAGCTAAGAAGATTCCTCCTGCTGACCATGAAGATACTTGAAGCACTGGATCTCTAGAGCAGGGGATGGAGACAGAAGGCACCCTGAGGCCCAAGATGAAACTGACCTATTGGGCTTTTCTCAATTGGGAATAGCTGTATTATGAACACTCTGCCCAGTGGTCGGGTCTACTTTGGGGAGGTGGCCCAGCCTGCAGAGTAAGGTGATAGAAGACACACTAGGAAGGGGGTAAGCAGGTAAGGGGTGGGGGGTGGGGGGCGGAGGTTAAGAGAAAGGGCATGGAATCGGTAACACAAAAACCCAATTTCAAGTCTCAGCTCTCTCACTGGTTCACTACAATCCCTCTTCTGTTCTATCAATTTCAAATCCCTCTAAAACCATACTGAGTTGTCTCCTCCTTCACTCCAATCTCTAAAGAAAAGATAGCCTTCCTCTTCATCACAGTTAACCCTTCTACTATACTCTTGATCCCATGCCCTCATCTTTCTTCAGCAGATTGTCACTACCATGGTTCCCATTGTAAGTCTTTTCCTTTCTACTGGTGCCTACAAATATGCCCAAATGTCCCTATTCTTAAAACACCCTCACTTGAGTCTACATACCTACTAGTTATCCTTTATCTTTCCTCCTCTTTTCAGCTAAAATCCTGGAAAAAAGTCATCTCAGTGCTTTCCCTTCCTTTCTTTGTGATCTCTTCAAAATACCTGGCAATCTGACTTGAGACCTCATCAGTTGAAACCATCTCCAAAGCTACAGTGATCTCTGAATTGCTAAATCCAAGTCTTCTCTCAGTCCTCATCCTCTCTAGCATCTGACATTGTGGGTTACCTTCTCTTGAGTTTTCATGACTCTGCTTTCGTTTCTTCCTGTTTGGCCACTCTTTAGTCTTTGCTGAAGAATTAGCATGATATAATAACTCTACTATGTCACATATTAGAACTGGAGTCAGGAAATTTAGTTGTTTTTAGTTGTGTCTGACTCTGTGACTCCATTTGAGGTCTTCTTGAAAGAGATACTGGAATAGTTTGCCATTTTCTTCTCCAGATCATTTTACAGATGAGGAAACTGAGGCAAACACAGTTAAGTGACTTGCCCAGGATCACACAGTTAGCAAGTGTCTGAGGTCAGATTTGAATTCTGGGCCTGGTGCTCTATTCGTTATCCTAACTCAGATGCTCACTAGTTGTGTGATCTTGGGTACCTCTCTGGGTTTCAGTTTCTTATGTGTAAGATGAGGGGGTCAGAGGACCTCTAAGGTCCTTAAATCTATGATCCTATGGTCTTTATCCATGAGCATCCCTGAAAACTCTGTCCTGGGCCCTCTTCTTTTTCTCTATATTTGAAGACCTGGGTTCAATTATTATCCCTATGCAGTTGATTCTCAGATCAATATCTTCAGCCCTAGTCTCTCTCCTAAGCACCAGTCCCATACCTATGACTAACTGCCTACTGAACAGAATGTTTCATAAGCATCTCAAACTATGTAAAAAAATTCATTCTTTTATCTTCCAAATTTATTACTATTGAAGGTATCACCATCCTCCCAAGTCACCAAGGTTCACAACTCAAATGCCATCCTCACTTTCACATCATTTATCCAGTAAATTGTCCAATCTTTAGACACCAATATGTATATGTATATATATAGACACACATACATACGTATATATGTATATGTATATACAACACATATGTATAATCATTCTATACATACTTCTATTTATCAGCTCTTTCTCTGGATGCAAATAGTGTCTTCCTGCATATGTCCTTTGTAGTTAATTTAGGTGTGATTCTATCTCTACAACATCTGTTGCATTTATCCCTTTCTTCCCATTTACAAGTCACTACCCTAGTTCAGAACTTTGTTCCTTCTGGCCTGGATCATTCTAATAGCCACCTGATTGGTCTTCCTGGCTCAAGTCTTTTTCACTCTAATACATTCTCCCTCTAGCTGCCACATAATCCTGAAGCATAGGTTTAACCATGTGACCAGCTCGTGGCTGGTAATTACCTCTCAAATCAAAAATCAACTATTCTGGCATTTAAAGCTCTTTACAACTTAGTCTCTTCCTCCTCTATTTCCAGTTTTGCCTATTTTTCCTCGCCATGCACTATAAAGTCCAGCCAAAGTGGCCTCCTTGCCATCCCCTCACACAAGGATATGTGCTCTCTTCTATTTCTGTCTTTGCAATGACTATCCTTAATCCCTAGAATACTCTCCCTCCTAACTGGAGCCTATCAGAAACTCTAGCTTCCTCCAACACTCACGCAAAGCACCACGTTCTACAGGCCTTCTTCTCCCAGGCCACATTCTATCTACTCTGCATGTGTCTTGTATGTATATGTTGTCTGCTCCAACAGAATGTAAATTCATTCAGCAGAGATCCATTTTTGCCTTTTTTTTAATGCCCAAAACAGCCACGTGGCAAGTACTTAATAAGTGCTTATAAATATAGACATCATTTAGCCTTGGTCTCTTCATCTGTATCCTAAATGTTGGGTTAGATATCTAAGGGATCTAAGATCCCTTTTCTAGCTCTAACTCTATGATACGACAACTATCTACTCTAACTCCCTTATTTTTTAAGATGAGGAAACCAAATTTAGAAGAACCTACTTGCCCAGGTATTAAGATATTATAAGATCAGAGAGATATTAAGTGGCAGAAATACAATTCAAATCCAGGTCCTCTGACTCCAAGTGCAGTACTGTAGGTTACCTGTGTCCTTGGGCAAGCAGGTCAATTAACCTCTCTGAGCCTTAATTGTCCTTACCTGTAAAATGAAGGTATGGAAGTAGATGGCATCTAAGGTCCCTTTTTGCACTGACATTCTGGGATTTAGTTGTCTTCATAGCCCTGTCTCTGACAAAGGGCTTGGTACACATTAGGAGCGTGATAAATGCTTAGTGGTTGATCAATACGACTCCTTGCAATGACCCCAAGCTCCTAGTTGACCAAGAGATAATCCCAGTCAATTCTAGAACTACCTCCTCTCCAATCCCCATCCCCCCTTAAGGATTTAGCCAGGGGTTGCACAACTTTAATCCATCTGCAACCTAAATGGGGATTGGCCAGGTCAGGCTCTAAGTCCCTAGGGAAAGGGGTGTCTACTCCT
Source organism: Notamacropus eugenii (assembly GCF_028372415.1). Taxonomy (NCBI): domain Eukaryota; kingdom Metazoa; phylum Chordata; class Mammalia; order Diprotodontia; family Macropodidae; genus Notamacropus; species Notamacropus eugenii. The sequence goes on from NC_092872.1 coordinate 485,092,930, forward strand.
TCCATCTTGTCTTCCATACCCCCACACCTTGGCTACGAGGGTAGCTGTGTTCATATTTCCAAATAGGGGTCTTCCAAACAGATGAGAAAACAGATGCCCAGAAGGGAAGCCACAGTCAGAAAGTATTAGTAAAGGTGAGACTAGGAACCTAAGTCTCCTGGACTCTGTGAACCAGGCTTCTTTCTTACCATCTTCCCCCACCCCCTCCCAAAGAGAACAAAGTACATGTGTGAGGGAGACCTGGAGGTATTCACAAGTGACCAGCTTCAGAGCAAAACAGAGAAACTCTGGAGATGTGGTTGTAACAGGATTTAGTAGAATGTACAAGTCTAAAGTTTTCTATTTACAACAAATAAATATTACCCCCCCATCAGTAAACATTTTTCATTTCTTTTTTGTTTTCTTTCTTGGTTTGTTTTTTTGTTTTTTTTACAAAAATTCAGTCATTTCCGTCTTGACCCCACCCCCAGCTGCCCTCATTCATCATCTCATGATGTCTGCAAAGTCCAAGGTTAGTGGCACTTGGTGTGGTTGAGAATTCAATGTCCGCAGGACCCTGGTCTGACCCCTCCCCCTTGCTCACCACAGTGAGGCATGCTGTATATTTACAGGGGTCCCTACCTTTCCCAGAGTGCAGAGGGAAGGGTCAGTGTGTCCTCCTTGCCCTGGTGTGTCCCTTGAGATAGAATCTTTGGTGCAGGTTTAGGGCTAGAGATCTGGGAGGCAAAGTCCCTGTGTTCTGGGGCCAGATCCAACTCACGGTGATTGGGAGAGAGATGCTTCACTCCCATGCCCCACCTCCACCCTATATGGGAGTGACCATGGGGACACTGAGGGTGGATGATAGGGGTACAGGTGGGACAAGTGACTGGGGGAAACTCTGGGAGGTGAGGGAAGAAATGTGGTCAAACCCCTTTTGGGCATTAATGCTCCAGTATGCCCACTGGGAAAGGAATGTGGCAGTGACCATCAGCTTAGGAGCTGGAGATCCATTTGAAGGGCAGTAACAGGGAGGGGGTAGGGCACTAGTGCCCATTGGCAGAGTTCCTTGGCAAAAAAAAAAAAAGGAAAAAAGAAAATTGTTCTGTCCTCTGGTTCTCAGAAAGCAGAAGGCACCTAAGGCAATGAGGTGGTTATTAGGGGTTGAGAAGAGGGGTGGGAACCCTGTCAGCCCAAGTCTTAGGGGCGTCATATTGGGTAGGAAAGAGAACGCTTGAGTGTCCAAAACCACATAGAAAAAAATCAAAGTGGGAAAGTGTCCCAAAAAGTCCCTGAAGTTCAGGGGATCTAATCTGTCCAGGGAGGTGTGAGGAAAGACCCTGGTGGAACGGATATGGATGGGAAGCCCAGGCCTCTAAGTGCTTTGTGGCTCCAAGAAGAGGTGGTGAGGCCTAGGATTGCTACCCAAAGGAGGTGAGGGAGTCAGAAGATGCCTTTGGCGATCTTGAGGCCTTTCTGTTTCATTCTGGGCAGTGTTGAGCTGGCTCCATGCTTGACCTTTACTCCCTTAGGGAAGCCCCTCTTCTTCAGGACAAAGTCGTAGTTGGCAGTGGAGTTCATAGCATAGAACACATTGGCATTGTCCGGGATCTTCAGCTCTGAGGAGGGATAATAAGGGTCAGGTTTGCTGAGGTACTCCCCAGATAGGCCAATACACCATCAACCAGTCCAAACATAACTGTACCAGGGAAGGGTTATTTCACAAGTCAGGATCCTCCATTTCTTAGGAGGTAGGTGAATTAACAGGACAGAGGTCTCTGGGTGACTGGTTGAATTCAAAATGCCTGCTGTGGGAGGTAAAGCTCTGGTGGATACCAAGAGCACTGGGTAGTCTTGACAGCACTCAAAGATCCTCAAGGTTTCCCGACTGTTCACTACACCATCTCTAAATTCTGTCTGGATTTCATACTCTTCCATGAATTGGCCTGAACCCATCTGTTGGTCATTTATTCAAACATTTACTGAGCATCTATTAGACAACTGAACCACATATGTGCGGGCACTCTTCTAACTAAGTGCTTTGCAAATATTTAATCCTTACAACAACCCTGTGAGATAGGTGGTATTATGCTCTCCATTTTGCAATTGAGGAAACTGAGGCAGACAAAGGTTGAATGATACCATAAGTGTCTGAGGCCAGATTTGAACTCAGGTCTTCTTGACTGGCCAGTGCCTATTCCTATCATGTGTAAAGGGTCCACTGGTAGAAGTGAGGAATACTGAGATGAAGAAGAGGTAGCTTTTGCCCCCAAAGAGATCATAGTCCAGTAGGGGAGACAGGGCACACTGACAGATAATATTAGTTCAGAGAAGAATATGATAAATGTCATCAAAGAGGCAGGAATAAGGTGCTTTAGGACGCCAAGGGCTTTTGGTTTTATAGTCAGTCTTCTACTATCCATGCCGAAACTAAGGTGCAAAGATGCAACCAACAAGTCACTTAAACTGGATTCAAAAGAGTATTTTTAAAAGTTAAATGTATTTCTATTAAACATGTCTAAGGTTAAATAATTTTTTCTTGATTATGTTTAATTCAGGCTAGCAGAAAATGAAGCCTGGGCACATCAAAAGGGAGCTAATTGGCATCTCTGTTCTGAGCTGCTAAAGGAGTTGGTCTGGGATGGAAAAGTTACTATAAAACAGAAATTCTCAGACTTTTTAGTCTTAGATCGTTGATTTAGGCCCTAAATAATTTAGACCCCTTAATAAAAGGATTTGTTCTATAAAACTTGGACTCAATCAAAAAGCTACACCCAAGGACCTAGAAGGCCACATGCGGCCTCCAGGGTGCAGGTTCCCTATTCCTGATTCCCTATCCTCTCAGCATTATGGCTGAGAGAATCTATGACCCTAAAGAAGGCAGATGGAGGTAGTGGCCCCTTTCCCCCAGCAGATGATACCCCATCCCCTGGGAGCCCTACCTCTCTCCTCAGAGATAATTTGTACCAGCTCGTAGTCCTCAGGTTGGTCACCATCCAAGTTGTGTTTGACCATGGCTTTCCGGATCACTGCTGGGGTCTTATCCTGGCTTGTCACCTGGGGTAGGCGATAGGAAACATTAGATCTCAGGACTATAGTCCCCCAGATCAGCCAGCTCCCCATTCCCATCCCCAGAGACATGGAATGTGGGAAGAGGAACATCTGAATGGAAAGGTCCAGAATCACAGAATGTCACCCGTGTCTGGGTCCCCAGTGGTCACCTAGTCCAGCCTTTTTTTTTACAATGTATCTCTGCTTACAGCAGAATGGTCAAGCACGTGAAAGCCCATGGACCACATGTAGCCCACAACACTCCCCTGAATGCCCTCTGATCCAGATTAAAATGTAACAGGGAAATAGTTAACAAAGTAAATAAAAATACAAAAAAACCCAGCGACAATATTACATTTTAAAACTAAGTCAATATGTGGCCTGCAGGGATCCTAACGTATGGTTCAGTGGCCCCTTGTTTCTATCTGAGTCTGACACCAGCGACTTCCAGGCTTCCGAAGGAGGTAGGGTGGATGAGTGGCAGTTGAAGTCATTCTCCTTTTGGATAATTTTTTATTCGGAATTTATTCTATTATATCAAATCTCAATTTGCCCTCTGCAATTTTCGATCATTACTGCTCTCTGGAAACAAAGTTTATAGGAACAAGGAGTTGATGATCCCACTGTACTCTGCCCTGATCTAATCACATTTAGAGTATTGTGTTCAGTTCTGGGTGCCAAATGTGCCACATTGATAACCTGGAGTGTTCAGAGTATGGCAGCTAGGACAGTGAAAGGGCCTCAAGACCATGCCATATGAACCTATGAGTTCTTGGTTAAAGGAATTTGGAGAGAATTGGGGCAGCTGGGGAGGGGAAGTGATTGCTGTCTTCAAATATCTGAAGGGTTTTCATGTGGAAGAGGGATTAGATTTATTCTGCCTGGTACCAGAAAGCAGGACAAAGACAGTGGGTAGAAGTGATGCAGAAACAGACCTATGCTTAAAAACTTAATACTGAGAGCTATCCCAAAGTGGAATGGGGCCTTAGGTGTCAGGTGGTGGGCTCCCTCTCACAGAAGGGCTCTAAATAGAGGAGAGATGTTGGCATTCCATTTGCTGGATATTGAGGATGTTGGGGAAAGGATTCTGTTTGGGGAACAGATTGCACTAGATTAACATTTTAAAAAATGTGATCTGGGGACGTCTGAGTGAGGGTGGGGAAGACAGCCTTTCAGGAGGTCTGTTGGGTCAACATTATTTTCATAAAAATACTATGATGATTTCTAATAGATAGCTATTGATAGATATTATCCACATAAACAAAAGCTCTTTGGGGGAGTCCTCTATAATTTTTAAGAATGTAATGGGATTCTGGGACCAAAAAGTCTGAGAATTATTGGACTATGTGGCTGCTGAGGTCTCTTAACCCCTCTGAAACTGTGAATTTTGTGAAATACTTAAAGACAGGGATTAGGATTTCCCTCCAAAAGCCTTTTCTTCTCCAAGCAAAGTGTACTCATTTCTTTCAACCAAATCTAAAATGGCAGGAGCACAAGGCTCTTTACTATCCTGGCTGGGACCAACTGGATTCAGATGATCTAGTCCCAACCCCCTCCTTTTATAGATGAGGAAAATGGGGCCCAAGAGAGGAAGTGCTTGCCAGAAATCTTTAAGCTGGTTAGCAGGATGCTGGAACTAGAACCCAGGATTATTGAGGCCCAATGTTCTTTATACTCTACTGTCCACCTCAACTCTCCGTATAAGATTTCTTCCTATATCTGGATGATGTTCTGCCAATCCTCACCCTGCTGCTTTTCCAATTTTCCTCTCCAATTTTCCTTTCATGAAATTTCCTAACTCCCATTCCCCATGTCAATTCTGTTTTGATTCATTCTTCTCCCACTCCATCCCAAAGAACATCTCCAAATCAAACCTAAAACAAGTCTCCCTAATACTGGAGAGGAATAAGAGATCCCCTGTCCTGGAACTTTCATCCTTAACCTTTCTATGGAATAAAAGGTCTGAGAAGGGACTCTGAAATCACTCAGCTGATCCCCATGCCTACTGACGGGGATATACTTAAATCTCTCCAGAGAGAGGGGACTCATTTCTGGAATTTCAGTGTTAGAGTGGCCCACTCCACAGGGAAGTGGTACTGTTCTATACTAAAGCTCTGTTACTGTTTCCAAGTCCCTTTCCTCAGCAGCAAGTGGGAATCAAGACAGGGAACCACTCACCAGAACACTCTTGTACATGTTCCCATTGTCCACAGCCAGACTCACTCGAATGATACAGCAATCGTCAATCTGCTGATTGTAGAGGGGGAGGGAGAGGGAGGAGTAGCTGGAGATACCCGAGACGGAGCGCTTGTGGGTGCGGGAGGCAGTCACTGGCGTGGAGGAGACCGAGGAGGACGAGGCACTGCTGGAGCCGGACCCGATACCCGATGTGTCCAGGGAGGACAAGGATGTCGACTCCCAGAACTGGTGGGGATGGGGAGTGTTGGGAGTGGGGAGGGACAGAGATTTAGGAGGGGACCCCGAGTGGCTGCCTTGGCCTGAACTGGGACTGGGGCATAGATTCTCAACCCCTACAGGCAAAAAGCACAAAGTTCACAGAAGGGAAGGTGTGGGAGACATGCAGACCACATCCTATACCCCTTCAATCCCCTTACAGCTATGTAATCAGTCTGTGTTCTTTAAGCCACTGAAGTGGTGAATGTTACTGTTCACTGAACAGTGATTGATTCAGCGGGTGTTTTCCATCTGTCTACCCTATGGATTCTTTCTTCTCCTTTCTAGATGCTTTTCATCTCTCCCCTATCTCCAATAGGGTGGGGAGCTAAAGGGTCATAGGATCACAGATCTGGTATCCAAAGGGACCTCAGAGGTAACATTCAATCCAATCCCTCTATTTTACAAATGAAAAAACTGAGGCTTGGAGAGATTACATAGATCAATGTCATATAGATCACACTGAAGGTGGGATTTGAGCCCAGGGCCTCTGACTCCTGTACAAAGCTACTTCCCTGGTCCTGATGGAAGGGTTGAGAATCTCACATGAGAACTGGGGTTGGAGGCCAAAGTCTAGAGAAGCTCAAACCCAAAGCTGGAGGAGGGGAGCGGTGACACATACCTTTTTCTCCTGGCAGTCTGGAGACTCTGGGACGAAGGTGATGTTAATTTCTTCCACATCTGAGCTTGAGGAACCTGCTGAGGTGACGCTGAGGGAGTCTGCTCCATCCCCACTGCACAGGTAGGGACCACACTTGAGCTGGTCGAAGGACTTGGAATGGGAGCTGCCACTGGCACTGGGCTCTGCACTGGGGGCCTGGCGGCTGGAGGATGGCCATTCATTACCCAGAGGTGGACTCTGCCCAGGGCACACACCCCTCCCTACATCCCTTCCTCAGCTCTAGCCCCAGGAAGACTGAAGATGCTGAAGGGGAGCCTGGTGTCCCCAGACCTCCCAGCATGCATCTCTCCCCTTTCCCTTGACTGCTCTGGGAGCCCCAGGGAGGGATAAGCCAACCCCACCATTTCCAGATACCTACTCGCTCCATCGTTTGATAATGCCCGTATTCTTCTTGGCCTTCAGGGTGTTACTGGCAGATTCCGACAGGGGTTCCAGCTCACAGGACAAGCTATAACTGGACAGCCAGAGGACAAAGCCAGTGAATAAAGGGGATGGGGCGTGGAGATTGGGGCAAGGCAAATTAAGCAGTCTTGCTCCTTCCTTCTCACTCCAGACATACTTTTTTATCCAGGTGAAATCAAGTTAGAATAAAGCCCACGGGCAGCCTGGAATGGCACGGTTTTACACCAGAGCAATGTTTCAGAGGGGGAGGAGGGGGTTGGTATCGGGGCAGGGGTAGTCTCATGGAAGGACTACGACTGACAGGCTTGTCTGTCTGTTTGAGAAGGCCACCCCTTTCCCTCTCTGTCCAGGCTCTAAAGAGGTGAGGGGCTCCTTCCAGAGTCTGGGCGGCCGTGACTGGAGGGGTGGCAGGCCTTCCTCCTGAGGACAACGGGCAGGGAGTTGGCCCTTACCTCTCAGCTTCGCTGAGCCGCTCCACGCCATGGAACCAAGCTGCAAAGTGGACTTGTGGCGTGAAGCTGTAGTTGTTGCAGGCTGACTGCAGCAGCTTGATCTGGGCGATCACTTCGAACTCCTGGAAGGACAAGAGAGGACCGGACGCTGGAGCGGGGGGCTGGGAACATGCAGGGTGTGCTTTCTGCTTTCCAGCTCCCACGCCTATTCCTTTTCCCCCCTCCCCCCACCATGGCATGGCCTTCATGCCCAGCCTGGCCAAAAACCCTCCCCACCCTAACTCTACCATGATCGCTTCTTCTTTGAATTCCTAAAGGCTGCCTTGCCCTTCCAGCCCCCAGATGGTTACTCCATGCTCACCTTTCTCCTCTTCTCAAAGTTGATCAGGCCTCCCTGAAAAGAAGAAATCCCACCCACTGGTCAAGCCAAGCCCCCAGAGGCACGGAATCCACCCACCCTTGATGAGTCCAGCAGTATCCCTAGCTGGCTCCTAGCCTGCAGTAGAGCATGGTTCCACCAGGGGTCAGTGAATACACACCCACTGCAGGGCTGGATTCCCACCTAACCTTCAGAGGTGGTTGGAGAAGGGGTTTCCAGTGAGAGAGTGCTCAGTAGCTAACCAATCCAGGGAGAGGAGTGTTTTTTCTCCTGGAGGGGGCACTCCAATTCCCAAAGGACAATCAGGCATAGAAACAGATGATCAAAATTGGAAAAGACCTCAGAAGCTAGAGAAAGGGCCTGTAAAGATCATCTTGCTCAGCCCCCTTATTTTATAGATTAGAAAACAAAAACCCAGAGAGGGCAAGAGACTTGATAAATGCTAGTGAGTTGCAAAGTGGGACCATCAGTACCTCCTATCTCTCATCTTGCAGATTACAATGTGAGCTCCTCAAGGGCATGTATGTCGAATGCTAGCATAGAGCCTGGAACATAAGTTGGCACTTAATAAACGCTTTCTAAGTGGGAGATTTGTGCAGAGGGCAGTGTCAAGGGACTGACACTCCCCCAGGGAGTCTGAACTGGGTACCCCTCTACTCCAAGTCCTGGTGACATGGTAATCTTGCACGGTCCCCTTCTCCCTCAACCCTGGGGGTGTGGGCAGAAGGGTTACTTACATCCAGGTAGTCCTTCATAGCTGTGTCCAGCATCACCAGGTCTGTGAGGAAGGTGCCAAGGTAAGGAATAGTGCCTTGCATGACGCCCTGGAGTGTGGGCAGGAAAAGCTGAATCAGTGCCGAGTAATGGCTCTCCCAGATACACCCCTCCAGCCCCTTTGACTTGGTCTCAGCCTCTGACATGGAAAACCCTCTATATGCCCAGGGAAAACTCTGGGAGACCTCAGGTGTCTCAGGTGTTCTCCACATCCCCACCTATCTTCCATTCCCACAACTCCTTATTACTCCCAGATCTTTCCTCTCTACTAATCCTAAGCAAAAATATGAAGCTGATGGATGTTTCTCTCTACATTTCACCTTTTAGGATTATAGTCCTACCATCTAGTCCACCCTCCTCATTTTACACATGAGGAAACTGAAGGCTAGAGAGGTTAGGAGTCTTATAGAGGAGCCAAGATTCAAATCCATGTGTCTTAAAGACTCCTTTTCTTGATCTTAGTCTCACCTTTTATCTCTCACAGGTAACAAGCTAGCCCATGTCCCTTTCTGACAAGGCCTGGCTATCTTTGGTCCAGGTGTCAACTGATAAAGGCTTAAGCTATATCTTCCCTTGATGGGAGTAGAGGAAGAGGGTGAAAATCCCCATCATTAGAGGGGTTTTCAAGACCCAAAGGAATATTTCTCTAATAGAAGCATTCTGGGCAGTGTGACAACCAGTGGAGGAAGATATATTGGGGCAGTGGACCAGTTCAGAGCTCTTTCAGATCATGTGGAGAGTGACTACTTGCTCATCCATCTTAAAATGTCAGGCCCTGATATCCTTTTCTACATTCCATTTGTCCCCATCTCCTTCTCTCTGCCTCCCCTAGCTCAGCTCTTCCCTAGAGTCCCAGATCATAGGACCATAGCTTTCGAGCTAGAAGGGGTCTGAGAGGTCATTTAGTCCAACACTCTCATTTTACAACTGAGGAAATTGAGGCCCAGGAAGGTAAAATCATTTACCCAAGGTCAGGAAGGTAGTAAGTAGTAGATCTGGGAGTCAGGAACCCAAGTCCTCTGATTCTAAATCCCACATACCCCATCAGCCTAAAAATCACCTTGGGTCACCTAATCTGACACTGGGGTTCAAACAATCCTAATTCAGCTGTGTTCTAAGCACTTACCATCTCCCGCTGCTGCTGCTGCCTCTTTTGGGCTCTCTTGGGGTTGATTTCTAGTGTGGCAAACTTTGAGGTTCCCTCCTGCAACAATCAAAGAATAAGTAGGTAAAGAAGAAGATGGATCAGATAATTAATAGATGCATATAATGTCCAAGCTCACGAAATCTTAAAGACCATCTAGTTAAACTCATTAGACAACGGAGAAAGCGCAGAAAGTAAAAGAGATTTGCCATATCTGCTCTGCCAACCTTCTCTCCCTTCATTTCCTTTTAGGAATCAAATCTAGAGCTGAAAGAGATCTCACTGGTCATCTAACCTAATCTCCATTTAACTGAGGTCCTGGGATGCTAAGGTTACAAGCCAGTAAAAAGCAAAGGCAAGATCTGAACTCAAGATCCCTGATTGAAGGGTCAGTACTCTTTCCCTTTCTCTTAAAGCAGATAAGTGGTGAAACAGATACTCAAAACCACTGGGCCTGGAGTCAGGGAGACCTGAGTTCAAAGCTGGTCTCAGACATTTACTAGCTGGTTTTTTTCCAGTCATTTTTCAGTTGTGTCCAATTTTTTGTGACCCCATTTGGAGTGGCTTGTCATTTCCTTCTCCAGCTCAGCACTTACAGATAAGGAAAAGGAAACTGAGTCAAGTTTACACAGCTAGTACGTAAAACCAGATTTGAACTCATGAATATGAGTCTTCTGGACTCCAGACCCAGTAGTCTATCCACTGTGCCATCTGGGCAGTCACTTAACTTCTGTCTGCTTCAGTTTCCTCATCTCTGAAATGGGGATAATAATAGCACCTACTTCCCAGCGTTGTTGTGAGGATGAAATGAGATAATTGTTTGTGAAGTTATGCAAACCTTTAAGTGCTACATAAATGCTATTAATTACTATTTTCTTCATTCAGGGACTACTGTTCCATGAGAAATCATGTCCCTAGTCAGGTCTTGGTAGAATCAGACTGCCTTCTGATCCTAAAAGACTTTCTCATTCACCTGTCCACCCAGTCACTATTACATCAAATTACGGGGAACATGACCTTTGTGGGCTTTTGAATAACCAGCTTCTATCCTGGTGGATTCTGACAGGGGAAGAAAAATGGGGCAGGTGTTAGGGCTCCTGGACTTCCCCTCTTCAATGACCTTTTTGGCATTCCTGCCTGCTAGGCTCTCCCAGGCCTGTCACCAAAATGGCCCCCTTCCCTCCAGTATTGTCCAATCCTTTACCTTAATAAGGAGCTCCCGGCTTAGTGAGTGGTTGTTCTCATCAGAGAAGATCTCTGACAGCTCATGGAAGACTCGGAAACTTTCCCTGTAATGTGGGGCAAGGGAGGTAGGAAAAAAATTGGAGATGGATGCAAGACAAACCAGAGAGGATCACTCTCACCCAATGGAATGGCTTTCTTTTCCCAGTCTACCAGAGTCTCACTCTTAGAGGATATTTGCATATGTAAAACAGCCGTGGCAGAGGGGTCACCTACCTCGTCACTTCATCCCAGGTCTTCCTTAGGCGGTGAACCGCATTGCATTGCAGGGCAGAGAGGATAGCACGGAGGGAGGAGAAGTTTTTGAGTATTCGGCATTCCTGATGGACAGAGGAGGATGCAGAGATGAGGGACCATAGGACTGAAAAAATCCTGACTATTGTTCCCACTCTTGCCTCTCCCTTCAACCCCCATCAGGGTTCAATCCTTACTCTCCCCAGACTAGATGATCTTACTGGGAAAGAAAATGCTTTCTGATCCCCAAAGACAGACTTTCTGTGTGGGCTGATCCTCCGAGGTTCCAGAGGACCTCTATCCAGAGATTTCCCCACAAAATCCTGAATGAGGACTAATGGTTAGTACAAAAAAGTAGATCTGGGTTCATCATGAGGAAGGACTTCCTATTAAAGGATGGACTGAGTCACCATAGGAGGTGGTGGGCTTCCTGTCACTAGAAGCATGTAAGCAGAGGCAGAATGACTATTTCTCAGGGCTCCCATAGAGGGAATACTTATGTGGGCTGGTAAGGAGGCTAAACTTGATGCAAATCAGAGTTAAGTTGAAAGTTAAGAGTCTGATTCTTAAAGGCTGGAATTCTAGGATAGAGAAAAGGGGAATTCTAATGGAATAGGAATAATGGAAGAAGCTGAGAGATTAATCCTCAAAGCTGCAGTGCCCGCCATGCAATGCTCCCTCCTCATCATGATCTCCATTGGTGAAATGCTCCTCCATACCCGGGCCACCTCAATCCACCGCTCCACCACCTTGGCTCGCTGCTGGGGCTTCAGACCTCGGTCCCCTAGGCATGTGGCGATAACACAGTTGGTGACACAGTTGAACTGGGAGACGGTGGCCCGAATGGAAGGTGCCAAGTGTTCATTGCCTTTTTTGTCTCTCTGGGACCAGATGCAGCCCAAGCAGTGATAGGGGACCACCTTCTTAAACAGCTCCTGGGAAGACATAACTAGAATTGAGCCTACCCCATTAATCCTACGAAAATCTCATCATTCCTAGACCCCAAGGCATCAAGGATATCATCTGTAAGAGAAGGTGGACCTTTGGCATCTGTGTGAAAGCTAATAAATAAAACCTTGGTTTTAATCTCTTTTTGGGACAAGCAGTCTTGATTGGATTGTTAGTTATAACCAACTGTTCAGAAAACTCTGGTCCTCAGAAGGCTGGGATAATATTGCATAGAGGGTGTAAGTACAATGAAGATTGTAACTGGGAGCTTGGATTCCGAAGGCCCAGCTCTTTAGTCTGGCCCCAACACTTAACTATGTAGAGAAATTTGAGATTGAGAAAGAGGAAGTTGACTTGTCCTAATTCAAACCAAGGCCTTCCTGATCCCAAATCCATTATGGGATTTATCTATCCATTGATGGCAACTTTAGTGCTGAAGAAATGTCAGTCATTTCTAGGTAACCTATTTCCATTCTTGGGGGAAATTTCCATTTCACTTGGAAGGAAAACTCCAAGTCCACAGTGAAGGTAGAAATAGGAACATCACATCCAAATACGAAAGCTGGCACAATCCATTTTGTATTCTAAGCATCCTCAAATCATCTTCATTGTTTTGTCTGTCTCTCCAACTGCAGCAAAACTCCCTGAGAGTAGGGAATGTCTTCTATGCCATGTGAGCCTCAGTTTTGCTATCTCTGAGGTCAGCAAGCTGGAGGAAACTCTAGGGAGAACTGGGACATTCTGTCCCCTTCTCAGGAATATGACCAATCGTAGGTGGTCAGAAGGCTTTCTCTCCTTCCTGGCTTGAAGGGTCCCTAGGCAATGTTTCTATAGGAGGACAGAAGGCTTTGGGAAGATTACAGGGAAAGGTACAGCCTGCTATTGCCAACATAAGCCAGTCACTAACCGCATCCATTAATGTGAACTGTTCTGCGACCATCTCTGGAGAGAAGACTAGGAAATCGGGTTTTCCTTCTCCCAGTCCATTTTCTTCTGTCAGATGGAAGGAGCAGACAGACTCTGGGGCTACAGGAAAGTGGGCACAAAAGAGACCCAGGAGATCACGGTCACATTTCCTCTCCAATTCTTCCCCACAAGATCCATTTCTGCCAGGAAACCTTTCAGGTTTCATGATCTAATTCAATTAAAAGCACAACCTAGAACTTCCCTACTTCTTGTGAGGGCTCACCATTGTGTAACCCAGCCCTAGCTTCCTTTCCTTAACAAGGAAAGAATCCTTCTCACCTTCTGGCTCTGCCTCACTGGGCTCCTGTTTCTGGAACTGGGAGAGGAGGAGGTGGGCTCGGCGTTCAAGGTCTGAGCCAGGGATGTTGCATTGAACATAAGACACGAGCTGTTTGAGGCAGGTGAAGTCTGGGGGCTGTCGAAAGTCCTCAGAGTATTGGTCCAACCAGGCTCCCAGAATGGAGGAAATGGTGCTAAGGAAGGAGGGATTCAGGGGGCAAGGGTTTCAGTAGAGTGTGGTGGAAAGGGCACCATACTAGGAGGCAAGAGACTCCTTGACCATTTGATTTCTACACTCTTTCAAATTGAACATTCTATGATTCCCCCTCCTTAAACTCTGACAGCAAATAACAGACTGTATATCATATAACCTAGCACTTAATTACATTGTAAGCTCTTTAAAGGCAAGGATGCTTCTCTCCTCCCTCTTCTAATATTCTTCATGGTAACTACCAACAAAAGACTTATTGATGACTCCCATTATGGACCTTTGTAGAAGCGCTAGTTCTGTAGATCTACCTGGTTGCAGAAGAGTAGAAAACTAGGTTCTGTCTTGCAATGGTATTCAAGATGTATGATTTATAGCCATGTTTAACTTTTTCCTCCTCCCTTCCCCCATTGGAAACTCCCTCCCCTCTACCTCCTCAAAGGAGGTGGTTAAGGTGAACTTTTCTTGAGTGGGTGGGGGGGGGGTGATACCTTTTCTAACTGACATCTCAATTAATGGCCCACTTTCTGCGTCATTACCTCTTCGATCCCTATCTACCTAGGAGAGATTGGAAGGCCTGTATTCTGGGTCAGGACTCTACTTCCATCCCTTATAAATGACCCCAGGACCCTTACATACTGCATGCAGCCCTCCCACATGCAAGGGAATGGGTCACTTCCTCTCAGTCCCAAGCCCTGCTTACTTTTTTAGCTCTAACCGGTCATCTATGGCCTGCTGCCCACGGTCTCCATTAGCTTGAGGGTGGAGTCGGCCATACCTGGTTGGATGATCAAGGATAGTTTGTTAGACCCCAGGCTCAAAAGGAGCATGCCATTCCCATGTCTCAAATATATTTTTGATTTTATTGCTTTTTAAAATTAATAAGTATATATTTCCTCTTGCTACCTACCCCCAACTGATCAACAACAAAAAATATTATCGGAACTAAATATGCTTAAAGAACCAAAGTCAATTTCCCCATCCACGTCCAAAAATGGGCAACTCAATCTGCATTCTGATTCCATCCTCTCTCTGCCAGGCAGTTGCTAGTATACTTCCTCTCTGGTTCTCTACAATTATGCCCACACCCTTTCTAGAGCTCTCAAGAGTCTCCCTTTTTTCCCCAACTGGGAGTCTCCCTCAGGCTAGGGCAAAGGGTAGGCACAGTTTCTCCACTGCTGAGGTAAGGATAAAAACAATTGGGGAATGAGGTAGAAGGCAGGTGGGATAAGAACTGCAGAGTGCTGGGATGGTGGTTAATGGAGATGGTTCTAGAATGGGTGGCAGGGGTCCCTCTGCTGAGAGGGCACTCACCTGTTGAGCAGGAGGTCCAGCACCTGTTTGGTGGTGGCAAAGGCACGGTAGGTACACAGGAAGATGGTGACGTAGGTGGAGTCATTGCCTCTAAAGGCTGATACCAAGTATTCCACCAGTTTCTCCAGCGTCCCCGCCTTGATGGTACGAACTTTGCAGGTCTCATACAAGTTCAGACCAGACTCATTCTCAAACTTGGGAGTGGAGAGAGGAGAAAAGTCATTCTTCTGCCCTCACTGATGTTCCCAGAGACACAGGGAAGCCTGTCTATCCCTTGTCCCCAACCAGAGACACAATTTCCAAAAATAAATAAGTCAAGAGGAAGAAAGTTAATCGAGGGGCATGCTTACATAACAAAGTTGAGGGCTGGAAGGGGGAACAGTTTTAAGAAGAGTCAGAGCAAATGGGATTGAAAAGGCAACAGACCTTGTTCCTGGCATACTGGAAAGAACAGGGTTAGAGGCAAAGATCTGAGTTTGAATCCTGGCTTTACCCCATATTATCTATGTGACTTTGACCAACCACTTAGCCTCTCTAGGCCTCAGTTTCCTCTTTTATAAATGAAGGGGTCGTACTAGATAGTCCCTAAGGTGCCTTTTAGGTCTACTTCCCAACACCTGGGGTGGCTTACTTACCCCCAGCCATCGCTGCCCCTTGTTGGCAGTGTGATGGAGTTGTACTTTGCGTAGAGAGATACTGTAGATGATGTCATCTGCCAGCTCTTCTCCAATCTCCTGTGTGGAGCTCTGTAATGAGAACATCCCAGAGGACCCTGAGAAGAGGGGCCAGGAGAACACAGATCTCTGGTATCCTTTCTTTTGCTAACCTTCTCCCAAGCAAAGGAAAAAAAGGCTGCCCTCTAGATAAGGCCTTTAATTTATAGAGTGAGAAATGCACCAGCCTGAGTTCCAGTCTCAGTTCTGCCACTGACTGGCTATGAGATGAGAGCAAGAAACTTTAAGAGTCCCTTTGCTTCAGTCTCCTCATCTGTAAAATGGGGTATTTCAATAATCTCTTTCCTGTGTTGCTTCCACTGTTGTTTCAGGAACCAAAAGATCACTGGGATCATGGATTAAGATTTGGAAGAAATCTTAGAAGCCAAGGAATTCAACCCCAACCTCTATTTTACACATGAGGAAACTGAGGCACGGAAAAGTTAAATACCTGCAGCAGAATTTGAACCCAGGTCTTCCTGAATCCAAGTTCCATGCCCCATTCATTGTGTCATGCTTCCTCTCTCAGAGAGAACACCTACAATATTTTTTTGATTTTTTAAATTAATTTGTTTTCAGTTTTCAACAATCAGTTCATAAGCTTTAAATTTTCTTCCCCTTCCTCCCCAAGACAGCATGCAATCTCATATGGGTTCTACACATACATTCTTATTGAACACATTTTCACATTAGTTACGTTACATAGAAGAATTAAAATGAATGGGAGAAACCATGAGAAAAACCAAATCAAACCAAAACATAACACAAGAAAGAACAGTCTGCTTCATTCTGCATTCCGATTCCATCCTTCTCTGGATGTAGACAACATTTTGTATCAAGAGTGCTTTGGGAATGTTTTAGGTCCTTGCATTGTTGTGAAGAACTAAGTCTATCAGAAACAGTCCTCGCACACTGTGGCTGTTGCTACAATTTGAAAAGTGCCTTCCTGAAAGCAGTAGTCAATCACATAAATTAAAGTCTTTAAGGGAAAGCTGAGAGAAAATTTAACCTTGATTTTCAAGGTTTTCTTCAGGACAAGAATTATTTTGTATATCTCTGACAGGATAATTCCTGGTATGTAGAAGGCATTTATTAAATGCTTGTGGATTGACTGATGGATTTAAGAAAATAAAGTACTTCAAAAGTGAAAAAAAAAATAAAAGTGCTATCTAAATTGTACACTGCTGTACAAATATATGGAAGCAGCACCATCACCATTACCCCTCACCTTTTCGCAAGGCTGCCACACATAGCCCAGGGTCATGCTGGAGATTTAGAGACAAGTTTGTGTGGGGCTTCAGAAGGCCTAAGCCCTGAGTCTTTCTGGAAACCCAAGACAATCCCAGGCCCTTTAAAGTTCTCTCTTAGGAAGTATTCCTTTTCTACCCACCCTTAGCCAGTCCCCCAGAGAGATGAGAATATAACATGGTACTGGTGGGGGGGGGGGTGTCTAACTAGGGGTGGTGGTGGTTGAGAAAGCAGCTGTGGGCACAATTATCATCCCAAACTATGCAGATGATCCCCAGATTTCTATATCTATCTGTAACCTTTGTCCTGAACTCTAATCTTAGCTCTCCAAATGGATATATCCATCCCAACATGTTCAAATCCAAGCTTCTCCTACATGTTCCCTTCCTCTCAACTTCCCTATTTCTACTGAATAACCTCTCTGTGCCTCAGTTTCCCTTTTCCCTCTCCCACCATATTTAAATGGTTGCCAAGTCCCAAAGATTCTGTCTTTGTAACTTTGCTTATATTTATCCCAGTTTTTACCTTCATGACTGTTATATCCCCATCTTACACACACCTCTCATCATTTCCTTGCCTAGATTATTAGCCACTTTTAATAAAACTTAATACATTCCTTTAGAATGTATCTTTAGGAAGGTCAGGGACTTTCATTTTTGTCTTAGTATCCCAAGCCTCTGTACATGGTAGGTACTTAATAAATGTTCAATATTTATATGCTTAACTGGCTCCTTGATCTCATTGAAGAGAACTTCTCTCTGCTGCTACAGATGGCAATTCTTTAATACCTTCTATAGCTCTTCAAAGAGGTTCTATCTAACACACAGGAGGCTTCCTCTGGCTCTCTTTCTTAAACACTGTACACATTTACATCCTTCACACAGCTGTCAAAGCAATCTAAAGTCCATATCTGACCATGTTGCTTCCTGTGTAAAAACCATCAGTGGCTTCCTACAATATCCAAAGACAAGAGAAAAGGATTCTGTATGAAACTGAATTTCTGTTACCATTAGTTTTTTCAAACTGCTATGTTAAATTCATCATAGTAGTAACAAAACTGCCCTGCTTATCTATATCCCCTTCTGAACTTCCATCTGTGTGTACTTCATGTATGCTAAAAAAAAAACTTCACTTCTTTCTTTCTCCCCTTCTTCTTTCTTTGTTTTACTCATCACTGTGACAACCCGTGAACCTCCTCCAAAATAGAAACCCTACCTCCTAACAAACATAAGCAAACAAGACAAAGCAAAACCAACACATTATATCTGAAAATGTCTGTTTTATTCTATACCAATATTCTACCACCTTTCTTCCAAGGATCCCAACTTTCCAGCTTTATCATGTTCCACCTAAATGGATGAATGAATAAAAAAGTACTTGCTAAATGCTTACCAGGTGCTAAGGACTATAAGCTCCGGAATAGAAATCCCAAAGCAAAGACAGTCATTGACCTCAAGGAGCTGAGCTTATGTTTCTAATGAGGGAGACAAGACACACACAGAAGAGTTGGAGAACAAGAGAGAGACACGGAGGAGACAGAGACAGAGACAGAGATAGACAGAAACATAGAGACAGAGAAAGAGAGACACGGGGGTGGGGGGAATAGAGACAGAGAGAGACTGAGGGAGGGATAGAGAGAGACAGAGACAGACTTTGGTTCAGAAAGTTAGAGGGATGGTGAGTATAGACCTTCCAAAAAAGATGGTAGAGCTGATTTGATCATAGTTCCAGAACTGAAGAGGGGGTGAAGTACCTGATACACATATATGAGAGGGTGTGTGTGTGTGTGTGTGTGTGTGTGTGTGTGTGTGTGTGTGTGTGTGTGTGTGTGTATGAGAGAGATAGACAGAGAAAGAGACAGAGAGAGAGAAAGAGAGAGAGAAGTGTTGGACAGGGTAAGTTCGCTGGGGCAAGGTTGTTGGGAAGGGAGCCAGAGACTAGTGAGGCATGGCTTGGGGCCTTTTCTTCCTAAAAGAGTGGGCCCAAAGAGGAAGTCACTGAGGGAGGGGGGTGGGGAGAGAAAGAGGCAGGATGGAAATTTCAGAGATGAACATGAAAGTGTTCTAGCCTCCGAGGCATGGTCTCTGGTGTGGGTGGCAAAGCAGATCATCAGTTGTTCCCTGATTTGGATGTGATTGATCTCACTCCCAGTGCACTGACACCAGCAATTCACTATCTCTAGATGTAGTCCCTCCTTAATCTCTTAAATCAGGTAGATTACAGTGAATAGAGTCCTGGAGTTCAAACTCTTTCTCATATCCTTACTAAGTGTATGACCCTGGACAAGTCACTTAATCTGTTTGGGCTTCAGTTTTTTCATCTGCAAAAATTAAGGAGCTAGACTCAATGACTTCTAAGGTCTCTTCTTGCTCTACTATAATCTTATGGTCTCATTTCTCAGATTTCTTCTCTTCCTTCAAAGTATTAAAGCTCAGGTAGTAGCTTCTCTAGGAAACTTTCTCTAATGCCATTAGCCTAGAGGTTCTTAACTTCTGTGTCCTGAACGCCTTTGTTTGGCTAGTGAACCCTTTCTCAGGATAAAGTTTTAAATGCACAAAATAAATAGAATTACAAAGGAAAGCAACTGTACTGAAATCTAGTTTCACAATTAAAAAACAAAGAAAAACAAGTTTATGGACCCTAGGTAAAGAACCCCTACTCCAATTAGGGTCTTTCTCCTCAAAATACTCAATGTTTTACTTACCTGTGTACATGTTGCATCTCCCCAGGAGAATATAAACTCCTTGAGGGCAGGAATTATTTTTAATTTTGTCTTTGTATCTCTGGTGCCTAACATGATACTTTGTATTCAGGAAGCAGTTAATGTTTCTTGAATTGAACTCCTAAGGAAGTAGGCAGGACTGGGAGTGGGGGCAGCTCCCTTCTCACCCTGAAGAGGTCCTTAATATGTGTGTGTGTTCATCCTTCATTGCCGAAGAACACCATGCCATCAGAGAAATGATGACATGACTTGCACTTGACTTTGTTTTGAGTGAGGGAGGGTTGGTCCTTAATATACCTCTCTAAAGAATCATCAAGTGTCACTAGGCAGAAACATTCACTTGGAGATGTTTATGGGACTCTTATACTTCATTCACCAAGCAGGGAGCGAAACTCTCCAGTCTGGCTGACAAAACACTTTAATACCTACTAGCTGAGCACAGCAGTTTTTCAATCAGGAAGCTAGGTCCTGAGACCCAAACCCATTCTGGGCTACAGCATCATGCATCATGACATCATATCACAAGGTCATATAAGTAAGCCACCAGATGACTAACCCCTAAATGAGAACCCTCCATCAGCTCCACAGGTACACCATGTCCAAGCTGATCACTATTTCCCTGTCCCCACTGTGGAGTTAGCCTGGCCTTTGAAGAACACTTGCCTGGATTCATGAAGAAGCTACTGGTAGTTCAATGGATAGAGTATTAGGCCTTAAGTCAGGCAGATCTGAGTTCAAATCCAGCCTCAGACACTTCCTAGTTGTGTGATTCTGGGGGCAAGTTACTTAACCTCTGATTATCTGACAAAATATATCCACTGGAGAAGGAAAT